>NW_020837947.1:74686161-74766462 GCF_003676395.1 Aethalodelphis obliquidens | reverse complement strand
GGGTAAGTCGGGGGGCTGCCGGGGCCGCTGGCACCGGGCGATTCCGGCGGCCCCGCCGCCGCCGCCGCCAACGCCGCCGCCGGCGACGCCCTCCCCCACGCCCGCGAGCGGCGAGCGCCGGCCCGGCCCGCGCCGCGCGCCGCCGTACCTGAGCCGCCTGCTGACAGGGTCCATCTTCCAGGAACCGGGCGATGAGGAAGTAGAGCTCTGCGCGGGAGAGAGGGACGGGGAGACACACAGGCTGAGCGGCCGGGCGGCGGGGGGCGGGGGACCGCGGGCGGAATCGCCCGGTGCCAGCGGCCCCGGCAGCCCCCCGACTTACCCGATCGCAGCTCCGAGAGGCCTTTCCTCTCACAAGACATGTTTATGGGTCACTTCGGGGCCGCCGGCGGGACACCCCGCCGCCGAGTGGAAGCGGGGATGGTGCCGCCGCCTGCCCTATAGCTGTCACTGTGTGTTCACGAGCCGAGCCTCGGCTCCACCATTCAAGCAACGGCGGCGGAGGCGGAGGAGGAGGAGGAGGAAACAACAACTCTCAGGCAGCGGCTACAGGCGCCGCCGCCGCCTCCGCCGCGGATCCCTCCGCCGCAGAAAGGAGTCCGCCGCCTTCGCGGCCCCGGGCTCGGCCTGTCCTCGGCCCGCGCCCGCGCCCCCGCCCCCGCCCCCGGCGCAGAAAAAGGAGTGCCTCCGACCCCGCGGCCCCGGCGCCCCCGCAGCCGGCGCGGCGAGACCCCCGCCCGCGGCTCCCCGACCGAAGGTGCGATTTATTTATTTATTTCCAGTCGAAGATGTCGGAGCCGGAGCCACCGGTTGGCTGGAAGGCGCTTTCTCTGTGGAGGCCGACCTCGGGAGGGAGGGGGCCGGGGACGGCTCCGCGGAGGGATCTGACGCACACGGAGCCGCATCACAGGCTCTATTCAGCGGCGCTGGCTGGGGCTGAGATGGAAGTTAGTTTCTATGTAGCAGAAATAGGAAACAAATGAAGCAAAACTGCCCAAAGAGGGGAAATGCCCCGAGGATGGGTCTCACTCTCACGCGCGCGCACAGACACACACGCAGAGAGCACTCTCACGCTGGGCAAACTCGGGATCGCGCTACCCTGCCCGAGTTGAATGATAGTGTTTGGTTTCTCTCTTGCCATGTGCATGTGTATAAATGCTGCGGATTGGCATCTGTGTAAGTCTTGTCCTGCGTTATTTCTGCAGCCTATGCAAAGTGTTGTGTAATTTATTGGAGTGCTGTATATTGCAATAGAGGTTCAGGCGCTTTTTGTTGAGCACTTGCGTTTGCAAGCCCGTTATTTGCTGAAGCCACCTCTTCGTGTCTTTTATTACTGCCATTGCCTTAAGCGTACATTTTAAAAATGTTTTTCATTGTTATATGGGCAAAGCGAACTCCTGATCTGTACTTCAGATACTCTTTTTCCTCGTTACAAAAAGGCTAGTAATAGCTAATTAGGGATTTGGGATTAAAGAACCTTAAAGCTTTTCTAAGTGTTTACAAGAAGGAATAATGTAAACCTGAGCGAAAGGAAAGAACGTTAATATTTATCTCTAACTGATCTAGAGGTAATATACTGACAGATCAATAACGTACCGAAGGATAACGAAAGAGTATAGTACGCTTTTAGCCAAGGTGATTGGTGATTAAATAATTTAAATTATCTGTGTATATTGCAGTTGACTTCGTCATGCTAATTAATGGCTTCTAATTTGAGGTGTAAACCATTCCTGTTTACAGTTGATCACGGGAAGACTTCTTGGAGACTGACGAAAAGAGAAAAAAATTAATCTTTCATAAATTAGTATGTAATTACCGGTTTTATATGCTAAATCATACATCTGTCTTTTGCTGATGAGGATAAGGGCCTTGTTTTTTAAAAAACGAATATGGGTGAAATTAATGGAAACAATGGAAAAAGCCATTTGTTAGGAAACAAGGACACCAAGTGATATTTATCTCCAGAGGATTTAAGCACTTTTCAAAAAGACTTGAGAGTTGATTTTTTTTTTAAGGATTGCATTTTAAAGGGAACTAGGATAGTCGTTCTTTTGTTAACATTTAACAAAAGAGTCTCCTTAAAAAATTTAGATAATAAACTGCATTTTATGGACGTGGTCTAAAAAGGTTATTTATGGGGAAAGGACCAACAAGCTGCATTGTGGTTTTCTAGATTGCTTCCTCAACCCTTGTACCCTCCTAGCTCCTTACATTCCTAGTGGGAAATACTTGCTGCAACTGCCTTGGGCTGCATTGCAAGACTGCACCGGTGTGATGCCTTGTACTGAAACAGCCAGAAATCACCGTACATGTGAGAAAGAGGAAAAAAACACCTAAACCTATTTGGAGCAATAGGATGTAAAAATTGCCTTTTATAACAATCTTAACCAAATTTTTTTAAAAAGGGAAGTTACCATGACTTGTCCTATTGCTGTAGGGTTATCAGAGTCATTGTTATTTATTGAAATGGCTATCCTTCAAGTACTAAAAATATTTGCATTTTTAAAGATATTAGTTCTATTGTAACTATGATAGGTAAAGTAGCTTGCTTCTAGATGGTTAGGTTTGAAAAGATGGACATTTAATATGCCTTTTTGCAATTCTGTTTATTTCCGTGACACATGCTTTCTATTTTATCTTAACTTTTAAAAAAGTATCATATTCTTCAAATAATTGTGATGTTTTTACATTACGATGTTCTTCAAATAAACAGATTTTTTAGGAACTAAACATTATAGTTAGAATTTTGTGATTTTTAAAATGTTTGCATTAGTCTGATTCTTACTAATAGATGTTTATCCTTGCTAAGGAAAAGAAACCAAATTATGACATGGAATATAATATTACTCTGGGTAAAGTTTTCTATATATATCTTGTGAGTAGTATGGAAATATGGAAAGCTAGTATGAATATCTCATGTATGCTTTTCATTTAGAAGCTTTTCCTAAGTATGCTACTAGTACTTAGCTCCTAAAAAATTTTTAAGGAAAAATTTCCTTCTAAATTTTCTGAATATGATGTTCCTGTCATTTTGACTAACCTTTGACAATGTTTATAGTTTCTTTTTCAAAGACCTAATTTGAAGATAGTTGTGAGCCTGCCTTTGAACTAATTTATAGCTATCAGTCTGTTATAAGAAAATGTAGGTTACCTGCTAAAAATTAAAACTTCTTTTCAGCCAAATAAATTATTTGTTTTTAACAATAGATGTTAATTTGAATTCTACTTAGTTCTTCAAATGTGACAAATACTCCTTTATAACATTTTAATTTCTTTAAACATAAAACATTTCTGGAATCTGACATCATCAGTTAACTATAGGGTTTATTATGTCATGTATTGTGCATGTGTACACAAAAAGTCAGCACATATCAAATAGGAAGAAAATCTTACTTTGAAGTCCTAAATTTTAGTTCCCAGGGCAGTGGCATTCTCAGCTAACTTTTGCACATAAGGATAGTTCAAATTTCATCTATATCCATTTCTATTTGTTTATTTTAACTTTTTCATGGACTTCAAAAATAAAATGTCAATTTTAAAAGATTTTCATACCTTTTTTTTTTATAAGAAGGCTAAAAAAATAGTAAAAGTTTGGAAAGCCAACAACTACTGTTTTTGTATAATACAGTGTCTAGGAGATTACAAACTTCGTGAAATGTAAAAGCTCCTGTGCAATTCATTGCTTCACTTGGCAACACATGAAACAAGATAAACATTTAACAGAAAGTCTGTCTTGATTGTGATAAGTTACTATTCTAATGAAATAATCAAATGCTGCCATTCAAGTTCTTTCTGGAACAAGATGGGATAGTTTATAAATAAAAAGATTCAACCACATTTATGAAATTTAGTTTGCTCCCACTAGTATGGTGAACTCAAAAAAACTTTACAATTACAACTTTTAAGATTATATATTAAATCTTTTGTGTGTGTGATATTATGCCTTTTTTTTAATAGCAAAAGCTTTGTCCTATAAAGTGTAGAAATGGAAAAGTAGAAAACACTCTTCTTCAAAAACCACATTCTTTTTTAATCCTCATCTGCCCTAACAACAAAATACAATTGTCAAAAGAGTGTTGTTTTACACACCACTTTCCTCCTTCTGGATTGCTCCCCAATATTGGTTTTGTCCATGTTGGTCTGACTTTCTCCCTCTCAACACACATATTCTTCTTCCTTCACAAAGCTTGAATATATATCAGATTTGAACCATGTAAGTATATATACTATTTGGCTGCTACAGAAAGAATAGAGAGAACCAACTTCAGTAAGCCAACTCATTATTTAACACTTTGTATTGTCTCCCTTATATCTCACTGAGAAACCTTTTAATCTGTAACAAAGATTAGCTGGTTATCAACAATCATATAATCCCTTACTTATTTAAATGTTATTAGTAATTTACCACTCAACTTTTTTTCCTCCAGATTAAATTATTCTAGTAGCTTAGATTTTTAAATGTCTTAGTTTGCATGATAAGGAGAAATACATATCTTCGTTGAAAAAAAAACATGTATATATAGACACACACATACACACCCATCACTTCATGAGTTCACAGTACGGCTACAGATTAAAGGAGAAAAACAATTTTAGAACACATTCCCCCAAGATTTGGAGCAACACGGTGGATGAAGTAGAAAGAGCTGTTCCGGATGGCAGGAAACTTAAAGGAGAAGTCTGTAGGCATGTTCTATTATATGATGATGTCTAATGGATTGAGAGTGGGCTTTATCGAACAGGGAACAGTGGAAGAAGTGAAGGTAGACTCAGGAGAAGGGATGCAGAGACTTGAAAAGTTGCTAGTGGTGGTGTATTAAATAAAGCATATATGATCAATGTGATTCTAAGATGGAATTTGAGGACAGAAAGTGTAGCCACTTGCATTCATATGTACCTGAATTCATAAACTTTGAGAACCCCCAAGAAGAAAAATTATTTTATTCATGGAAAGGGAGAAGTTTGTCTGTTGAGTTAGTGAGGAACTTCTACATAATCAGAATCAAGGACACCAAAGCAGACACTGTTGGTGAAGAAAGAGAATGGTTGTTTAAAAGAATAAGATCTGACCACCAGAGTGCCCACAAGGCTGCCTTGAGATTCAAATATGAGAATAAGACGTACAAAAAGTAAGATCCAACTCAAAATTGAGAATGAAGCCAATTTAGATTTAAGCTGACTTTGTAATCAAAAATGGTGTTTCCATTTTCTAAATTCCTATAGAAAGGCATGTCTCATTATACCACCTTATTTGTAAATTGCCTTCATTTATATATATATATATGTATATACGTATACGTATATATGCATATATACACACATACTTGGCAAAGATCCCCTTGACTCATGCATCTGTTGCTTTATTTCCTTCAATGGATATAATCATACCTATTTGTTGAAATGGTGATTAGCTAACTAGCCCAAAGAATGAGTTCTGTTACACATTTATAAAATTAAAAATAATATTGATACCAAGTAGATCTTTCAAATGAGATGTGTGTGTTAAAAATTTAAGAGAAAAAAGAGAACCTTTGAATATGATTTTGAGATTACACCTACAAATTCCATTGCATTCAAAGTTTTCATGCTTACATTTGAACACGTACAAATAAAGGTGCATATTAAGTGGTTATAGTGGAATTTTTCATGCTTATCCAAACTTCCAACTGACAGTGATTTATAGAAAAACTAATATAGCCTTTAAATGGAATCTCCTGGTAAGAACATATGTATTATTTCCTCTCAACAGTTATTAGAAGTGTTGTCACTGAATATCATTAAGAAACATCTTTCTTAAGAATATTGAGTAAGTGGTATCATATGAGAACGAAGAAATATGTTGCCTTTTTGTCTTACCATCCTCACCTCTCTGGTTTGCACATGTTACACTTTATACTTGTTTTGTCATTCATTGTTTTGGGGTTTGGGGTAAGTGTATGTATAAGAGTTTCACCTTTCCCTGCTTCCTCACCTTTTCAGTTTTTTCAGCATCTCTATAAAATTTTCCTTCTCTTCCATCATTGAAACTTTCGTTCTAATGGTAAACCAAATATAGGAATTAAGATATATAATTAATTTGGATATACCCTAAAAGCTCTAAAAATATGAAGATGAATCTATTCTTCATTTCTTATAGTTGAAACTGTTGCACACTAAAATCTTCCACCTCTCTTATTTTCAGCCTCCTGGTTATTTTAGAAAAGACTAGAGAAACAATTTACACACCTGGTGTGAAAAGGAGGGAAGAAAAAGCCTTCCTTTACTTTTTCATAAGGAAAGAAACAAAGTGCCAAGCAGTAAGCATTTTCTGTTTGTGAAGTATATATACAATTTTGTGTTACAAAATTTTTCCTATTTCTGTATTTTTTTGCCAAAGTCAAGGTAAGTGTGGCCTCTTTAGACATTAGATTTTCTGAGTTAGAGGAATTACTAATTTTTTTAGAAGTTATTTTTGAAGTAATTAATGCATCTTTCTGACTCTAGCTTGTGAAGTTTCCAGTCTAATAGTGACTGAAGAGGACTGCCATTGACTCGAAGCACTCTCTGGTGCTGCATAACTTTACCTCTTTGAAATATTTAGGTCAGAAATTCACTTCATTTTCAGAGCCAGATCCCATCATGCCCATAAAAATGTTCGAAAAAGAAATCCGAGATGAACACACAATGGCAAATTTCCATGGCACAACAACGGTAAGATATTTTTCCCTAATGCCTGTGAATATTGCATTCTTTTATTAGGATAATAATTACAAAGGTCATTTCCCCTTTCAATCAGCCAGTTTCTCATGTGGCCTCTTCTTTTTCTTTTTATTACTAAGAGAATATTTTAATAGAAATTTATTTTTTTAAATATGAAAAAGAAACAGGAACTTCAGTCACAAGTTCCAGTGACCTGTACTACTTCTGTGAAGCCATCTTCCTGTTCCCTGGGCAAAAATTTTTGAGTTGACGTAAGGACCCAAAGTCTACCTTTAATATCTCTCCCTTGTCTCCATGTGCCATTTCTACTGCTATAGTATCCTCATTGCAGCATTCTGTGCATCAGCTGAAGAATCATCATTTAAACACTGGCTTACAGCTTGACCCTCATTGTGTACTTTTAGTCCAACACATGGAGATGCCCTGTTCACTAGAGGCTGACAGTAGAGATGAGAGCTAATCTGAAGCAGCTGAGACCCCCACTGATGGCTACACCTGGAAAGCAGAGGTTTCTGTGATAGTCTGGCCAATCTCCAGATATTATCAGTTATTAAAACCTGACTTTATTTAGCAGCAATAACAATTTATTGAATGGACTACAAGAGATATGAATCAATGGCTATACATACCATTCAGATTTTAACTACAAGAAATTCACATTCCTGAAATAAAAACGAACAGCACTTATAGACTGTTTTTGTGTTTTAACCTAATTGCTTTTAGTATAAAAGATTCATATTTGATGAATACTAGCAGGATTAAATTCCACTGTTATTTTTAGTAATACAAAGTAACATAAAATTTTGTGGAATAATCAAGGGTGATATAGATTAATGTGAAAGCATTTTTGGAAACACCTTTTGAAATGAGTGTATGATTTCCATCTTTTTTAAAAGTTTAACTAATTTCTGACAGATTAGTTTCAGTTCTACAATATAAACTATGAAGAGATTTGAGTCAAGAAGATCTCAAGTCAAAATTAGATTGAAAATTTACAAACGTAGGGTCAAGAATTGCATTGATGCCAAAAATCTGTATAGTGCTGCAGGATACATACATATATTATCATTCTTTAAAAATTTGATTCTTTTCAACTAATGTATTTATGTATCAACACATTAATGTTTGAAGTCTAGAAATCAAGTCTCCTTAACTCGGGAGAAGTTTTTAAACCTCTTTGTGGTGGAAAAATATCAAACATTCCAAAAAAGTAAAGAAAATGGCAGTATGATCCCCAGGTACCAGATTCCCAGCATTCATAATTATCCACATTTGGACAATCCTCTACTATCTATCCTCCAGCCACCCCCTTTCCTGCTTTAAAGTAAATGCCATCATTACCCCTGTAAATAATTTGGTATGTAGTCTAGAAACAAATTCTGACTAGCTTAATTCTTTCATTGATTGATTCATTCATTTATTTACCACCTCATATTTTAAACATTTGTAGAACATCTACCATATTCTAGACGCCATATTAAGCCCTGGAAATTGATTGGCTGGATATGGTCATTTGGGACCATTTCTAAGAAGTTCTCTTATAACTGGAAATGTATGCTGTTAAGAAATCAGATCATACCATTCAACTGCTTAAACCCCATCCAATGATGTATCATGAACTCCTGGACAACCCTTAACATGACATGTGTGATCTCTCATAATCTAACCCCCTCAACCTGTCCACACTCACCTTTACCCACTGGACCAGGAATACTCTAAACTCCTGTATGAAAATATTTTCCCCAATATGCCTTTCTTTCATTTTCTTGTACATGCTGGTCCCTCTTTCTGGAATCTTGATCTCAAAATGAGACCAATTGTGACGCAGTTTTCAAGACACCCCCAATCATCACTTCTTTGAGTAACCCTGTATACCTCTCCTCCAAGAAAACAAACCTCTAGGTGTTCATCCTCTATTGTAGCACAGAACGTCTTCTGTGTGTCGCTATTGTAGCACAGCTTTCAGGTATATCATAGTTTTATGTTGCTCTGACTAGACTAAGAATTTTTAGGACAGGCCCTGAATTTTGGATTTCTGTATCCCCATTATATGCAACAATCAGAATATACAACAGGTACTTAATAAATTCAGTGGTTTTTTTTCTTGGAATGTGTTTATCAGATAAACAAACTATGGTCATTTCTGGAGGTATATTAAGATGGATCCCAACAATGACCCCAGTTCACCATGACTTCACAGGGCTAGCAGAGGCCCATGGAACCACTGATAGTTTTCCCACTGAAAGGAAGCAAACAAAATAGGTGCTGTATTTAAAGAAACACCAGAATATCATGTGATATTTGGATATCAGCTCTGCCCTTTCAGAATGTTTAGTACAGTATTACTTGAATGTAAAATGAAGGGATAAAATGGTCACTAAAAGAAGGTCACGCAATATGAAAATAATGACAAAAAGAAAAAAGAAAACGAAAGCCTAACCTACAGTGAATGACTTTAGGTCATTCCCCTCCTTGCCACTTAACTTTAACTTGTCTTTTTTAGTACATTTTTCTTATGTATCTTTTGTCTCCATCTTATATCTTGTGCCCTAAAGAATCAGATGGAAAACAAACATACATGTAAATAAGATATCAAATAAATGGAATAGTGCCTCAGCAGGGCCCCTATAGCAAATGGAAAAGAGGGTCTGTGTTACTACATCCATAATTATGGCAATGCCGTATGTAGGATCACTGAATTTTAGAGCTGGAAGAACCCTAGAGATTATCTAGTCCAAATACCTTTTCAAAGATTAAATGATTTATCCAAACTCACACCTCCTTTTCAAATTTCAGTCAGCCTTGCAATCTTTCTGAGGTTATTGGTGAAAGGGTAGGATAACTGAATAGCGAAAAGAGAATAATTTAGCATGGAGGAGTCAACATGATTTCTGCACTAGAAATGATGTTTGTTGGTTTTACTAGAGTTGTTTGAGGGGATAAATAAGCGTGACTAAGGAGATTTAAAGAGAAAATTTATATTTAAACTTTCAAAAAGCCTTGTGACAAGTTCCTATATCAGACTATTTAAACAACCCCCATAAGAAATTGGCTTGGAGAGAAATAAGGAGAAATTTGAGAGTTAATATCATTGATAAAGAATCAAGTCCTATTTCTGGCTTTTACTGAGTGTTGTTGGCAAATTATTTTGCCTCACTTATCATCATTTTCCCACAAATAATATAAGAAAAGTGATTTCACTTAACTCACTGAGCTACTGTGAGGATTGAATGAGATAATAATACTGTTTATAACAAAAGCTAACATATATTAAGTACAATTTCTTAAGTAATAACAAATTTTATTTCACTTAGCCCTCACAAGGAAAATACCGTTGTTATCTTATCACTTTAAAGATGAGAGAACTGAGGCACAGAGTAAAGATGGTGACCATTTTATCCCTTCATTTTACATTCAAGTAATACTGTACTAAACATTGTCCTGAGTCCTGAAGCTAATTATTGGTAAAGCCAGGAATTGAACCCAGGAAGGCTGGTTCTAGAGTGCTTACTCTTAGCCAGTCTCCTGCCTCTTGTGCTATTAGTATGCACAAATCCCTTTTCACGCACAGCCTAGGTACGTAATAAGGGCTTAGTAAGTTTAGTTATTACTATTTTTATACTTTATCAGACGGAAGAAGAAAAGGAGGCCTAATATTGACTGAAGACCTACTTTAAGTGTAATGCATTCTCTTTACAACCAGCCTGGGAGGCCATAGATGCCCTTAGAGGTATCATGGTTCAACCAGTCAGAACTGGGATTCGGGGGGACGTTGGTCTTGTTCCAAAGCCCATGTTCTTTTTACTACATTCCAGCCTGTACTGTTATTTGTTATTCCTCTTGTACCAAAAACACACTTAGGTGTATGGGTAGGTATGTACCCAAGATGTAAGGCACATATACACATAAAATCAATGTTTTATTTGACTTATAGGTGAGTAAATTTTAGTAAGGAAGAAACAAAGAGTAGCAAAGGAAGCATTTAGTAAGTTTCTGAAGAGCAGACCTAATGGCTGCTGTCCCCAGAGTCAACACTGGAGCTAGTCAAGTTTTATTTTTAGAGCGTGATGGGGCATACAAATACACATAAAAATTGATTAATTTTCAGTTGATAGTAAGCTTTTATGGGGAGAAAAGGGCCAAGCCAATGATATCAAATGGCAGGATCCTAAAATGGACTGCTAGACAGGGGATCTATTGTCATTTTAGGTTATTCCCTGTAAAACATTGTCCAAAAGAGCTTTTGTACCAAACACTCATGCAAAGTGCTGCAAGGAAGAGTATCAGAAAGCATTATCCATGGTACTGCATGTCGGCATTAGAAATATTGTGTGGTTCTAGTCGCCATACCTCAAGGAAGACATAAGCCCATAAGGTTAGAAACCATCTAAAGAAAGATAATTAAAATGACATAAAGATACAGAAAATTTGCTGCGAGAAAATCGACTAAAAATATTAATACCTTTGAAAACTGAAAAGGGACATAATATAATAAAGTCAGGATGAAAATGAGTAGTATGAACACAAACTTATTCAACAATTCTAGAATTCCAGAACCAGCAAGTACCTTGTTGCTGTTGTTAACCCCTGAATTCTTCAGAATGAATCTCCCAAGTGAAAGGAAATCTCCTGCAGGATCACATGTATTAATCGCACTTAGGAAATTTAACATTAGTACTATAATATAGCATAATACACACACATATCCAGATTTCTCCAATTGTCCCAATAATCTTCTTTATAGCTTGCCTGTCTTCCCTCCCTGCCTCCCTTTCTTCCTTCCTTTCTTTTTTTGATCTAGAGTCCAATCAGATATCTCACATTGCATTTATGTAATGTAACTCTCAACTCTCCTCTAATCTGGAACAGTCACTAATGCCATTACCCCCAACCCCTGGCAACCACTGATCTTTTTACTGCCTCCATAGTTTTGACTGTCCTAGACTGTCATATAGTCAGAAGCATACAGTATGTAGCTTTTACAGGTTGGCTTCTTTCACTTAGTAAATATGTACTTAAGGTTCCTGCATGTCTTTTTGTGGCTTGATATTTCATTTTTTAAAAACACTGAATAATAGTCTATTAACTGGATGTACCACAATTTATTTATCTATTCACCTACTGAAGGACATCTTGGTTGCTTCCAAGTTTTGACAATTATGAATAAAGCTGCTACAAACATCTGTGTGCCTACTTTTGTGTGAAAATAGGTTTTCAAATTTTTTGATTAATTTTGAGTGCAATGACAGGATCATATAATAAGAGTATATTTAGTTTTGTAAGACACCTTCAAACTGTCTTCCAAAGTGGCTGTACCATTTTGCATTCTCAGTATCAATGAATGAGAGTTCCTGTTTCCCCACATCCTCACCAGCATTTGGCGTTCTTAGTGTTCTGGATTTTGGCCATGCTAATAGATTTATAGTGGTATCTCATTGTTGTTCTAATTTTCATCTACTTGATGACTTATAATGTTGAGCATTTTTCATATGCTTATCTGTCATCTATATATCTTCTTTGGCGAGGTGTCCGTTAAGGTCTTTGGCCCTTTAATTGGGTTGTGTGTTTTTTTTTATTGAGTTTTAAGAGTTCTTTGTATATTTTGGGTAACAATCCTTTATCAGATTGTGTTTTGTAAATATTTTCTCCCAGCCCATGGCTTGTCTTTTCATTCTCTTAACATTGTCTTCCATGGAGCAAACTTCCATGGAGCAAACACATTGTAATTGTAAAGAAGTCCAGCTTATCAATTATTTCTTTCATGAATCGTGCCTTTGGTGTTGTATCTAAGAAGTCATCTCCATACTCAAGGTTATCTAGACTTCCTCCTACGTTATCTTCTAAGATTTTTAGGTTTTATAATTTACATTTAGGTCTATGATCCATTTTGATTAATTTAGTAAAGGATGTAAGATCTGTGTCTAGATTCAATTTTTTGCATGTGGAAGTTCAGTTGTTCCAGCAACATTTGTTGAAAAGACTTTGCTCCACTGGATTGCTTTTGCTCCTTTGTCAAAGATCAGTTGACTATGTTTGTGAGGGCTGTGTAGGAGAAGGGTGGTTCTGAGCTCTCCATTCTGTTCCATCCATCTATTTGTCTATTCTTTCACCAATACTATACTGTTTTAATTACTGTTGCTTTATGGTAAGTATTGAAGGTGGGTAGTGTCAATTTCTTGGCCTTCATTACTGTGTTGGCTATTCTGGGTCCTTTGCCTCTTTGTATAAACTTTAGAATCAGTTTGTCAATATTCACAAATAACTGTTGGGATTTCAACTGGGATTGCATTGAATTTATAGATCAAGTTGGGAAGGACAGACACCTTGACAATATTGAGTCTTTCTGTCCATAAACATGGAATGTCTCTCCATTTCCTTAGTTCTTTGATTTTTTTCATTAGAATTTTGTAGTTTTCCTCATTAGATCATGTACATATTTTATTAATTTACACCTACATATTTTGTGTTTTGGGGCGCTATATAAATTGTATTGTGTTTTTAATCTCAAATTCCACTTGTTCATTATTGGTACATAGGAAATAATATTTTGATAGAGATCTTTTCATCTATGTTCATTAAGGATACTGGTCTGTCGTTTTCTTACAATGTCTGGTTTTGGTAAAGGGTAATGTTGGCCTCATATTTTAAGTTAGGAAGTATTTTCTCTGCTTCTTGGAAGAGATTGCAGACCAGTGGCATAATTTCTTCCTTAAATGTTTGGTAGAGTTCACCAGTGAAGGCTGGTGTTTTCTGTTTTGGAAAGTTATCAATTATGGATTCAATTTCTTTACTAGATATAGGCCTAGTCAGATTGTCTATTTCTTGTATGAGTTTTGGCAAATTTTCTTTCAAGGAATTGGTCCATTTCATCTAGTTTGTCAAATTCATGAGCATAGAGTTACTCATAGTATTCCTCTATTATCCTTTTAATGTCTATAGGATCTATAGTGATGTCCTCTCTTGCATTTCTTATATTAGTGATTTATGTCCTATCTTTTTCAAAGAACCAGCTTTTGATTTTGTTGACTTTCTCTACTGAACTCCTGTTTTCAGTTTCCTTGATTTCTGCTCTAATTCTTATTATTTCTTTTCTTCTGCTTACTTTGGATTTAATTTGCTCTTCTTTTTCTAGTTTCCTAAGGTGAAAACTTAGGTTATTGATTTTAGCTCTTTTTTATTGTCTAATACCTGCACTCAATATCATAAATTTCCCTCTAAGCACTACTTCCACTGCACCTCACAATTTTTAAGTTATGTGTTTCATTTTCCTTTAGTTCAAAATATTTTAAAATTTCTCCTGAGATTTCTTCTTTGACTCCTATGTTATTTACGTTGTTTAATCTTCACATATTTTGGGAATTTCCAGTTATATTTCAGTTATTGATTTCTAGTTTAATTTCATTGTGGTCTGAGAGCAGACATTGTTTGATTTCTATTGTTTTAAATTAGGGTATGTTTTATGGCTCATAATATGAACTCTTTTGGTGAATGTTCCATGTGAGCTTGAGAAGAATGTGTAGTGTGCTGTTGTTGGATGAAGCAGTATATAGGTGTCAGTTATACACAGTTGATTTTTGGTGTTGTTGAGTTCAACTATATCCTTCTGATTTTCTGCCTGCTGATATGTCCACTTCTGATAGAGGGCTGTTCAAATCTCCAACTGTGATAGTGAATGGATCTATTTCTCCTTGAAGTTCTGTCAATTTTGCCTCATGTATTAATACTTTGACACTATGCTGTTAGGTAAATACACATTAAGGATTTTGGTTTTTGAGAATTGACTCCTTTATCATCATGTAATGCCCATCTTTATCTCTGATAACTTTCCATGCTTTGAAGTCTGCTCTGAAATTAATGCAGCTGCTCCTATTTTCTTTTTTTAAATAAATTTATTTATTTATTTATTTATTTTTGGCTGTGTTGGGCTCTAGGCACGTGGGCTTCAGTAATTATGGCATGTGGGCTCAGTAGTTGTGGCTCACGGGCTCTAGAGCGAAGGCTCAGTAGTTGTGGCGCACGGGCTTAGTTGCTCCGCGGCATGTGGGATCTTCCTAGACCAGGGCTCGAACCTGTGTCCTCTGCATTGGCAGGTGGATTCTTAACCACTGCGCCACTAGGGAAGTCCCTTCTATTTTCTTTTGATTCGCGTTAGCATGGTATATTTTTCTCCATCCATTTACTTTTAATCTATGTGTATCTTTATATTGAAAGTGGGTTTCTTGTGTACATTATATAGTTAGGTCTTATTTCTTGATCTACTCTATCTCTGTCTTTTAATTGGTGCATTTAGACCATTGATATTCAAAGTGATTGTTGATATAGTTGGATTAATGTCTACCATATTTGTTGTTGTCTTCTATTTGTTGCCCTTGTTCTTTGTTCCTCATTTTTTCTTCCACTCTTTTTCTGCCTTTTGTGGTTCTAACTGAACATTTTATATGATTCCATTTTCTCTTCTTTCTTTATGCATATCAATTATACATCTTTTTAATTTTTTTTAGTGGTTGCCCTGAAGTTTGAAATATACATTTTCAACTAATCCAAGTCCAAATAACTACACTACTTCATGGGTAGTGTGAATACCTTTTAATAACAAAATAATCCTAATAATCCTAATTCCTCCCTCTTGTCCCTTGTATCATTCATTACTAACATTTATTTCACTCATATATTAGCATAAAAAAAGGCAGGTCTACTGGCAGCAAATATCCTCAATATCAGTTTATTTGAGAAAGTTTTTATTTCTCCTTCACTTTTGAAAGACAATTTCACAGGGTACCGAACTCTGGGTTGATGGTTTTTTTCTCTTTATACTTTAAATATTGTACTGTACTCTGTTCTTGCTTGGTTTCTGAGGAGAGGTCAGATGTAATTATAATCCCTTTTCCTTTATAGGTAAGGTTTTTTTTTCCTCTGATTTCTTGTGGCATCTTTCCTTTATCTTTGATTGCTGTAGTTTCAAAATGATATGCCTAACTTTAGTTTTTTTTTTTTTTTAATTGTTTGTTTCAGTTGCTCCACATTCTCAACAAAACTTGGTATGGTCATTATTTTTAATTTTAACCTTTTGAATAGGCACAGAGTGGTATCTTATAGTTTTAATTTGCATTTCCCTAAAGACTAATGACATTGAGCACCATTCATGTATTTATTTTCTATCCTTGTATCTTTTTTGGTGGAGGGTCTATTGAAATCTTTCAGCCATTTAAAAAATTGTGTTATTTGTTTTCTTATTAATGAGACCTGAGAGATGTTTTTCTAAATATCTGGATATAAATTTTTATGAGATATATATAATGATTACTTGCAAATATTTTTTCCTAATCTGTGGCTCGTCTCTTCATTCTCTTAACAGTGTCTTCTGAAGAGCAATTTTGAATTTTGATGAAGCTCAATTTTTTCTTTCATGCTTTTGGAATCATATCTATAAAACCTTTGCCTAACTCAAGATTTTCTAGTCTGTTTTTTCTAGAAGTTGTACAGTTTTAGATTTTATTAAGTACTCTGATCCATTTTGAATTAATTTTTGTGTATGATGTGAGATGCTGATCAAATTTACTTTTTGCACATGCATATCCAAATTTTCTATTATCATTTGTTGAAAAGATAATCCTTTCTCCACTGAATTGCCTTTGCTTCTTTGTCAAAATTTTTTCAATTTTTAATTTTTCATTGCTTGCATACAGAAAAACAGTTGAATTTTGTATAATGATCTTGTATGCTTCAAACTCACTAAGCTCTAGTAGTTCTAAAACATTTTATGTGATTCCATAAAATTTTCCTGATAGGAAAGTCATGTTGCCTATGAATTAAGGCAGTTTTACTTTATTTTTAAACTCCAAACGTTTTATTTCTTTTGCTTACCCTAGCCTCCAATGAAATGTTGAATAGAGATATTGAGAGCTGACATACTTGCCTTGTTGTTGACATTATGGGACAAGCATTCAGTCTTTCACCAATAAGTCTGATGTTAGCTGTGGGCTTTTCATAAATGCCCTTTATTGGATTAAGGAAGTTTCCTTTTTTCCTAGTTTGTGGAGAGGTTTTGTTTTGTTTTTTTAAATCAGGAATGGATGTGGATTTTGTTCAATGCTTTTCTGCACCAGCTGAGATGATCATGTGGTTTTCCTTTTTAGTCTGTTAACGTGATGAATTACATTGATAGATTTTTAAATGTTAAGCCAACCTTGCATTCCTGAGGGGAAAAAAACCCACTTGGAACCCACTTTTTGCTTCAAATTACTAAAATTTTATTGAGAATTTTTGCATCTATGTTATGAGAAATATTAGTCTGTAGTTTTCTTCCTGTAAAGTCTTGGTCTGTTTTTCATATCTGAGTAAAGCTGGTCTCATAGAATAAGTTGGAAAGTATTTTTTTTTTCTTTTTACTTTTCTGAGAGAGCTTTTGTAAGATTGTTATCTTTTAAAAAATATTTGGGTAGAATTCACCAATAGAGCCATCTGGACTTGGGGTTTTCTCTATAAAAATTCCATATCTTTAATAGATAGATGACCATTAAAATGATCTATTTCTTCTTGAGTGAGCTTTGTTAGTATGTGTAGGATATCTCCGTTTATAAAGTTCTCTCCTCTGTGCCCTGCAAACTCTAGCAGCCTTGGCCTCCCTGGACTCCAACTATGCTTTCTGAACTCAGAGAGACTACCCAGTATCCACCTGAATTCTTCCAATCTGTGCCACGATCTAGAAACTGTTTGTAGGCAATAAACTGAGACCATCTTCGTGCTCATCTCATTTGTTTCCTGTTTTTTAGAATCACTATCACTCATTTCATGATGTCCAGTTTCTTAAAAACCAACGATGCATATGTTTTATTCAGTTTTTCATTTGTTTCGGTCAGGAAAGTAAATCTAGTCCCTACTATTCCATCTTGGCTGAAAGCAGAAGTCCATTCTTCAACTTTTAAAATATTTAACTCACCCAAATTTGACTAACTTATCTCTCTTACTTTATGCTAATTTTTAAGTAATATTTTAAAACTTTGACGCTGTAAAAAATGTGACTTTTCCCCAAGGGGGAAAAAAGCTTTTCACTTTTGTATTCATCTTGGTGCTTGACTTATATAATTTTCACCCATCAGTTTCATAAAAGGTGTTCAGTGTAAGCTATTGGGATTAATTTGACAGTAAGACTTTGTATGATCAGTGCATCCTCTAATTGTGAAAAAAAAAATCTAAGCAAGAGATTTAACTGCTGTGGCTAATTCTTCTTCATCACTGCACTGTTCTTTGCAGAAAAGCTTGGAAACCAGCCATACTCTTTTTTGTGTCCTTTTTTTTTGCCCCTAGGGTTAGTTAGTTGTTGGAATGTCATAAAGACATATTTTTTTAACCATTTAAAAGAAGAAAAATATAAATTATTCTACAGTTACTTATATAAAGCATACGTTTGTCTATCAAATCTACCATAAAATCAAGAGCTAAACTTTGAGCCTTAGACAAATTTGAGGTTTGACTTCTTTGGGGCTGTCAGTGATGACAGACTGTCTAATATTTAAAGCTTGTTCATTCCTTTTGTATACTGGTGTGCACCCCTCTGGAGTTTACTACTGTTAGACAAAGCTCCTCTTCTTTGCTGTTCTATTCTCGAGCAAGCATTTTACCTACTGGCAGGCGAGACTATCATATTATGGAAGTTATATAGACTTCAGTGGCAGAGGAAAGGCTGTGCTTACAGCAAGTTCATAGCATACGTGACATTGCAAAATAGTTTCTTAACCTGGAATCAGGTACACAGAGCTTTGGAATCTGTGAACATCTTGTAACTGTGTGCACATGTTTGTATATGTGTTCATATTTTCTGTACATGGAATCTGTAACTTATATTTGATACACAGAGAGTTTTTAAATGAGTCCTCCGTGTACTTGCATAGCAGAGTAGAACAGAACAATCAGACCCGTTGTAAAAGCACAGGAGAAAGATATCCCCATAAAATTATCCTCTGAGGATAACTTAGGAATCTAGATCACTCAGGCCTCAGAGTGGGCCTCAGGCCTCACATCATTCTTTCTCACAGTAAACCATTTCTTTGCTACTTTCCTCTTTTCAGTCAAGCAACACTAGGTCTCAGGATGTAGACTAGTCATTTTTATCATTCTAGAATAATTCACTCTATCTTGATTTATATATAGGGGAAGTGTAATTATTTCTATGTCATTTCTAACAATCCAGAACCTCCAAAACAGATTATGTTCATGAGAAAGTCCATTTCCTTACTTTTTAATTATGCTTATTAAGCACCATCTTTTGATCTAAAGCTCCATTGAGTTTCATTTTTCATACCTAGGAATGTTCCTCTGGTGAAAAGAATCATTAACAATGAAGTCATACTTTAAAAATATTTTCCATCATCCGTTCACCTTTTTATTTTCCTGTCATGTCTCAGACTCAACTTATACTCAGTTCTCCCTTTGTCAGTTTCTCATTCTGGTTTCTTCAATTCAAGAATTAAGCAGTGTATATCTAAAAAGCAGTTCACCCATAACAACAGAGTCAGTAATATACCAAAATAAAATTTATTTAAAGAGGGAAGTGCTTTCTTTGATCACTGAAGCGTCTTCTGCATTAATATTTGAGGCTATATCTAACTTGCCAATTATCCAATATAATAAATAGAGCTATATATTCTGAGTTTTTCTACTAAGTCTTTCTCTCTCTTTTTTTTTTTTTTGGTAAGAACTACATTTAAAAAAAATTTTTTAATATAATGAGTAAATATTGATTTTTTAAAAAATACAAGTCTTTTTTTGTAAATGAAAACCCACCTTTCATAGATGTTCTTTCTATAGTTATTAATTTAAATCATTATTTAAGTTTGTCCACTGTACCCATTGTGTTGGATAAAGTATTTTTCTCCCTGAAAGGAAATGATCATTTACCTATGCAATACTGATATAAAATGTGGCAGCTGAAGAGCAGCTAAATCTAATACGAGCAGTTGTAATCTCAAAGGTAATATATGATTGTAGGAAATGCTTTGAATGTATTCTCTTAACTTATGGACTATAATAACAATGATAAAGATCATGAAGTCTGGTCATGCCTGCACGTGGCTTCCCTCGAACAATGGTGGGCAGTTGGTGGCACAGGTGGAAAAAGCGACGAGTTTTTTAAAGCAGTATCTTAGCATGATATGGAGACTATTTCAAGATCCATGCCTGTGGAAATCCAAGCCGATCAAAGGCACTGAATCTGATCTGTTAGTATCAAGCGACAATAATCCACACTGCTTTTTACTAGGGCCCTGATAAACAAAGGTATTCAATTACTTAAAAAAAAAATTAAACATCTTTACATAATGAAATTTGCTTTACAAAAGGGCATATTAACATTAACACATCAGACACATATTCATAAAACAAGAATATGAAAGATCTAAGAAAGCTATGTATTCTGGACATAGACCACAGATTCTAGATAGGCTATAGAATTCAATTAAGTGAGAGATTCTACAATAAAAAGTCTCAACACTTTTGCAACTCTGAGCTAAAGATCACTTAAATATTCTGTCAGGTCCATTGATACTGAAAGAAAAGCAAGGGTATATAAGACTCAGTGCATGGCCAGCTATATTTACTATTTGCCTTACTAATGCTCACTCCATCTCAGTTATCACTAGCCTCAAAGTAAGTATACAGTTTTCTATTTTCTTTCAGAGCCAGGTCATTCAAATGTTTTGAGGCTGGAGATCAATTCTTGTTTCAATCCCAATTAATTCCAATCTCTGTGAGAGTTTAAAAAGAATTCCTAAAGTAGCAATGAAACAGTTAATCATCACCAATTGTTTTCAGTAAACTTCCTGGTGAAAACCTCTCATAAAAAATTTTCCAACTTTTTCTAAAAAAGATAATTTAAAAAATATGGTAATAGAAACTTACAAAACCTTCAAGCTTCAGTGTATATTAACTAATGATGTCCTGAAAGTTTTAGAAGATGAAGAGATTAAAATTATTTGTTAAGCTATATTAACTATATAATTAACTATATAATAATTAACTATATATAATTAACTATATAATAATATAGTTAACTATAATTAACTATATTAAATAAAAATAGTTTATTTTAACTTGCCAATAATATCATTCTTTTATCCACATATTTACATGTTTTCCTTCAGCAGCAAATCAGAATTTGAGAGTAAATCTTCTGCATGGCTGACATCTAAGAGGTCTGCATTGGTGACCCACTACATTTCATAGTTCGTGCTCAAACCTTTACCTCTTTAACATCTTAAGACTTGACAGGAGAATGTATAGGCATGTTGAGGAATACCAGTGTTTTTCCTGCACTTTCTATTTCAGTAAAATCACAGGGTTTTTATGTAAATGAAAAGTTACCTCTCTTAGAAGCCAGCTGGGAGCTTTTGACAGATAAATGTCCAATGCTTTAGTGAAAGGCTTTCACTTCACAAAAAGAAGATCCCCATTTAACTTAAAATGCAATAGTAAATAACAAGTTGAACAGATTCCTTTGAAACACACGTTTGCACATAACGCAGACAATGACAAGACAACGTACTTTTTCTTTTTTTCTTCCCTGATGACTGGCGGGTTTTAAGAAATTATCACTGTAAAATACATTCCAACTCTAGACACATTAAATGTGAAGAGAGAAAAGACTAGAACTGAGAAAATATGGTATGTTTCAACTTCTTTCTTTTCTACTTTGTATGTCAGTCTGAGTCCTCATACCTTCTATTTTCCTGTCACACTTTTTAATATTAGCTATGGCAGCACATTGAAACAGTTAAAGACTTGAAGCAAAGCTAAAGTGAGCAACAATTACAACACAGTCAATGGCAACTGTATAATAATATCTCACAGTGTCTATAAAAGCAAAGACTGTTATCAGACAGTTCACTTGATGGTTCTTTCAATACTATGTTGGTGATGCCCTGACTGTGTACTCTTTAATACTCACTAGGTAAAGTTTTTACATGTTCCCATGCTGCGTGATTTTTTCTTTGTTGCCAGCTTAATGTTACTTTCTATTCTACATATTTCCACATGACCAGCTCAGCTCAGCATCCCATCTGACAGACAGCACCTCAACCATGTAAACATTAGTTGTAGCAGATATTAGTTGGATGGTGAAAGAGGTATCCGTTTTTACCACATTAAGACAAAAGAAAAAATAAACTGTCTCATGTAATCCAAGGACGTATTGAATAACCGAATCATAAGTAAGTCAGTAATCACTGACTCTGGAAACTTTGGAAACATGGACAGAGGCCCTGGACCAATTAATTATGTGGATGAAAAGAGGGACTTTTCTAGAAGTGGAGTGTTAATCAGATACTTCCAGAAATTCCCTACATAGCAAGAAATAAAGTTTACGCATTGTTTATAATTGTGAAGACTTTGTGACTCTAGTTGGGAAAATCTGGTGTATAACTACTACAATTCTGTTCAATAAAGTATTGCAATAGTGGATCATTGACACGTTCTGAGGTTTTGCTCTCCAACACTAACTTTTAAAGGTTTAAAGAGTCATGAGACTCGCATAAGTTACATGATATTAATTATTTTTCCCTCAATGCCTGTGGTCATTTGCTCCCTCTTTTACTGCTTCAAAACCCACAAATATAAAGGAGCACAAATATCTATTGCTTTTCATTTTTTGTCCATAGTCAATTAATATTTTGAGGCTGATTTTGTAATCTAACGAAGGACAAAAGTGTCAGAGTGAATGTGTTTCTTAGTTCCCAATTTTGTCAATAAATATCTAAAATACAAGAGGAGCAACGGAATGTTGCTCCAGGTGCAAAGGGAAGAAAAACCAAACAACTGATAACATCAAAAGACCATATTTTCAAGAAGAATTAAACTGGTGATGTGGGAACAGAGAAGAAAAGGAAAATTACCTTGGAATAACTTCTTAAAAAGAAGAAAAGGAAAATTATTTTGGAATAGCTTCTTAAAGCAGATGTATTCAAATCATCAGAACAAAGAAAACATGAAAAATCAAAGTTTAGAGACTTCCTTGTGGCACAGTGGTTAAGAATCTGTCTGCCAGTGCAGGGGACACAGTTTTGATCCCTGGCCCGGGAAGATCCCACATGCCGCAGAGCAACTAAGCCCGCGCGCCACAACTACTGAGCCTGCACTCTAGAGCCCACGAGCCACAACTACTGAGCCCGCGTGCCACAATTACTGAAGCCCGCGCGCCTTGAGCCTATGCTCCACAAGAGAAGCCACCACAATGAGAAGCCTGCACACCGCAACGAAGAGTAGCCCCCGCTAGCCGCAACTAGAGAAAAGCCCGCGTGCAGCCATGAAGACCCAATGCAGCCAAAAATAAACAAATACATAAATTTATAAAACCAAACAAACAAAAAGTTTATAGAGTGCACCTTAACCATAATGTTCACATCAACCCTATTATTATCCCTGTCTGGTCACACCATTGCCAGTGGCAGAGCTGGAGTCTCAATCCAAGTCCTCTGGCAACAAATTAATGTTCTTTCTCTTGCTCTGTACTGCCTCCCATTTGAGCTCTTCACAGGCTTGAAATCAAGCTTGCTTCCTAGATGCTTAGAATCAGAAGTCCTACCTCCAACGCCTAAGAGCTCAGTGACCTCAGGCAAGTTACTTTAACCTCTTTGCACTTTACATCACTCATCTATGCAGTGAGAATCGTGACATCTTTCCTGTCATTACAGAGTTGTTGGAAGACCAAATTAGACAGTTCTTTGTAACGATAACATTTATACATGTAAGGAATTGTTATAATTAAAATGCATAAAGAAAAAGGTTGATGAGATCTCCCAGCCACTAGTTATTATCTTTAAGGACTCCTGGTAGCAATAGTTGGAAATAATTTCTCTCTCAATTAGTCACACATTGGGCCATTGTGGAGTTAGTATTGCATTCAGTTTATGTCTCCTTACCTTGACGATTCTGTGAAGTGGAGAAGTTTGGAGTAGTTTAATAATATGATTAAAGTGGTGAATAAATAAGACCCAAGAGGACAGGTAGAAGGAGTTGAAATTAATTAGTCTGGAGACAATAATACCTCCTAAGACATGAGGCATTATCATAAGGAAAATGTAGACCAACTTTTATCCATCCTCTCTGAGAACTAACTGGAAAGTAACTGTGAAAATACAGTACAGAGATAAGAAGGAATTTCCTGAGAGGGTTGTTTGTTAAATATTAAAACAGGCTATTAAAAGAAGATGTGGAGTCTCCTTTGTTGATGACTTTTCCAAAGAAGAATAGACACAAATCAATTTGGTATGGTCGGGCAATAGATATACTGGCAATCTGGGAACTAGAAAAGCTTTTACTGAGATCTTCTTTCAGCTCTCAAGAATTCTACAGCCCTCTGGCTAATTTTCCTGATTAATCATAAAATTGGTAGGTAGCAAGTTTTTCGAATTATCCTTGTCCAAATATGCAGACTATGTGCATTTGTTACCATCCTATGATATGTATAGTTTTCTTTCTTGTCTTTTTTAGAGGAGGGGGGGATACATGCAGAGGGTGAATTAATCTTATTCTTTGGCTCATGGCACAGTATCATCATTGATTTAGGCAAGGCAAAAAAAGCAATTTTAAATGGATTTCCTCCTATTATCAAATTCCTCACTCCCATCCTCCCCTCCCCAACAGGTAACTGCTCTGATGTGTTTAATGTATACTCTTAAGTGTAAACGCATCTTTGGAAATATGTAGTGTCATTTTGTGTGTATGTACTTCAAATGTACATAAATATATCTCACTCTTTTTCTTCCATTTTCACCAAGCATTATGTTTCTACGAGCTATGCTGTTTCTTTTTTTTTCTTTTTTGACAACCCTCCACCCCACTTTTTTTTAATATATATTTCTTTCTTTGTAGAAACTGGATTATTTCTTCTAAATTATTTCCCACATTTTGTCTTTTGGCTGATTGTGTCCGTGAGGTATCATTTAAAATGTTTCTTGTTTAACCTAGTGGTTAGATTTAAAGGCTTGGTCTGATTCATTTGTTTGTTTGTTTCCTTGGTAAGAATACTTCATGAATAGTACCATGTATTTCCTAGTGTAACATAATGGGAGGCACATGATATTCCTTTGGTTAGATTAATCAGTGCATTCAGATGATGCTGGCCTGACTTGCTAATTATGATAAGTTCCTCATCCACCTCTCACCTCATGGTTTAGGGACCATTGAAGATAGTTGTCTATAGATCTATTATTTCAGTGTAGGATGGAAAATAGAGATTTTATCATTCTTTTCTCCTATTGCATTTATTAATTGTGATTTTCTATAAAGAACTTTCTTTCACCAACTATTTGATTACCTTCAAATACAGTTTGTGCAGGAATGTCTAGATAAATGCTGGATTCTTTACCTTTATAGCAAATTTAAGAATTATGAGTTGACACCCTAATAATCTCCAAAGAGATTTCTTTTGGGTGGGGAAGAGTGAAGGAGGCTTATCATTTCTAATCCATGTATTTCTTTACATCTTTATTAAGGTGTAATTGACAGAAAAGAGACTGTACGTATGTAAAGTCTACAATTTGATAAGTTTGGGCATATGCATATACCCATGAAACCATCAACACAATCAAGATGCTGTTTCTAACTGCTGTGTCATCTTCAAGAATGTGCACCCACAGCTTTCTTCCTCTGGTGGTGGACAACAAGGTTGTTTCCAATTCCCTGCTTCCACAATGTTGTGAAAAACATATTCTCTTACGTGCTTTTTCTGGTAAGGATTCTCCCTTTTTTCCTTTAGGAGTGTGATGGGATAATCTTACATAATTGGTATATGTGCAACTACTGTGCCAGATTGTCCTCCAAAATGGCAGTGTTCAAGTGTGAAAGAATTCTTGTTTCCCCATCAACACTTAGCATTATAGAACTGGGCAATTTTCCCTTGTCTGATGGGTGTAAAGTAGCATCTCATTGATTTTCTTCTTTACTTACTGAGATAATATACTTGTTATTTATTCATATATATTTCCATCTCTCTAGGGTTTTCAGTCTTGTTGATTCTAGGAGTTCCCTTTATACAATAGTATAGCTATAGCTATTATTTCTTTATTCTTATGTCTATTCCATTAATCTATTTGTCTGTTACAACTGACATTTGGATTGGGACTGAGAGTAATTCAGGGAGAGTAGACAGTTTTACACTGTCAAGTCACTCCATCTATATGCATGGGTAGCTCTCCATTTATTCAGATCTTTAATGCCATTTGGTAGAGTTTTAAATTTTCTCCTTTCTCCAAATTGGCATTATTAACTAATTTAATGTACATGTTCACTACTGGCCCTGTTTATGCCCTTTATGTCTGTAGTGTTTATAAACTCCTCAAGACAAAATCTGTTTAACTTCATCTGTGCAGTGTCTACACAGCTCCATGTAAAGATAGATATTGATATGTACTTTTTTTAAATATATTTTTTAATATATTTATTTATTTTTGGTTGTGTTGGGTCTTCACTGCTGTGCGCAGGCTTTCTCTAGTTGCGGTGAGCAGGGGATTCTTTTCGTTGTGATGCGCAGGCTTCTCATTGCTGTGGCTTCTCTTGTTTTGGAGCTTGGGCTCTAGGCGCACGGGCTTCAGTAGTCGTGGCATGTGGGCTCAGTAGTTGTGGCTTGCGGGCTCTAGAGTGCAGGCTCAGTAGTTGTGGCACACTCCGTGACACGTGGGATCTTCCCAGACGAGGGATCAAACCCGTGTCCCCTGCATTGGCAGACGGATTCTTAACCACTGCGCCACCAGGGAAGTCCTTGATGGGTACTTTTGATTAAATGATTCCTTATTTTTTCCCTTATAAAATGCCTCAAAAATGATAAATTCTAAGGCCTAATTATTTTTAGAATAAAGAGTTGCTGAACCAATAATAATGGACGCTAGTAGAATTATTGAGTCCCTCATTTATATTAAAAATTTTTATTAAAACTTCCTACCATTATGTGATCTGGTATCACGTGTTCTGCTGTGATCTGTGGATCCCTATGTCCCTGAGACCCTTCCAAGAGGTCTGTGAGATAAGATTATATTCATAACAATTCTAAGATTTATTTGCTTTTTGCACTCTGTTTACATTTACATGGATGGTACAAAAGCAATAGTGGGTAAAACTGCTGGAGTCTTAGCATGAATCAAGGCAGTAGCACAAAAGTGTGCACAGTCATTGTGTTCCTCACTAACATGCATTCATAGTGAAAAAATTAAAAAACACCAGTTATATTAAGAATCTCCTTGCTGAGGCAATAATATTATTAATTTTGTCAGATCTAACACTTGAAGATATTTTTTAATATTTTGTGAAAAAGTGGAAAGTATGCATACTGAAGTGCAATGGTCATCTTGAGGAAGAGGACTTTTGCTGTTATTTAAAAACTGAATTAGTTTTTTCATGGAACATCATTAATAATTGAAAAAATGGCTGACAAACTATGATGATCAGAATTGGGCATTTGGCAAATCTTTTCTCAAAAATGCAAAAAGTATTTCATTTGAAAAGAAGCAGTAGATGATGCTAATAAAAAACTAAAACTTCCAAATAAAAATCAGAATTTTTATCCACCACCATGGGCTTGATGGCTCCCCAATATTTAAAGACTTTTCTGATGAGGTTAGAAAAAATGTGATTTTTTTTGATATTGCCTAATAAAATGTGTCAACACTTGAAAAATCTGCATAAACTAGTTACCAAATGACAAATGCATGAAGTTACAAAACCATGCAAAGGCACTGATCCGTTCAACTTTCAAAATAGACCAATGAATTTCAGTGCACAGTGAAAAATTTAATTGATATGATTTCAGATTCCATGTTGCAACTAGCCTTTAAGGAACTTCTTTAAACATATACAGATGGTCCTCAACTTTTGATGGTTCAATTTACAATTTCTCAACTTTATGATGGTGCAAAGTGATACACAAGTAGAAACTGTCCTTCGAATTTTGGATTTTTATCTTTTCCTGGGCCAGTGATATGCCCTATAATAACTCTCTAGATAGGCTGGGCAGCTGCAGCTCCTAGTCAGGCACACGATCACCAGGGCAAACAATCAATACATTTACAACCATTCTGTACCCAGACAACCATTCCATTTTTCACTTTCAGTACAGTATTCAATAAATTACATGAGGTATTCAAACTTTATCATAAAATAGGCTTTGTGTTAGATGATTATGCTCAACTGTGGGCTACTGTAAGTGTTCTGCCCACATCTAAGGTGGGCCAGGCTAAACTATGATGTTTGATAGGTCAGGTGTAGTAAATGCATCTTCGATTTACGATATTTTCAATTTACGATGGGTTCATCGGGTCATAACCCCATTGTAAGCTGAGGAAGATCTGTACACAGGTATCTGAAAAGTCTGTAAAATATTCTTCCCTTTCCAATTACATGTCAGTGTAAGGACAGATTTTCTTCATATATCTCAACCAAAACAATGTATCACAACAGATTGAATGCAGAAGAGATATGAGAATCCACTTTTCTTTTCTTAAACCAGACATTAAAGATATTTGCAAAAATGAAGAATAATACCACTCTTCTCACTATTTTTTCTGTTCTAGAAAATAGAATTATAAAATGTTATTTTCATAAAAATGTTATTTGTGTTAACATGTAATAGATTTATTATTATTTATTTTTAACATCCTTATTGGAGTATAATTGCTTTACAATGGTGTGTTAGTTTCTGCTTTATAACAAAGTGAATCAGCTATACATATACATATATCCCCATATCTCCTCCCTCTTGTATTATTGTTTTAAAATAAAGGAATAAAATACGTAAATATTTTCTAAATTTATCAGTTTTAATTTCTGGTATATAGTAGATAATAATAGATGTAAGTCACATATACTAAAGCTGCTCAGGTTCCTGAATGCTTTTTTTTTTTTTTTTTTTTGCGTTACGCGGGCCTCTCACTGTTGTGGCCTCTCCCGTTGCGGAGCACAGGCTCCAGAAGCACAGGCTCAGCGGCCATGGGTCACGGGCCCAGCCGCTCCGCGGCATGTGGGATCCTCCCGGACCGGGGCACGAACCCGCGTCCCCTGCATTGGCAGGCAGACCCTCAACCACTGCACCACCAGGGAAGCCCCTGAATGCTTTTTAAGAGTGTAAATTCCCTGAGATGAATAAGTTTGAGAACCACTGCTCTAAGACTAGGCAGGAGAGTAAAGAGACAGAGTCCGCGACCTCATTCTAGTTGGGGTGTGCAGGTGAGCAAATGTATAAACATGATTTCAGATGTGTAAGGCTCTAAAACAAACGGGGTGATGTGATACATCATGGGTAAAAGAGCTTTTAATACGAAGCTCAGGGAAGTCTTCTCTGAGAAAGTTATAATTAGATCTGAGACTTGAAGAATGAGTAAAAGTGACCGGTTAACGAGTCAGAGGAAGAGCATTTCAGGTAGAGTGAGAAATTTTCATCAATCTGAGACAAAAAGAGTGTGCATGTTTGAGGACCAGAGATGAGGCCAGTGTGGCTGGAATAGAGCAGTCATCAGAGAAAGCAGCTCTAGAAGAGGCTGGAGAACTGGGCAGAGGAGGAAAGACCCTGGTGGCCACCTTTGGCTTAAAACAGAAGTCCAGTGGGAAGTCACTAAAGGCTGCAATAAGGGACTGTATAATCTGATGAAGATCTTAGAAGGTGACTCTGGCTGCCGTGTGGAGGATGGATTGCTGGGTAGTAAGAAATGAGGCAGGTAGACCAGTTAGACAGCCAAGACCCTGGCACCGAAAGGAGGCAAGTGGCTAAGCCAAGGTGCTGACCATGGGGATTGAGAAAAAGTGATAGATGCCAGTTATATACTGGAAGTAACAATAGGACCTGCTGACGGAATGGTTGTGGGGAATGAAAAAAGGGAAGAATCAAAGTTGACGCCTATGTCTTAGTATAGAAAAACCAAGTGATTAAGAGTGCATTTGCTGAGATGGCGCATCACTGTATAACCAGCACATTGCCACACCTTCAGCTCCCTTGCACCTCTCCATCAAATTTTCCTGGCAAAACCTCAAACCTGGTGAATATATCTCCATTGACTCTTCCTCTGCACCTGAGCAATGAAACATGGATGGAGAAAAAGCACGTGCACAAGCTGGCTGATCTCGCTTCAGGACCTCAAACTTCAAGTGGGCCTTTGTCCTGCCATGCAATCCTACTATAATTTCCTAGGTAATTCACCGTCCTGCTCTCCTCGGTAAATATTTTATACGTTCTTCTCTCTCCTTTAACCTCCATTACTTCTTTTTTTTTTTAACATCTTTATTGGAGTATAATTGCTTTATAATGTGTTCATTTCTGCTCTATAACACAGTGAATCAGCTATATGTATACATATATCCCCATATCCCCTCCCTCTTGCATCTCCCTCCCACCCTCCCTATCCCATGCCTCTAGGTGGTCACAAAGCACCGAGCTGGTCTCCCTGTGCTATGCAGCTGCTTCCCACTAGCTATCTATTTTACATTTGGTAGCGTATATATGTCAATGCTACTCTCTGACTTCGTCGCAGCTTACCCTTCCCCCTCCCCATGTCCTCAAGTCCATTTCCTATGTCTGCATCTTTATTCCTGTCCTGCCCTTAGGTTCATCAGAACCATTACTTTTTTTAGATTCCATATATATGTGTTAGCATATGGTATTTGTTTTTCTCTTTCTGACTTGCTTCACTCTGTATGACAGACTCTAGGTCTATCAACCTCACTACAAATAGTTCAATTTTGTTTCTTTTTATGGCTAATATTCCACTGTATATATGTGCCACATCTTTATCCATTCAGCTGTTGATGGACACTTAGGTTGCTTCCATGTCCTGGCTATTGTAAATAGAGCTGCAATGAACATTGTGGTACATGACTCTTTTTGAATTATGGTTTTCTCAGGGTATATGCCCAGTAGTGGGATTGCTCGGTCGTATAGTAGTTCTATTTTTAGTATTTTAAGGAACCTCCATACTGTTCTCCATAGTGACTGTATCAATTTACATTCCCACCAGCAGTGCAAGAGGGTTCCCTTTTCTCCACACCCTCTCCAGCATTTATTGTTTGTAGATTTTTTGATGATGGCCATTTTGACCGGTGTGAGGTGATACCTCATTGTGGTTTTGATTTTCATTTCTCTAATGATTAGTGATGTTGAGCATCCTTTCATGTGTTTTCTGGCAATCTGTATATTGTCTTTGGAGAAATGTCTGTTTACGTCTTCTGCCTATTTTTGGATTGGGTTGTTTGTTTTTTTGATACTGAGCTGCATGAGCTGCTTGTATATTTTGCCAGAGATTTCTGTGCATTAATTTTGTATCCTGCTACTTTACCAAATTCATTCATTAGCTCTAGTAGTTTTCTGGTAGAGTCTTTAGGATTCTCTATGTATAGTATCACGTCATCTGCAAACAGTGACAGTTTTACTTCTTCTCTTCCGATTTGGATTCCTTTTATTTCCTTTTCTTCTCTGGTTGCTGTGGCTAAACTTCCAAAACTATGTTGAATAATAGTGGTGAGAGTGGGCAACCTTGTCTTGTTCCTCATCTTAGAGGAAATGGTTTCAGTTTTTCACCATTGAGAATGATGTTTGCTGTGGGTTTGTCCTATATGGCCTTTAATATGTTGAGGTAGGTTCCCGGTATGCCTACTTTCTGGAGAGTTTTTATCATAAATGGGTGTTGAATTTGTTGAAAGATTTTTCTGCATCTATTGAGATTATCATATGGTTTTTATCCTTCAATTTGTTAATATGGTTTATCACATTGATTGATTTGCATATATTGAAGAATCCTTGCATTCTTGGGATAAACCCCACTTGATCATGGTGTATGATCCTTTTAATGTGCTGTTGGATTCTGTTTGCTAGTATTTTTTTGAGGATTTTTGCATCTGTATTCATCAGTGATATTGGCCTGTAGTTTTCTTTTTTTGTGACATCTTTGTCTGGTTTTGGTATCAGGGTGATGGTGGCCTTGTAGAATGAGTTTGGGAATGTTCCTCCCTCTGCTATAGTTTGGAAGAGTTTGAGAAGGATAGGTGTTAGCTCTTCTCTAAATGTTCGACAGAATTCGCCTGTGAAGCCATCTGGTCCTGGGCTTTTGTTTGTTGGAAGATTTTTAATCACAGTTTCAATTTCAGTGCTTGTAAGTAGTCTGTTTATATTTTCTATTTCTTCCTGGTTCAGTCTTGGAAGGTTGTGCTTTTCTAAGAATTTGTCCATTTCTTCCAGGTTATCCATTTTATTGGCATATAGTTGCTTGTAGTAACCTCTCATGATTCTTTGTATTTCTGCAGTGTCAGTTGTTACTTCTCCTTTTACATTTCTAATTCTGTTGATTTGAGTCTTCTCCCTTTTTTTCTTGATGAGTCTGGCTAATGGTTTAGCAATTCTGTTTATCTTCTCAAACAACCAGCTTTTAGTTTTATTGATCTTGCTATTGTTTCCTTCATTTCTTTTTCATGTATTTCTGATCTGATCTTTATGACTTCTTCTGCTAACCTTGGGGTTTTTTGTTCTTCTTTCTCTAATTGCTTTAGGTGTAAGGTTGTTTATCTGAGATTTTTCTTGTTTCTTGAAGTAGGATTGTATTGTTATAAACTTCCCTCTTAGAACTGCTTTTGCTGCATCCCATAGGTTTTGGTTCACCGTGTTTTCATTGTCATTTGTTTCTCTTTGATTTCTTCAGTGATCTCTTGGTTATTGAGTAGCATATTGTTTAGCCTCCATGTGTTTGTATTTTTTACAGATTATTTTCCTGTAATTGATAATCTAGTCTCATAGCATTGTGGTCGGAAATGATACTTGATACGATTTCAATTTTCTTAAATTTACCAAGGCTTGACTTGTGACCCAAGATATGGTCTAACCTGGAGAATGTTCCATGAACACTTGGGAAGAAATTGTATTCTGTTGTTTTTGGATGGAATGTCCTATAAATATCTATTAAGTCCATCTTGTCTAATGTGTCATTTAAAGCTTGTGTTTATTTATTTTCATTTTGGATGATCTCTCCATTGGTGAAAGTGGGGTGTTCAAGTCCCATACTATTATTGTGTTACTGTCAATTTCCCCTTTTATGGCTGTTAGCATTTGCCTTAGGTATTGAGGTGCTCCTATGTTGGGTGCATAAATATTTACAATTGTTATATCTTCTTCTTTGATTGATCCCTTGATCATTATGTAGTGTCCTTCTTTGTCTCTTGTAATAATCTTTATTTTAAAGTCTATTTTGTCTGAGATGACAATTGCTACTCCAGCTTTCTTTTGATTTCCATTTGCATGGAATATCTTTTTCCATCCCCTCACTTTCAGTCTGTATGTGTCCCTAGGTCTGAAGTGGGTGTCTTGTAGACAGCATATATATAGGTCTTGTTTTTGTATCCATTCAGCCAGTCTATGTCTTTTGGTTGGAGCATTTAATCCAGTTACATTTAAGGTAATTATCGATATATATGTTCCTATTACCATTTTCTTAATTGTTTTGGTTTTGTTTTGTATGTCTTTTCCTTCTCTTGTGTTTCCTGCCTATAAAAGTTCCTTTAGCATTTGTTGTAATGCTGGTTTGGTGGTGCTGAATTCTCTTTAACTTTTGCTTATCTGTAAAGGTTTTAATTTTTCCATCGAATCTGAATGAGATCGTTGCTGCATAGAGTAATCTTGGTTGCAGGTTTTTCTCCTTCATCACTGTAAATATGTCCTGCCACTCCCTCTGGCTTGCAGAGTTTCTGCTGAAAGATCAGCTGTTAACTTTATGGGGATTCCCTTGTATGTTATTTGCTGCTTTTCCCTTGCTGCTTTCAATATTTTTCTTTGTATTTAATTTTTGATAGTTTGATTAATATATGTCTTGGCATGTTTCTCCATAGATTTTTCCTATATGGGACTCCCTGCGCTTCCTGGACTTGACTATTTCCTTTCCCATGTTAGAGAAGTTATTAACAATAATCTCTTCAAATATTTTCTCAGTCCCTTTCTTTTTCTCTTCTTCTGAGACCCCTATAATTCAAATGTTGGTGTGTTTAATGTTGTCCCAGAGGTCTCTGAGACTGTCTTCAGTCCTTTTCATTCTTTTTTCTTTACTCTGCTCTGCAGTAGTTATTTCCACTTTTTTATCTTCCAGGTCACTTATCCGTTCTTCTGCCTCAGTTATTCTTCTATTGATTCCTTCTAGAGTATTTTTAATTTCATTTATTGTGTTGTTCATCATTGTTTGTTTGCTCTTTAGTTCTTCTAGATCCTTGTTAAACGTTTCTTGTCTTTTCTCCATTCTATTTCCAAGAATTTGGATCATCTTTACTATCATTACTCTGAATTCTTTTTCAGGTAGACTGCCTATTTTGTCTTCATTTGTTAGGTCTGGTGGGTTTTTACCTTGCTCCTTCATCTGCTGCATATTTCTCTGTCTTCTCATTTTGTTTAACTTACTTTGTTTGGGGCCTCCTTTTTGCAGGCTGCAGGTTTATAGTTCCCGTTGTTTTTGGTGTCTGCCCCCAGTGGGTGAGGTTGGTTCAGTGGGTTGTGTAGGCTTCCTGGTGGAGGGGACTGGTGCCTGTGTTCTTGGGTGGGGCTGGATCTTATCTTTCTGGTGGGCAGGACTGCGTCCGGTGGTGTGTTTTGGGGTGTCTGTGAACTTATTATGACTTTAGACAGCCTCTCTGCTAATGGGTGGGGTTGTGTTCCTGTCTTGCTAGTTGTTTGGCATGGGGCGTCCAGCATTGGAGCTTGCTTGCCGTTGGGTGGAGCTTGGTCTTAGCGCTGAGACAGATCTCTGGGAGAGCTCTCGCCAGTTGATATTATGTGTGGCGGGGAGGTCTCTGGTGGTCCAATGTCCTGAATTCAGCTCTCCTACGTTAGAGGCTCAGGCCTGACACCAGGCCAGAGCACCAAGACCCTGTCAGCCACGCAGCCAGGTATGTGGAGATTTTCTTGCCTTTGGGAAAGTGTGAGGTCTTCTGCCAGCATTCAGTAAGTGTTCTGTAGGAGTTGTTCCATATGTAGATGTATTTTTGATATATTTGTGGGGAGGAAGGTGATCTCTATGTCTTACTCCTCCACCATCTTGAAGGTCCCTCTTTTGTTTTTTTCTTTTCCTTTGTGCTTTGTCTAGTTTCACTTGTTCACAGGGTGCTTCATGCAGAGGCCTCACACCCGGCACTTCAGATCAGAGTGCCCAGTGAGAAATGGCTGCACTGACACCTCAGCTCTGCGGGCCAGGCAGTGTCTAACCTCCATTAATTCTCCATTCTCTGTCTTCTCGTCTAATCATGACCTTGCTTTCTAGTTCAATGAAAAGTGAGTTTTCATGCCTCTGGATACATCTGCCAACCTACTTAAAATGACCCTTTCTGCCCTTCCTCCAACTACCATGGATGAACTGTCTGGTCTTCCACCTAAGCCCACCATCTCCATTTAAACTCTGGATCCCGTCTTTCTTGCCTAATTATGAGCGTTGCTCCAAAAGGTAACACCTGTCTTTCCTGTGTCATCAGTCAGCATCTGCAGCACTCTACTTAAGCTTCCACTCCCTCAGTTCCACTGAAATTATCATTGTCAGGATCATCAGTAACCTCCACACTGTTCATCAAATGATCATTTTTCAGACTTCATATTATTCAACTTCTTAGCAGATTTAACGGAGTCCACTACTTGCTTCTTGAAACACCTTCATTTCTCCTCCAGGCACCATCCTCTCTTCGTTCTCCTGTCTCACTGGCCGCTCTTTCCTCTGTCTCCTCAATGAGTTCTTGCTCACCTTCACAGTCAGTAAATGTGGAACCCCTCCGATCTCAATCACTGAAGCTCTTCACTTTTTCTATCCATACTCCCTCCCTTGTTGATCTAATCAAGTCTTGTGGCTTTAAATACTATTCATACACTGATGAGCCTTAATCAGTATCTTCCACCTGACTGCTCCCTCAAACCCTATACTGGTATATCCAGCAGCCACTTGACATCACCATTTGGTTGTATAAGAGTTATCTCAAATTTATCATGTCCAACTGAGCTCCTGTCCCCCTGACCTCAACCCCCCAAATATTTTTTCCACCTATAGCCATCTCCATTTCAGTGACACTATAATTCCATTTGTTCACGTCAAAAATCTTGGAATATGCTTGAATCTTCTGTTGCCCAATCCAGCAGTAAAATTCTATTGGCTCTAACTTCAAAGCATATCCAGAATCCTACCACTTCTCACCACAAAAATGGCCAACGTTCTAGCTCAAGTCATTATCATCTCTTGCCGATACACTCCTAATTGATGTCTCTGTTTCTGCCTTCATTTCCCCACAGGATATTGTACAGCAGCTACAGTGATTTATTTAAAACATAATTTAATATTGTCTGCTTAAAATCATCCAAGGCTTTCCCACTTCCTTCTGAATAAAACTCAGAATTCATACATGGCCTCCAATAAACGATCCGGCCCCTTGCCATCTCTCTAGCCTCCTTTGCTAATCGTCTTCCCTCTCCATCCTACCTCTCAATTCTGCTCCGGCAACAGTAGGTTCCTTGCTGTTCCTTGAGCACATTAAGCACACTCCCACGTTAGGACCTTTCTCACTTGCAACTGCCTCCATCTGGAATGCTCTTTTTTTAGATGGCTACATGGCTTACTTCCTCACTGCTTTCAGGTTTCGGCTTGAATATCATTTTCTCATAAATACATTCCCTTTACACTCTGAATCTTCTAAGTGAAGATGGAGGATTGAACACATGCATTTCCTTCAGTACTTTCTTCAAACTCCACTAAATAGCAGTTAATGACTGTATTTTAAGCCCATGGAGTCGCAAAGACAAAAAGAGCAAAAGAGATGACATTAATGACAACATTTTGGAAGCTGGAAAGAAGAGATAACAGAAAACACACACAAAGACCATCCATTCTGCTTGCATAGCTTTATTTTTCTCAATAGCACTTAACCTAGATAAATGTAAGTAAATAGAAACACAAGATACATATTTTCTGTTGTCTCCTCCTCCTTCCTCCACGCCTGCAACCTGGAGGAGGTAAGCTGCATGATAGCATTCTTTTCAGTTTGGTTTAGTGTCGTATTCTCAGGCTTTGGAATCTATAGGTATTTAATACAAATTTTTGACTGAATATCTGGTGGCCTGGGCAAGGTGCAGTCTGCGGAGGGTGTGGGGTTGTGGCAATCAAGATCTTTGATTTGGATGTTAAATTTGAGGTACCTATTAGATTAGCGATTTTCTTCCTGCCTCTTAAAAGGGCATCTGGATTTCTGGAGCTGAATGCAGAGGTCAAGGCTAAACATACACATTTTGGAGTCACTGACATTTGGACTAGGTAAGATCACCTGGGGGAGTAGGAACACAAAAAGAGGAAAATGCCAAGCTCTGAATCCTGGAGGACTCCAGCATTTAGAGGCCAATCAGAGCAGTGGTTTCCAAACTTTTATCTCATATCATTATCCGTAAGAAGAAGAAAAAATAATTGAAATTAAGCAATGAGACAGTAGATTTTTATTTATAAATGATATATGTATTATTGTACAAATATATTACGTGCATTACAAAAACCCCCACACATATAATACTAAAAAACAATAAGCTGAAGGACTTCCAGTGAAAGAGGAAGTATTGAACACATGCATTTTTCAGCTCCCTTCTTAAGACCACTACAGTGAAGGTAAATGGATTTTTAAAAAGAAGCTATAAACCCGCAAGGACAAAGAGAACAAGAGTAAAACAATAGCACCAGAATATGGGAAGCTGAAAGAAGACAGATGAATGGCAACTAACTTATTAGACCCAGGAGAGCTGAGGCTGCTGTGGGGAGAAGCCAAGAGGCAGCCTGATTTAGGAGGACTCAGAATCCCCCAGCCCCCCCACCCCCGAAGGCACAGGAATTGGTGTCTGGCACCTCTGATAGAGGAGGTAAGTGCTGGGCAACAACAGACTGGCTGAGAGTCTGCTTGAGAGGCAGTTACACCCAGAGCACACTCTGCACTGCAGGTGATTAACCTTCTCCTACATGGCAACAGACTGGAGGTTTTATTTTCTGGAGAGGACTAAAGAGAGGGTCTTGACTGGAGAACAAGAGGCACCCTTGAAGATGAGAATTCCAACAGGTAGATTGTCAAAATTAACATCAGAATGCTTAAAGCTGAAGTATCAAGAAGGTGCTCTGCATGTTTCTTAGGGATACGGAGGCACATAACAAAAAGAACATTATTTTGATGTGTAGCAATGATTGCCAATGGCATTCGCCTACATAGAGGGAACTTCAAAAAATGAATGCTATATAAAATTTTCGTTACTCCTTAGAGCCATTTCAAATATTTATTTCTATTTCTTTTAAAGTGCATGGATTGTCTGAACATTATTTTGGTACATGAATGCAGACATTTTAAGTAATTGCCTTTGTTGTATCCTGGATTGGAAGCAGGCATAAATATTGACTTTTTTTCTGTTCTATGTAAATAATGACACCGAGTCTACTTTGAGTACCATGGCATCACCAAAAGTTATTTATATATTTCATATGGCATATATGTCTAGAGAATCAATCCTTGAAGATACAATAATATCTTGCTTTTATATTACACTTTGATATTTATATACCTTGATTATCCAGCATATTCTTTTTTTTAAATTTATTTATTTATTTATTTTTTGGCTGCGTTGGGTCTTCATTGCTGCACAAGGGCTTTCTCTAGTTGCAGTGAGCGGGGGCTACTCTTTGTTGTGGTGCATGGGCTTCTCATTGCAGTGGCTTCTCTTGTGGAGCACAGGCTCTAGGCGTGTGGGCTTCAGTAGTTGTGGCACGTGGGCTCAGTAGTTGTGGCACGCAGGCTCAGTAGTTGTGGTTCACAGGCTCTAGAGCACAGGCTCAGTAGTTGTGGTGCAAGGGCTTAGTTGCTCTGCGGCATGTGAGATCTTCCTGGACCAGGGCTCGAACCCATGTCCCCTGCATTGGCAGGTGGATTCTTAACCACTGCGCCACCCGGGAAGTCCCTATCCAGCATATTCTGCACTCATCCACAGTGATTTTCTTCCTGGAAATCACTATGCTTTGATTATTCTTTTCCTGAAATGTTCTTTCCTTCCTTATCTGCCTGAAAAACTTTCACCTACTATTTAAGAACTGCCTCAAATATACCTCTTCTTTAAGTTTTTCCTTGACTCCCTTCAGCTGTTTTTGCTCCATTATTTATATAATACAGCACCTTGTTTGTACTTTCATTATGGCAGTTCCTGTATTGTTTTTATAGCTATATTTATAAGTCTGTTAACTCTTTTAGCCCAGGTACTATGTCTTGTTTATATTTTCAGTCTTTAACCTACCATAGTGCTGGGCATACAGTGTTATTCAATAAATGTTTAAATGGATGTTTGAAAACGATTTTGTGTTCATTATATCATTTGATTTTCCCAGATTCAACCAGTCACTACACCCCATTACTCTAAATAATTATTATATCCATCACTTCTTACACCTACCAATGTCTACTGCCAAGAATTCATACTCTTGCTGTGTGTTGTTTGGACTACTAGCATCTTAACCTGATTTGGTCCCTAGTCTCACTGTCCTCCAATTAATACTTTATTTGCCCACCAGAGTGACTTAACTATACATTTTCCCATGTTCTCTATGCCTTTAAGTTGGCTACATCTACTTCTAGACATGATAGAGCAAAAGAGTATATTAATTTCCACTTTAAACAATTAGAAACTGAAAAAACAATTTTTAGACATTTAGACAACAGGCAGTGCAGGACATTGATCCCTAAGAGAAGGCAGACTATTAAAGTGAGTCCTTTGATTGCCCCAGCTAACTGCCTAGAAAGAGTGAGAGACAGCCTGGCAGTCTTGCTCAGTTGAAGAGACACAGTTTAGAGTCCAGAGATGAAGGTGGCTAGAATTTGTGAAGAAAAATGCTAAAGAGATTGGAGAACTTTTTTGGTGGGGAGGTAGCTACAGAGATCTTTCAGGGGTTCCCCACAAGTCTTGAGGCTGAATACTGATCTGTGAATATATGAAAGGAACTGTCTGAGACTGAAGAAAAATACTCTAAGGAAGGAATAGGCTAAACAGTCCTTAAGCTCACACAGGCAGGCAATAGTTTGTGTTCTAACTAGCCAGAGTGAAACAACCTCCTAATATATGGGCATTAAGTAGAGTCCTCAGAAAGAAGATGCCTCAGTAATGGGAACACATTAGCCTAGACTGCTTCACAAAGCTTAAAAGCAAATCTTTAAAGGATCAATCTGATTTCAAGCAACAAAGTCCAGCAATATTTGAGTACTACAAAATTCAGCATCTAACAATGTAGAAATTAGTACTGTCAGCATCCAATCAAATATTTCCAAACATGCAAAGAAGTAGAAAATGCAACCCATAACCAGGAGAAAAATCAATCATAGATACAGACCCAGAGATGAGAAGATAGTAGAATTGACTGACAAGGATGTTTAAGCAGCTATTATGAACATATGCTATATGTTTAAGAAGGTAAAGAAAATATGAACATGAAGATGAGAGATATGGAAGGTATTAAAGAAAAACAATTTGAATTTCTAGGTATGAAAAAATACATGATCTGAAATGAAAAGTAACTGAATGAGATTAATAGTATTTACATACTGCAGAAAAAAAGACTAGTGAACTTGACACAGCAAGAGAAACTATCTAAAATGAAATAAAGAGAAAGAAAAAAATATTTTAATAAACATAAGATTAATGAGCCGTGTGACAATACCAAACAATCTAATAATATAGGTATAATTGGAGTACCAGAAAGAGCAAAACAGAAAACATATTTTAGAAAACAATGGCCACAATTTCTCCAACTCTGATGAAAATTATACATCCAGAGATCCAGGAATCTCAATGAGCTTCAATTAGCACAAACATGAAGAAAAGTACATCAAGACACATTATAATCAAACTACTAAAAATCAGTGATAAGATAAATATTTCAAAAGCATCCAGAGATAAAGGATACATTGCATTCAAAGAAATGAAGATAAAAATGACAGCAGACTTCTAATCAGAAACCATGCAGGCCAGAAGATAATGGAGGAACTTCATCAAATAAATGAAACCAAAAGAAAACAAAAAATTTTAACCTATATTTCTTTTTTTTTTTTAATTATTTATTTATTTATTTTTGCTGTGTTGGGTCTTCGTTTCTGTGCAAGGGCTTTCTCTAGTTGCGGCGAGCGGGGGCCACCCTTCATCACGGTGCGCAGGCCTCTCACTATCACAGCCTCTCCTGTTGCGGAGCACAGGCTCCAGACGCGCAGGCTCAGTAGTTGTGGCTCACGGGCCCAGTTGCTCCGCGGCATGTGGGATCTTCCCAGACCAGTGCTCGAACCCATGTCCCCTCCATTGGCAGGTGGATTCTCAACCACTGCACCACCAGGGAAGCCCTAACCTATATTTCTATACCCAGAAAAAGTCTTTTAATTTTTTATGTGGCTGGGAGCTACCTTACTGGACAGTGCAGTTCCAATTAACTACACATGTTGAAAGACAGAGATTTTTCTAATTAGATTAGAAAGCAAGACTTGACTAAATGCTATTTACAAGAAACCCACTTTAAATATAAACACATAGGTAAGTTAAAACAAAAAAGGATGAAAACAACCCTAAAAGAATGGAAAAATATGCTATGAAAAAAACCGGTCAAAAGAAGCTGAATTTACTACACTAGAATCTGTCGTACAGAGTGAAGTAAGCCAGAAAGAGAAAAACAAATATCGTCTACTAACGCATATATGTGGCATCTAGAAAAATGGTACAGATGAACCTATTTGCAGGGCAGGAATAGAGATGTAGACGTAGAGAATGGACATGTGGACATGGTGGGGAAGGGGAGGGTGGGACGAATTGGGAGATTAGGATTGACATATATACACTACCATGCGTAAAATAGATAGCTGGCGGGAACATGCTATAAAGCACAGGAAGCTCAGCTGGATGCTCTGTGATGACTTAGTAGGGTGGGATATGGTGGGGGAGGGAGGTCCAAGAGGGAGGGGATATAGGTATACATAGAGCTGATTCACATCATTGTACAGCAGAAATTAACACAACATTGTAAAGCAATTATACCCCAATTTAAAAAAAAAGCAAAATAGACATTACATAATGATAAGGAGCCAGTTTACTAATAACAGCTTCAAATGCATAGAGCAAAAATTGATAGAATTGAAAGGGGAAACAGAGAAAATTGCAATTATAGTTAGACATTTAAACAATCTTTTCTCAGTAATTGATAGAAAAATTAGAGAGTGAATCATGATATAGAAGACCTGAACGACACTACTAACCAACTTGACTTAATCAACATTTTTAGAGCACTCCATCCCAAAACAGCAGAACACAAACTCTTTTCAAGTGCACATGGAACATTCACCAAAATAGAGCATATTTTAGGTGATAAAACAGCCTCAGTATATTTAAAAGAATTGAAATCATGCAAAATATGATCTCTAACCACAATGGAATTAAGCTAAAAACCAGTAAAAAGAAAGCTATCTGGAAAATTCTCATGTACCTGAAACTTACACAGCATACTTATAAATATCAGTCAAAGAGAAAGTCACAAAGGGAATTAGCAAATACTTTGTACTGAATGTAAGTGAACATACAACATATCAAGATTTGTGGGACCTAGTGAAAGCAGTGTTTAAAGGGAAATTTATAGCATTAAATGTTCGTATTAGAAATGAGGTAAGTTCTTAAATCAATGATCTAAGCTTTCAACTTGAGAAAATAGCAAGAGAAGAGTGAATTTAACCCAAAGCAAGTAGAAGAAAGGAAATAATATACTTAACAGTATAAATTAATAAAATAGAAAACAGAAAAACAATTTAAGAAGTCAATGAAGACAAAAGCTGATTCTTCGGGAAAATTAATAAAATTGATTAACTTCTCTAGCCAGGCTGACCAAGAAGAGAGAAAAGACAAAACTAACAATATCAGGAATATGAAAATGGACACCATACAGATCCTACCTATATTAAAAGTATAATAAGTACCTATGAACAATTGTATGCCTATCAATTAGGGAACTTAAATGAAATGGACAAATTCCTTGAAAGACACAAAATAAGCTTTCTCATGAAGATATAAATAACTGGAATAGCCAGTGTTTATTAAAGAAAATGAATTTATAGCTAAAAACCTGCACATAAAACTCCAGGTCCAGGTGACTTTACTGTCAATTTATATCAAGTATTGAAAGATGAAATCATACAAACTCTATACAAATTCTTCCGAAAAATGGAGAAGAGGGACCACTTTCTAACCTATTTTATAAGGCTAGCAGTATTATCCTGGTAACAAAATGTGACAAAGACATAACAAGGGGGAAAAATACACACCGGTATCTCTCAAGGATATAGATGCAAAAACTCCTCATCACAATATTAGCAAATTGAATACAGTTATATACATATATAAAAAGGCAATGCATCAGGACCAAGTGTAGTTTTTCTTAGGAATGCAAGGTTGGTTCAGCATTAGAAAATCAATCAATGTAATTCACTGTATTAAGAAACTAAAAAGAAAAACGATATGACCTTCTTAATAGATGAAGACAAAAGCATTTGACAAAATTAAACACCCAGTCATTATAAAGTTCCCCGAAAATTAGGAATTAAAGGAAATTTCCTCCATCTTATAAAGGGCAACTACAAAAAACCCTACAGCTAATAATACTTCATGGTGAAAGGCTACATGCTTTTTTCCCATTTGGAAACAAGGCAAGGATATATACTCTTACTACTCCTATTATACATCCATATGAATCAGAAGTTTCACTCCTAGAGATTTACCCAAGAGAAATGAGCACACGTCTTCATAAAGACTTGTATAAGACTGTTTATAGAAGTTTTATTCATAAGAGCCTCAAACTGGAAATAAACACCATCAGCTTGTGAATGAATGAACAGATTGTTATATATCTATATTTTGGATTACTACTCAACAATAAAGAGGCACAGTACTGATATATGCAACAACATCGATGATTCTATAAAGCACTACAGTTAGTGAAAGAAGTCACGCACAAAGAACTACAAACTTTATTATTCTATTGCATGAAATTCTAGAAAAGGCAACACTATAGAGTCAGCAAAGTGATCAATATTTTTCAAGAGGTAGGGGGAAGGAATTAACCACAGAGGGAGCGTGCAATAACTTTTCATGGTGATGGAAAGTTTTATATCATAATTGTCATTGTGATTACACTACTATATCCAACTGTCCAACCTCACTGAAGTATAGACTTGGTGGACTTTATTTACATAAATTGAACTTCAGTAAAACTAACAAAAATGTTTAACAGGAGAAAAAAAAGAGTGGGGAAAAACAGACATTTTAGTGACCCTACATTATTCACAGTAAAGATTGCTGAGTAAGTCACAGTAGCCATTTGAGTGTGGGTAAGAGAAGTGTTGCCCCATGGCAGAGGGTGTGGAACAGATTAAATAAAGGGAGTTTCTGAAATGTACATAGAGAAGTGGCAAAAGGAATATAATAGGTTTGGCCATAGAGAAGGGGTGACCAAGCAACTGTTGAGGGAGAGCCATCTCGAACAAAACTCATTTTATTTACATGATCCTTCTTGAGCTGAGCCTTGCCTACCTCTCCACCTAACTCACCTACTCTCTCTCTTACTGTCTGTTTTTACTCTTATGTCTGTTAGCTCTTTCACAAATTCCTTTGTGTGCTTCTCAAAGGAGCATACTAGGCACCATCCTTTATTCACTCTATACCCTTTGTCCCTTCTCGGTGAATCATCCACTTCCATGACATTAAATTATTATACCATTGATAGCAAAGCCAGGAAAAGCCATGGAGATTATTTCTTTTCTCCATACTGTCAAAATGTTATTCTTAGGCAACAAAACTAGCTACCTGAATTGGATTTGGAGGAAAAGGAGGCATTTATGGAAGGAAGCAAAGATGGGCAAACGTGAGGGAAAGGAACAACATTTGTTGGTATGTCAAGATTATTATCCTTCCAGACTTAGCAGTGTTCTATCCTAGCATCCGATACTTACTTCTTCTCTGAAGCACATAACACACTTGAAATCATTTGTTTAATATTGATCTTCCTGGCTAACCTTTCATCTCTTTGAGGGTCCTTCTCAGTCACTTCTGGAATCCCCCAAATTGAGCAAGGTGCTTGACATTTAGTAAGCACCCAATAAGTTGCCTAACTAACTATTCTAACGTTTAAACTTGTTGTTTCTTCCAAGCTGAGCTTGTGCACCACATCACTTCATGCCCCTGCACATTTATTTTAATGTTTCCTCTGCTGGATATGGAATGAATCCTCTTGATTTCTTCCTACCCACTCTCCAACCCTAATCCACCAGGCAGATTCTTACTTTTACTTCTAACTCCAGTTTAAATGTTTCCTCTAGGAAACCTCCCTGTCTTCAGTTAAGCAGATCTTTGTGCCACCCTGTACATCCTTCCCTTGTAGTTCACTCTGCATTGAAATGATGTTTTCTTTTCTGTTTTCCCTTCTTGATTCTGATTTCCCTTCCCAGGTTGATTCTCATCCTTCCACATCTGCCATAATAGTTGACGCACAGTAGACTCTTAATACATATTTGTTATGGAATGATTTCTTTTCCCATTAATCATGTGATATATACAGAGAAGCATTATGCCTATATAATTATTAGGTTTGTGAAGCGAATGAGCCCATACTCCTTACATGGAAACGAGTTAAAAAGAGAGTGAATTGGTGGATGCCAAACCTCAGATCCTTGGAGAAAGTTGTTATTGGAACTTCTGACCACTGCTATAATGAGATTTAAATAGTAAAGCAACCCAATTTTTATCAGAAAGTTCTCCAAAGGGAAAAATAATAAATTTATGTCTACAATTCCTTTAAAATTAGAAGTTAGCTACACTAGCTTGGAAATAACTAAATGCAAAGTCCTGAAGAGATTATGCAAAGGAACTTTCCACATGGCCTAATTCAACCTTGTATGAGGCAAATAACTTAGTTAACTCAACTGATTTTTTTTAAGTATTATAACTGTGTTACCTACCTACTTTCAAGATTTAGAATTAAAATTGTCCTATATATGTATATATACACACATATATATGAAACACACATAAAAATGTGTAAGTAAGCAATATGATTATAAATTGCAATGAAGGAAATGATAGGGAATAAGAGAAAGCATGAGAAAGTGACTTATTTTACACATGAGTTTCAGGGAGAGTCTCTCCAGGAGGTGATATTTAAGTTGAAGTCTGAAGAATGAAAAGGAGATAGTGATGGTGTGTGTGTATGTGTGTGTGTGTGGGGGGGGTGTGGTCTGTGTGAATGCTCCAGATAGAGGAGAGATATGTATAAAGCCCTATGATGGGGAAAAAGCAAGGCAGATAAGTGTGAGAGGCTGAAGGAATGCCAGTAGATGATTAGGACAAGAGCTGACACTGGAGAGGCAGAGGTATGATCGTACAGGACTGTATGAAACAAAGTAATCAGTCTGGATTTTATTCTATTGACAAGGAAGCCATGGAGGGATTTTCAGCAAATAAGTTACATGATCCTATCTATACTGAAAAGAGTTGAGGACATGAGAGTAAAAGGAGCCAGGTTAGGTTGGCCTTCTCCCCTGATCTGGATTGTAAGAGTGACCAGATAATAGGTGCTGCCCCTTAGAGCCCAGCCCTGCGCACAGAGAAGGGATCCATGCACGCTGATTGAATGAATGAATGGAATATTTACATTTTATGATATAGTGTATTCTTCTATTTTAATAACATTTAAAATAGTAACTAAACAAAAGGTGAGTGCATTCAAAGACCTTGCATTATGAGACTTACACTTGTTTTATTTTTACATTCAGAATTGGGTAGAAAATGAAAACCACGTTCAGCCAGGCAAAGAAGATGAAGAGCAGAGAGAAGAGAGATGACAATTTTTTTCCTCTTGCCCACGATCCCATTTCCTACAACTCATCTCTCTGTGAATGTCTTTGGCTAATTTAAGGAACCTATTCTTGACTACAAGAACCATATGTTGTTTCTAAATGTTATGCCCTTAGAAACAGCTTAAGTTTTTTTTTCAGGTTACTCATACTTGATCTTTATAAAAAGCATCATTATAATAATAAATAATTTGAGTAGGAGTATGATATTTGAATGTTTCGTGGAAGTAGTAAAATATTTCACTTTCGCTTATTCATTAAAGCCATGAAATTCCACTATTAAATGTGGATGTACAATGTGATCTGGACTTTCACTCTGTGATAACGAAGTTCTGAATAATGGATCATTTGATTCAGCAATTATTTGGTTTACCTATGGAGGTTCACAGCCCTGGAAAGATCAGAAATATATTTCAAGCTGTCTTTTACATTTCTACTTTGGGTATGCTCACCTAGTCTAAATTATTAAAAAAAACAATGCCTAAGTTGGGTCTTAATATATTACAATCAAATCATTTGCCCATTATTTCTATTTAACTTGCTTTGACAATTTAAGAAAGTCTTCACTAGGTGAAATTGTTCTGTGGCCAAAATTATGCCCAGGTCAAAGCTGTGGGTTCTCGGGTTCTCTGTGAATATGTTCAGTTTGATAGTGGCTAAGAGTGGGAACGGGAGACAACCACGGCATCCTTGGGTCCCAGACTCAGCTCAGAGATCCCTACTCCTTCAGACAAACATGTGTGGATGCCCCAAAAGCTGGCCAATCATGTTTTCAGAATCAAGCACCTTGAGTACAAGTCAGTGAGCGTCATCACCCATCTGGGGTGGCCTCTACTTAGAAAGGTAGATCCTACAAAGCAAAATTCTCCAGCAAATTAGGGATATGAAAACTGTTGTGTTTGGAGAGTAACTTACAGTTACTTAGGAGTTTTCTAGTTTTGGAATCTGTTAACAGCATTATTGCTTCTGATAATTCTAATCCAAGATTGATACATAGCTTTTTAATAATAATAGTGTTAATAATTTATAATATGTTTGACTGATTACTATGTGCAAGCTGTGGGCTGAAAAGTTTTAAAATATCATTTCATTTACCCTATGAGCCAGATATTACCATTCCCACTTTACTGATGAGGAAATGGAAGCTTTGTGCTCTTAACCACTACTTCTTCATGCCTCTCACAGAAGTGCTTCTTTAGGGAGGAAATCAGTTGGAGTATACTGCTCTCCCTACTCTTGGAACAGACAGGCCAGTATCTTTGTCATCCTCACACTCACGTCAAATATCTTACCTCTGGACAACCTGGGATTGTGTGCCAGGATCTGTGTTAAATTAATAATTCCATTTGACATTTGAAGAAACTGAAGCTGAGTAAATGTATACCTTGCCTGAGGTGAGAATCATAATTTTGGAGGCAGAGCTAGGTTTAACTTCTGATTCCACCATTCACTAGCATTGTTACCTTTACTAAACTTTAAAACCTCTCTGAGCCTCTGCTTGCATTTAAATCATGTTGATGGTAATGCCTATTTAATAGGATCCTGTCAGGATCCTACTGTGAAGATTTAAACAAGAGCCCATCAGTGCCTGCTGCAGAGTAGTGCCCAATGAAGGTAGCTATCATGGTGACTTTCACTTGCCAGCCTCACACAAGAGAAGAGTGGATGCCCACTTCTCTCCAGGCATTCACAGACACCATCTGGGCTGTGTTTTCCTTGTTATCTAAGGAGGGATGATTTCATGAAGGCTCCACCATGCAAGAATTCTTGGCCCAAGTTTTCTCCTGGAAATGAATCTGAAACTTCATTTTGCCAGGGGAATAGTAACGGCAAGAGATGACCATTAGTTGTGTAGATTTATGTGTTCTTTTCTTAACGGACCATCATCTTTTATAAGATAAACAAAATGGCAAAGAGTTGACTTGAATACTTTCCATTCATTCTTACTTAGTAGAGGATGAATGAATAAGTGAAATGGAATAGAGCATACAGAATGATTGACAAGTATTTGGTTACTGCCCTCCGGGGAGGGAAAGTATGTATGTGTATATGTATGTATGTATGTATGTATGTGTATATATATATATATATATATATATATATATATATATACACACAAACACATATATATTCCTCTTGTATATATAGATATATTCCTCTTGTAGGATGGAATGTGAAACAATATATAGGGGGTAAAAGGCATCTATGAATTTTTAAACAATTCCTCAGTGTTAAAAAGAATTCTCAGTTGCATGCTTTTACCTTTGGAGTTTGAAATGTTAAGACCTTTGCACTTTTTCTTGGAGAGAAAGAAAATGTTTGTAAAAGTTGAAATGTCATAAGCCATTCTTCATGCCTTCAAGCACTGGGATCAAAACCCCAGGATGGGGGGATTAGGAATAAACAAAAGTAGAAGCAGAATGAGATGTCCAGAAGAATTCTAAACAAGCACTCTTGCTCTTTGAACTATCCTTCTGGTACTAATTCATTCCCAGCTAACTACTCTGCCCCCTCCTTGATTCTCTCTCTTACAGTGTTTTTTTTTTTTTGCGGTACGCAGGCCTCTCACTGTTGTGGCCTCTCCCGTTGCGGAGCACAGGCTCCAGAAGCGCAGGCTCAGCGTCCATGGCTCACGGGCCCAGCCGCTCCGCGGCACTTCCCGGACCGGGGCACGAACCCGTGTTCCCCGCATCGGCAGGCGGACTCCCAACCACTGCGCCACCAGGGAAGCCCTTACTGTGTTTTTCGCTCACCACCTTGGTTACCTAGACTCCTCTTGCTTGGTCTTTGTTTTTCTTTTCTTTTCAATGTCTCTGTCTGCTAAGGCTCAGCTTGACTTTGATCCTTGGTTTCAGCTTCTCACTTTGAATCCTTTTGGTTTCTGACACCCATTTCAGGGCAAACCCTTGATAAATATTTGCATGCTTAGCCACCTGTCCTGACTGTTTCCTGGCTCTTCCCCAACTACCTCCAACCAGTTCCAGAGTCTGGACCAGGATGTGTTAACAAAAAAGGGGTGGCAGCGAGGGAAGCTTAATAATCAATAGTCTCCATTTTGGGGGACTGTGATGAACTTAATCCATGAAAGAAACTTAGTTTTAAAAAGTATTTTCTAAGAAAAGCAAGGGCCATATTGGCTAAATTCTATATGGCATGACTTATGATAAGTGAATGAATAAAATGGTGTTTTAGGGCTTCCCTGGTGGCGTAGTCATTAGGAATCCGCCTGCCAATGCAGGGGACACAGGTTCAAGCCCTGGTCCGGGAAGATCCCACATGCCACGGAGCAACTAAGCCTGTGCGCCACAACTACTGAGCCTGTGCTCTAGAGCCCGCGAGCCACACACACCCAAAAAAAGAAAAACAAACAAACAAAACACACAAAAAAAAACCCCAGTGTTTTATTTGGCCCGGATCCCCTTGTCTATTTGCTTATAATGTAGGACAAAAGAAAGGGTCAGAAGATAATAATTTTTGTCCTGCAATTCAAACAAAGTGGTAGGATGTGATAATCAAGTGAATAAGCATTACAGAAATAATCAAAATTAATGGTTGAAATAATGTTCTATTTTAGCTTTATTCATAACCCAAGCCTTATCATCTATTTCAAATTTAAATTATAAGAACTGACTAATAATTATAATTTTCCTCAGAATATTTAAAAAGACCTTTCCTTAAACATTTGGTTAGCTTTATTATTATTATTAATTAATTAATCAACTCTTTTCCAATATTAATATCCTATCTTAGAGGGGACATGTTCATTTATAACATCTATACTTCACACAGGAGTAAAATTCACTTCTATATCACTCATGTTGTAAACATAATCACCAATTATGGGAGACATGCCAGAGCACCTCAGCCTTTATTGCAAGGCATTTTATCATAAATATCAAGACGTACTTTAACTCCTTGAAATGGATACTTTGTCTAGTCTGTAGTTTGTGTCATGCTATGTTTATTTAATGTTGCATAAATAATACATTATAATACTATTAGTAATTCTTTGCCTCATTCTACTTCTGCTATCAACTAATTTTTTAAAATAAATAATTATTATGTTGTCTGAAAAAATAAAACAATTCTAACATAAATAATACCTCAAAAATTGCAACATACACCCTCACTATCAGTTTTCAGAAATTTTACTATTCACTGATTTACTCAGCCATTTAAACATTTACTGAAAGCCTTCTATATGCCAGGTACCACTATGCAAGGTGCTGAGTATATGGGTAAATAAAATATGATTATTCTTACTATGATCTCATAGTTACAATGGAAGTTCAAGAAATCATGCAAATAACTATAATACACAATGATATAGGTTAAAATAGAATTATTCATAAATTGCAGATATGAGGGCCTTCTTTCTGTCTACAGGACTTAGGGAAAGCTACAGAAAGATGATACAATTCAGGGTGGCTTTGAAGAATTAGCAGGGGTGCTGAAGAGGCAAGGGATGTAGAAAACTCATTCCAGGAAGGAGCATCTATATGCACGGAAGCTGGAATCACACAGGAGAGACAAGGAGGCACGTGAATGCAGGGGGCATATGGGTAACATCAGGCAGTGCAGTGTGGCTGAAATGTGGGGAATACATCGGAGAAGGTATGCAGATGAAATGGTGGGTGGCCACTTCTCAAGGTGGTTTAGACTTGGTATTACTTGGGATAGAGGCAAAAGACTCAGCAAAATGAGAGAGAGAGATGAATACAAAAGGTAAAAGAAACAATTCTACGTGGCCTTCAAATCTGTTTCATATTTTTCCTTCCTGTGCACAAACTCCATTTCCAGCTCCCCTGCTGTTAGGCAAAGTCATATGAATAGTTCAGGCCAAAACACTGTAAACAAAATTTTTATGTTACTTCTGGGCTGAGATAGTGAAAAGCCCCTGTGTTATTTTCCAGTGTCTCTTCCTCTGTCATGGAAACCAAGGGGGGCCTTATGTTGATGTGAGGAACCACAAGATCATAACTGCCTGAATTCATGAGTCACCACATCAAAGACAATTGCCCTGGAGGGTTGCCTAGATCCACAGTAGATCTGGTGGAAGGAATACATTAAAAAATTTTTTTTATTAAGTCATTGAACTTAGGGGTTTTTGTTACTGCAGCATAGCATAGCTGATCCTGACCAAAACACAAATTTAAAAGTTAGTACTTAATGAGCATACAATTCAAAGGAGGCAGAGGATGGATTCAAGGTTATAAGAGGTCAGAGAGAAATGGGGCTACTTCTTCCTCTAAAACATGTAGGAAAGTTTAGGGAGGGATAAAATATAGAACAATTTGGAGATAGAAAAGAGGAAGTTAAAGAAGTTTATTCATGATGGCTACTACATTCCTCTGATATTGGAAATTAAGTCTTCTGCTGAGAAGGTGACTTGCAAGATTGAGGGAAATAAAATGATTGAGCAGTTGCTGAGGGGAAAATTACTATACAGAATGGGAAAGAGAATGGGGTAGATAGGAAAGAAATGCAGAGCAGAGGTAAATGCTCAGCTGGGTCTGTAGCTCATGAATTTATACTGGAGTCAGCTAACATGAGTTTGTCATTTTCTACAGCAATGATTGCCAGCCTGAGAGTAAAAGCAAATAATTATGCTCATATGAGGGCTTGGAAAATAAGTCATGGTATGAAGAGGAGATCTCTAAAAAAATTAGGGAGGCTTGGGAAGGTAGAGTTGAAGGGACTGACAATAGCATTTGATGCAAACAGGAAGAAAGTGAAGCCAGAAGGAAGCTGATAGAGGAAAAGACTACAAAAAGCTGTATGTTTTAGTGGGTTGAAGGGAAAGTTTATCAGGGTTATTGGTGTAGAAGTGGTTAAAAGACATGGAGTTATGCTTATCAAGATGGTAGTATAATGTGATTGTTAAGAGCAGGTTGTCTGGGTTTCAATAGCTGCTCTGCCCCTCACTAGTGATATATGCTATTAGCCAAGTTAGTCATGTTTTTTTTCTGTGCCTCAGTCTCCTCATAGGATATACTAAGCTCCATTGAAGGATTTTTGTGTTGACTGAATGAGTCAATATATATAAAGCTCTTAGAATGGTGCTTGGCATAAAGTGCTCTATAAAGATAAATTGTTATAATGGTAGAGATTATACAGCCATGGAGATGGGTGCTGAGGTGTAAGGAGATGAGCATTGCTGATGGAAAGGGGTTAAGAAACTTAAGATGAGAGATTTGGTGAATCATAAATGTGGGCACTGCGTAGTCTCAAGATGCTGAGGACAAACAGAGGAAAGAAAATCATGAGCTAGTATGATGTCTTCAGTTGATGCCATGACATAATAAGATAATGACAATGAGGAGAGGAGAATGGCATAACTGTGGCGTGACCTTCAAGACTGGTAACTTAGTAGTCTAGGAAGGTTGTCTACCCCTACAACTTGTTGCTGAGACGGAGAGCATGAGAAAATGACAGCCTCTCCTTTCAAGAGTTTTCAGGAACTTTTGCTGGAGAGGGTGTGGAGAAAAATGAACCCTCCTACACTGTTGATGGGAGTGTAAACTGGTGCAACCACTGTGGAGAACTGTATGGAGATGCCTTAAAAAACTAAAATAGAGTTACCATATGATCTAGCAATCCCACTCCTGGGCATATATCTAAGGAAAACTCTAAGTCAAAAAGACACATGCACCCCAATGTTCATTGCAGCACTATTTAAAATAGCCATGGAAGCAACCTAAATGTCTATCAACAGACGAATGGATAAAGAAGATGTGGTACATATATACACTGGAATATTACTCAGCCATAAAAAAGAATGAAATAATGCCATTTACAGCAACATGGATGGACCTAGAGATTAACATATGAAGTGAAATAAGTCAGACAGAGAAAGACAAATATCATATGATATTGCTTACATGTGGAATCTAAAAAAATGATATAAATGAACTTATTTACAAAACAGAAATAGACTCACAGACATAGAAAAGAAATTTATGATTACCAAAGGGGAAAGGGATAAATTAGGAGTTTGGGATTAAAATATATACACTACTATATATAAAATACGTAACCAACAAGGACCTACTGTACAGCACAGGGAACTATATTCAATATCTTGTAATAACCTATAATGGAAAAGAATCTGAAAATGAATAAATATATATATATATAATGTATGCATATGAAAATAAGAGTTTTCAGGAACTTTTATCAAGAAAAAGCCACATTTGAGACTTCCCTGGTGGTCCAGTGGTTAAGACTCCACAGTTCCACTACCGGGGGCACGGGTTCAATCCCTGGTCAGGAAACCTAGATCCCACATGCCATGTGGCACAGCCAAAGAAAAGAAAAGAAAAAGCCACATTTTAGTCGATGCAGTGAGGAGGAGAAGAAAAGGAGGTGCAACTAAGCAAAGCCTGTGGATATTTATGAATCAAGAGTCCCAAAGTCACTTTGGAAAAGATATTTTTCTAAGCAAAATCAGTAAGAGTAGAATTGGAGAGAGAAAAGGTAAGAAGTTTTCAAGGGGAGTGAAAGTCTACACACCTTGAGCCATTATCATGGGGTAAGAGATGGGGAGTTAAGTTACTTTTTTTTTCTCTCTCACTCTTGCAGCCTCTCCCATTGCGGAGCACAGGCTCCGGACGCGCAGGCTCAGCGGCCATGGCTCACGGGCCCAGCCGCTCAGCGGCATGTGGGATCTTCCCGGACCGGGGCACGAACCCGTGTCCCCTGCATCGGCAGGCGGACTCTCAACCACTGCGCCACCAGGGAAGCCCAAGTTACTTTTCTGATGTTCATATAACTTAATTTAACATATCCATTTACTTTTCTACATCAACCATTTGTAATATTTTTAGAGTGTATTATTCTCAGATGTAACCAATAGCTGACTGTGGGGCTCTTTTATTATGTAAACAAAAGAGAAGTACATTTATTACGTTTAAAATTATTGAAGAATAAATAATTCCAATGTTATTTAAACCATTCCAAATCATAGAAAATGATATCAAGCTTGTTAATATATTTTCTGAAGCTGGCATAATGTTAATAATAAAGATAAATAATAATAAGAGAAAAAAAATAATAGTCCAATTATTCACTTAAGAATACAGATGTAAAATTATTAATAAAAAACAAGCAAATAAAGTCCAGTAGTGTGTCAGTGGTGAACTAGTATAGTTTATTGCCAAAATGCAAAGATAGTTTCATGTCAGGAACTCTTTCAATATGAGAGTTCTTTTAATAGCATAACTTATTACAACAGTACATTAATGGATTAAAATGTTCCTAATAGATGCTGAAAAGGCATTTGATTAAATTCAGCAGCCATTTCTACTGAAACTCCAATCAAAATAAGAATAAAAGGAAACAATCTAAATATGATAAATACTACTTATGTAAAACCAAGAGCAAACATCATTCTAGATATTAACCCAAGAGACTATCTTAAAACTGTTATAAGGGAATTTAGTAACAAGCCTGTAGAAAAAATATCTATTTCAAAAGCAATAGTGGTTCTTTACTAGAAATAATCAGATAGAATTAGACATGGAAAAAATAAGCCACATATAATAATATAAAAAATTCAAAATATTTTGAAATAAATTTAACAAGAAAGGTACAAAGCCTATAAAAAAGAACTATAAAATCTTATTAAAGGGCTACATCAAGAGCTGAACAAATGGAAAAACATATCTGGTTCTTGCAAGGGAAGACTTAATTTTACAAATATGTTAGTTCTGCCCATATTGTGACACACTTAATGAATTTTCAGTTAAAATCACTATGGTCTTAGAAAATTGAATTATCTTACATTTTATATGGAAGAATAAATGTCCATGAGAAGCTAAGAAATGTACAAACATGAAAAATCATGATGAGATTCCTTGCCAGATATTAAAATGTTATAAAGTCAGCATAATCAAAAGGGCTATTATTAGCATAGGGATAGACCAATTGATTAGCAGAACAAAACAAAAATTGCAGAATACATGGGAGTACCATATAGGATAAGTGTGCTATTTCACTTCAAAAGGGAGAGAATGGTTTAGTAAATGAGTACATTTTATTTTTATATTAGTAAGTAGCATAATTAGCTATTCATTTGAAAAAAATTAAACCACTACCTCATATGATATATAAAAACATTGCATTAGCTTTTTTTGCATCAAAGATTTATTTACTCTTTTATATGTCGATAGTTCTCTTTTATATGTCAAATGTTATACCCACTTCTCACCTGAGCTCCAGACATATGTATTCAATTGTCCATTTTGCATTTTCACTAGGATATCAACTCCATGTGTCCAAAAACATAATTATGCTATCCATCAGCCACTTCCAAAACAGTCATGCTCCAATGCTAAGTGGGTGCTACCATCCAAATTGTTACGTTAAAAATATCCTCGGGCTTCCCTGGTGGCTCAGTGGTTGAGAAGCTGCCTGCTAATGCAGGGGACACGGGTTCAAGCCCTGGTCCGGGAAGATCCCACATGCCGCGGAGCGGCTGGGCCCGTGAGCCACAACTACTGAGCCTGTGCATCTGGAACCTGTACTCCGCAACGGGAGAGGCCACAACAGTGAGAGGCCCGCGCTCCGCGATGAAGAGTGGCCCCCGCTTGCCACAACTAGAGAAAGCCCTCGCACAGAAACGAAGACCCAACACAGCAAAAATAAATTAATTAATAAACTCCTACCCCCAACATCTTCTTAAAAAAAAAAAACCTCAACAATTACTTCTCCCCTTTGACCACATTCCCAATCACTAAATCCTACTGATTTTACCTATTAGTAACCTTCAAACCAATTCATGTCTCATCTCCTTAACCATTTTCTTAGACAAACACAAGATATTTTACCTTGACCACTGCATTTACCTTTTAAGTATTATTTCTGTTTCCAGTTGTGTACTCTCCAACTCATTTGCAAAAAAAAAAAAAAAAGAAAAAGAAAAGAAAGAAAGAAAAATGCATCCTGGATAAAGAAACTGTATGCAGAATATATAAAGAAATTTCAAAACTCAGTAATAAGAAAATGAACAACCTAATCTAAAAAGAGCAAACAATTTGAATACTTCATAATATAAGATATAAGCCTGGCAAATAAACACATGAAATGATGGTCGATATAACAATTCATCAGAAAAAATTCAAATCAAAATCACATATCACAACATACCCACCAGAATAAAGATAAAATATCTGATACATCTAGTGTTTACAAGAATGGGAAGCAATAGTAATTCTTATGTTTTGCTGTGGGAATGCAAAATGATACAGATACCAACTTCTGAAAACAGATTGGCAGTATTTCAGAAGATTAATAGTATATTTATCATAGAATCTAGCAATCCCACTTCTAGGTATTTTTCGAAGTGAAATATGCTCACACATGAACATACATCAGTGTTCACAGGGGCATTATTTCATAATGGCCACATCTACTGGAAGATGAATAAAGACATTGTGATATATTCATACTATGGAAAACTCTTCATCATTAAAAAGGAATAGGGCTTCCCTGGTGGTGCAGTGGTTGAGAGCCTGCCTGCCGATGCAGGGGACACGGGTTCGTGTCCCGGTCCGGGAAGATCCCACATGCTGCTGAGCGGCTGGGCCCGTGAGCCATGGCCACTGAGCCTGCGCATCCGGAGCCTGTGCTCCGCAACGGGAGAGGCCACAACAGTGAGAGGCCCGCGTACCGCAAAAAAAAAAAAAGGAATAAAATATGAATACAGCAACAACATGGATGAATCTCAAAAACATTGTAAGTAAAAAGAGTCAAATGGTACATACTGTGTGGTTCTATTTATATAAAATTCAAGAAAGATCAAAGTTATAATGATACTATATGGATCATTGATTGCTTGGGCTTGAGGGTGAGAGTGGATATATTATTGATAGTTTGCTAGGGCTGCCATAACAAAGTACCACGGACTGGGAGGCTTAAACAAAAGAATTATTTTCTCACAGTTCTGGAGGCTAAAAGTCTGAGATCAAGACATCTTTGGCAGAGCCGATGTTATATAATATCTAAAGACGTTGCATTAGTCATAAAGGTTAAAAAATAAAAAATACATAAAATTTTAAAAAGATAAAATTTAGACTGTATAGATATATAACCTGTATGTTGAGGATACTTTTTAAAGCAAGTTAGTAACCCAGAAATTATTCAGAAAATACATGATTGACCTTATATAAATAAACTTTTTCTTAGGGCAAAATATACCTGTCTCAGTTAGGATGCATTCAGCTTCAAGTACCAAGAAATCAAACTCATACAAACAATAAGGGAATTTATAGGCTCACATGCCGGGAAGTCCAGAGGTAGGGTGGCTCGACCCAGTGTCTTTATCAGAACCATGCTCTGTGATTCTCCCATCTTTACCCACTTTTTTGAATTGGCTTTCTCAAGGCTGGTATCAAGATGGCTACAGCAGTTTCTCTGGAAGCAGCATCTATACTTGACAATGGCCAGGAGAAAAAGAGCCAATTTCTTCCAATGGTCCATTCTTAGAGTGAGGATAAAACCTTTCAGCAAGTTTCTTCTCACACCTCATTGGCCCCAACTGGCCACATTTCTGAATCCCCAGTGGGGAGGGATACGAATTGAAGGGCTTTGACCTAGGTGTATATGCATACACATACAACCTGGTTTTCTCAGTGTGGGTGATTTTGTGTAATTTTTACTTTCTTCTTCAATATCAGATTGAATTTTTAGAAGTAAACATGTATTATTACTATAATCAGAAAAAATGATATAGCTTTTTTTTGGTAGAAAAAGTGTATTTCATAATAACAGAGCTGGGGAGTGTATGGACTTACATATATTTTCTTTTTGTCATTTCATTTCCATCTCTGTCCTGTCATGAAGTCTTTTTTTTTTTTTAATGGAATCTTCCTTTTAAAATGGCCCCTAAAACATTATGTAGGCATGAGAAAAAATTTGCAATGAATTTAATTATGTTTTTTAAACGTTAGCGGTTCAATGAACACTTACTTCTCATCAAACTTCTCCACTTAGTTGGAACAACGGTATGGTGGACAGACAGGCCCGAATTACATTTCTGCGATTACACTTGTTTTATGCCCTTGAAACAATGATAAGTTACGCCCCTCTCATCTGAGAAGAAGAAACACGCTAGTTCCTTTTGATCTGATCCGTCCCAGAGCGACCATGAACCAATTCCTACGGAAGTCTCAGCATCCCAGCAGTGGGTGCGGGGAGAGGTATAGGGTGTCCCCAGACTCGCTTCAGAATTTGATCATCTCATCTCACCAGTTGTTTTTACTCGGACTCTCCTACCCCAGGAAATGCCACCAGCGACATCACGCAGAGTGCGCTATTTTTAGCACCGGGCCTGCCTGGGGAAACTGGAGAACTTGAACACTCCCGGACGAGGAAGTGGAAGAGAGCAAAGGCTTAAAGAGAGAAAGATGAGATGCTTTATCTTTTCCTCCTGTGATTTTATTTGGCAGCCAGTCATCCAGTTTGCAAGGTCTAGGAGATAACAGAGATAAAGTGCTGAGTGGCGAGAGAAGGCTGGGGAAGGGAAGACAGCGCGCTGTGGGAAGGAGTGCGGAGCATTTTTATGTGGAAAGAAGGAGAAGCTATGGAATTGAGTTACTTAAACACAGAGGGAAAGTTAAGGGCACAGAGGCTGTTTTGGGAGAAGTCAGTCAAGACCTGAAGTGAAAAGCTTTAAAAGTTAGGAAGGAGTGGCTAATAACATCAGATACGACTTAGGATAACTCTCCAGCCATGTGAATTTAGGCAAATTACTTATTAAATTTTGCCATCCATAATGAGGCAATGCTCAAGATGGTTGTTATACTACATTACTTGGACACTGTCCACCTCTGTTTTGTAGTTTTTCAGCAAAGAGGGAAAACCTGAACTATCATGAACATGGATGGGTTAAGCCTGAGGGCAAACCAAAGTAAATCAATGTTATCTCCTTTAGACACTCGGTGCCAACTAAATGTAATAGATCCCAGGGGCAAGATTAAATAGAAGATAGGTAAAAGCATCAATATGAATGCAACTGAGGAATAAGAAAAAGCAATGTAGTGCATATAGCCTCAAGTTAATATTTAGCAAAGATTATTAAACTTCAAAACAAGAAAATATAAAATTAATATTATATTTGTGTATCCTAAGCAAAAGTTAAATAGCTCCCCGAAGATATACCCTCACCGGCCAGAACTTTACGGACTATGACTTCTAAGATCCTTCCAACTCTCAGGAAAAAAATAACATTATTATTCCTTTGCACCTAAAAACACAATGAATGTTGTCTCTTTTAGTCATACCTTTTCTTCAACTTGATTTTCTTCAGTTTTCCAGTGAAAAGCAGTTGACACTAAAAGTCCTGGCATATGGTATTTCCCAATCTGCATATATACATCAGCTCTACTCTTCAAGATGACTTAAGTTATTTTGGTTTTTAGAGAACTTGATAAGATTTTATAATTTGTACTTAAAAATTGTCAGCAACTTTCATTTACACTTCTTTCTTATTTTTAATTTTACAGGTTCTCCCAATATAGCTACATAAAATCCTCCTCAATGCAATCTAGGAAGAAGTAAATATGCAAAATTTTTTGTCCCTTACCTTTTCCCTCCCCTTGCAATAGTATCCCATTGACTGTATCCAAAACCTAAAATGAACAGAAATAAACTATAGTTCTTTTCCCACGTGACTTGTTTGAGAGAAGATTCCAAACAACCTAAACTTCCCCCACCACTTTTAGGTGTTTGGAACTGAGAGATAGATGGATGAAAAAATATATATATGATGACAGATAGAAGGAGTCTAAAGGTGTCTGTTGCAGGATAAGTCCCCCAGGAAGTAGATTCTGAGATAGAGATTTGCGTGCAGAAAATTTATGGGAACTGGTCTTGGGATTGACACCAATGGGGGAAGGGAAGGAGGCCAGATGGCGCGAAGAAGATGGGCTGTAATGCAGTCACAAGACTTCAGCCAACTCCTGGGATTAGGTTAGCAGAAGGGGCCCTTCCTTATACTGGATATGAGATATCGAAGGGAAGAAGTTTGAACCTAGGCAAGGAAGCTCTCTACAGCTGAGGGCAATTCCCAGAGAAAGCTGCAAGCTGATAGCTGTCAGCAGGCAAAATTCCTGTCTCCCCAGTGAATAAGACCTTTAGTCATGGAGTGGGAATCTAGGCAGTGCAGCACAGGATCCAGAAATCATGGAGAACAGGTGTCATCTTTGGGGCAGGTGCTGGCTATGAATGTGAGGTGGACTGACAGTTGAGATAACATTTGATTGGTCTCCTCCCGCACATACACATTTCTATACCCCATACTTTTCTGCTATTGTCTCAGCAGAAGGATGAAACAGCAGAATGCAGAGAACAGAGGGATCAATTCTTTGCTTTTGAGTTTCAAAAACTTTGGCCTTGGCAAAGACAAAATATTTGGAAGAAGGTAGAGAGTGTAAGAAGAGAAGTTTTCTCGACCCCTCCCAGACTAGATAAAGATTCCCTGGGCTTTGGTAGGGAAAGTATAGAGACTTAGAAGCCTGTAGATTCCTGGGGTACAACTTGGGGAGCTCAGAGCACAGGAGTGAAGAAGATAAGACCTCTGTATCTCAAAGAATTTACAGGGAAGATGCATTCAACAAATAAATGCGATAAAGTGAATTGATTATTATGATAGGACATACAGGAAGGGGACCTAGCCTGTCTTATGAATCTGGAAACAACTCACTAAAACAGGATATTAACTGGAAACCTGCAGCATAGGCAGATATTGTCGAGATGGAGAGAAAAAATTGTTTCAGGGAAAAGGATGATCTGTGGAAAAACGTGGAGGAAGAGAATGTGGCCTGTTTTAGAAGTCGAGAGAAGACGAGATGATTACTGGAATGCAGAAGAAGAAGAATGGTAGGAAAGGTAGGCAAGCCTGTTAGGAATTTAGTGCTGTAATCAAGAAGGGAAGAGATGGTGGTCCATCTCTGTAGCATTCAGAGCTGGGCAGGAGTTGAGTTCTCTCTCCAACTCTCCATTGGAAATACTTTAGGTCAAAAATTGCTGAGATATGGATAATTCTATTAGAATAATAAAATACTGCAATTAGCTTGCTCAGCCATTTGCTAGGTGTATGACTTTAGGTAAGTCATTTTTCTAGGCCTCAGTTTATTGCACATATAATGAAGCTAATTCATGAATGATAAGTAGAGGTGGATTTCTTAGGAAGCCTATGAAGCTTGGCTTCAAGGCCTCTTATTTGCTCAGATTCCTTTCCAAGGCCCTGTGAAGGGCCCTGGTAATTTTTCATTATTTTCCTCCCCCAATCATATAAACTTCAAACCCTACCATACCTAGCTCTGCCTCTACTGATAGGATTTTATGAGAATGAAATAAATAATAAGTGTAAAGTACTTAACCCAAGCCCTGGCAGCTACTGCTATCACCATTATTGTTAATAATAGTACTAATCATTTTTATAGAAATGACTGTAAAGACCTTAATCAAAATTTAAAAATCAAACTTCAAAAGCAATAAGAATGAATGAAAAATATACATTTTTCTGGTTTTTATAGGGTTTTGTTTTACAATATTAAAAAAATTTTAAACACTTTCATATTTATTTTTAAATTATAAAGGTAGTGTACGCTTGTTATAAAAATCCAAACAATATAGTTAAAAATAAAAATCTTGAGTTAGAAGAGGGAGCAAGATGATGGAGTAGGAATATCCCGAGCTTACCTCTTCCAGCAGAGCAACTATCTCTGAGAACAGCCTGAAATCTAGCAGAAAAGATTTCCCACAACTAAAGATATAAAGAAGGAACCACAATGAAATGAGTAGGAGCAGTGGAGATGTAATCTAGTCAGGACCCACCCTCCTGGTGTGGCGACCCATAAGCCGGAAGGCTATCCCGACCACGGAGGTCCTTCCCAAGGAGGGAGGGGTCTGAGCCCCACATCAGGCTCACCAGCCCAGGAGTCCTGAACTGGGAAGTTGAGTACCCAAATGTCTGACTTTGAGAACCAATGGAGCTTACATTCAGGAGAGCTGGAAGGCTGTAAGAAACTGAGATTCTGCTCGTAAAGGGCATACACAAAAACATTCGCTCCCAGTCCCAGCACAGAGGCACCAGATTGAATGGCACCTGGGTTGGACCTACTTGCTGATCTTGGAGAGCCTCCCAGACAAGCAGGAGGCAGCTGGGAAACCTCCTGGGGACTGAGATGCTGGTGGCAACCATTTGGGGGGAATTTCATTCTACCACATTGATACCAGCGCTGGTGGGAGACATTTTGAAATCCTCCCTCTAGCCTATTAGTGCCAGGGGCCTGCCTCACCCACCAGTGTACCCATAGCAGTCAGATGTCATCAGGCCTTGCAGCTAGCTGGGCAGGGACCAGCCCCACCTATCAGCACACCTAGAGCATTCAGCCTCATTACAATAGAAGGGTGCACACAGTCAACATAGGAGACACCCCTGGAGCATGTGGCTATGGTGGCTAGAGGGTACCATGCTGCTGGACTCCATAGGACATCTCCTACGTAAGGCTACTTCTCTGAGATCAGGAGGCATAAAAGACCTACTTAGTACATAGAAATAAACACAGAGAATTAGGCAAAATGAGGACAGAGGAATACATTTCAAATGAACAAAAATGGCCAAAAACCTCAAAAAGAGCTAAACAAAATGGAGATAAGCAATCTACCCAATGCAGAGTTCAAAGTAATGATTATAATGGTGTTCACCAACCTTGGGAGAAGAATAGATGAATACAGTAAGAACTTCAACAAAGAATTAGAAAAAATTTATATATATAGCCAATCAGGGCTAAAGGATGCAATAACTGAAATGAAATATACACTAGAGAGAATCAGTGGTAGATTAGATGACAGAAAAGAGCAGATCAGTGATCTGGAAGACAGAGTAGTCAAAATTACACAAGCTGAAGAGAAAAAAAAAGACAAAGGATTTTTTAAAAATGAGGATAGTTTAAGGAACATCAGGGACAACATAAAACATAGTAACATTCACATTATGGGGGTCCCAGAAGAGAAAAGAGAGAAAGGGTAGAACATTTATTTTAAAAATCATGGTTGAAAACTTCCCTAATGTAGGGGAGCAAAGAGATATCCAGCTCCAGGAAACACAGAGAGTCCCAAACATGATGAACACAAAGAGGTCTACACCAAGACACATCATAATTAAAACGGCACAAGGTAAAGATAAAAAGAAAATTTTAAAGGCAGCAAGAGAAAAACAACTAGCACATACAAGGGAACCTGCATAAGTACATCAGCTGAATTTTTAGCAGAAACTTCACAGGCCAGAAGGGAGTGGCATGACATATTTAAAGTGCTAAAAGGAAAAAACCTACAACCAAAAATACTTTACCTGGCAAGGTTATCATTCAGAATTGAAGGAGAGATAAAATGTTTTACAGACAAGTAAAACCAAAAGAGTTTATTACCACTATTCTGGCCTTACAAGAAAATGTTAAACGTTTTCTTTAAGTGGAAAAGAAAAGATCATAACTAGAAATACAAAAATATATGAAAGAAATACTCTCACTGGTAAAGGTAAATATAAAGTAAAGGCAATAGATCAGCCACTTAAAAAACTATGATGAAGGTTAAAAGACAAACGTCATGAAATCAACTACAACTACACTAAGCAGTTAAGGGACACACAAAGTAAAAAGATGTAATATATGATGTCAAAAACATAAAAGGTGGAGGAGAAGTAAAAATTTACTACTTTTGGAATGCATTCAAACTGAAGCAACTATCAGCTTAAAACTATCTAGTATATATAGGTCAATATACATAAACCTCATGGTAACCACAAACCAAAAACCTATGATAGATACACAAAAAATAAAAAGAAAGAAACCCAAACTCAACACTAAAGAAAATCATCAAATCACAAGGGAAGAGACTAAAAGAAGAAGAAAGGAACAGAGAAGAACTACAAAAACAACTAGAAAACAGTTAACAAAATGGTAATAAGTACATACCTATCAATAATCACTTTAAATGGAAAAGGACTAAATGCTCCAATCAAAAGACAGGGTGGATAAAAGGATTAAAAAACAAAAAAAACAAGACCCATCTATATGCTGACTACAAGAGACTCACTTCAGATCTAAAGATATACACAGACTGAAAGTGAAAGGATGGAAAAATATAGTCCATGTAAATAGAACAGAAAGAAAGCTGGAGTAGCTGTACTTACATCAGACAAAATAGACTTTAAAACAAAGACTGTAGCAAAAGACAAAGGGGGCATTACATAATGATAAAGGGGTCAATCCAAGAAGAGATATAACATTAATAAATATTGGCGTTGGGGTGCTGCTATGGCTTCCAGTGGGGCCGGCGTGATCACTGCAGGCTTGGCAAATGAAGCTCCTGAAATCCCAGACAACGTGGGAGACTGGCTTTGGGGCGTCTACTGCTTCGCCACTGATAGGAATGACTTCTGCAGGAACTTGATCCTCAATTTGGGACTCTTTGCTGCCAGAGTTTGGCTGGCCAGGAATTTGAGTGACATTGACCTAATGGCACCTCAGCCTGGGGTGTAGCCGTAAAGACACATGGAACCCCTGTGCTGTACTCGAACCTTCCAAAAACAGAGCCTCCGATCTGTGACCGTCACAAGACTTGCCCTGATGGCGGCTGAAGTTTGATTCAGATGGGCACCTTTCCTTCCCTGCTTGATTTCCTTTTCTTTGCTGAGTCCACTCAGAACACCCTTCTCTGGTCAGCAGGTAGGGTTCGGCTAAAGTGTTGTCCTGTGTTCTGTAAAGTTCTGTATATAGTTCCAAAGTTTCTGCAGGGAATGATCTTTGCTCTTGTCCTGAGGAATATTCTAATGGTATTTTAACAAATAAAGACTGTACACAAAATAAATAAATAAATAAATAAATAAATAAATATTTATGCACCTAAGATAGGATCACCTAATATATAAAGCAAATACTAACAGACATAAAGGGAGAAATTGACAGTAATACAATAGTAGATAGATCATGGATAAATGGATAGATCAACCAGATAGAAAATCACTAAGGAAACATAGGCCTTAAACAACACATTAGATCAGAAGAACATAATAAATTTATACGGAACATTCCATCCAAAACGTAGAATACACATTCTTTTCAAATGCACATGGAACATTCTCCAAGATAGATCACATGCTAGGCCACAAAACAAGTCTCAATAAATTTTAAAAGACTGAATTCTTACCAAGCATCCTTTCCAATCACAACAATTTGAAACCAGAAATCAATTACAAGAAGAAAAATGGAAAAAACGCAAACACTTGGAGGCTAAGAAAAAAACAACATGCTACTAAACAACCAATTGGTCAACAAAAAAACCAAAGAGGAAATCAAAAAATACCTTGAGAAAAATGAAATTGAAATATAATGTACAAAAATCTAAAGGACACAGCAAAAGCAATTTTAAGAGGGAAGTCTACAGAAAAATCTCAAATAAACAATCTACCATTACACCTAAAGGAACTAGGAAAAGAAAAAACAAAGCTCAAAGTTAGTAGAAGGAAGGAAATAATAAAGATCAGAGCAGGAAGAAATGAAAAGGAGACTAAAAAAATTGAAAAGATCAGTGAAACTAGGAGCTTGTTCTTCGAAAAGATACACAGAATTGATAAATCTCTAGCCAGACTCATCAAGAAAAAAAAAGTCCCAAATAAACAAAATCAGAAATGAAAGAGAAATTACTAATGACACTGCAGAATACAAATGATCATAAAAATTACTATGAACAATTATATGCCAACAAATTGGACAACCTAAAAGAAATGAGTAAGTTCCTAGAGATACACAATCTCTTAAGACTGAATCTGGAAGAATTAGAAAACCTGAACAGACCAATTATCAACAGTGAAACTGAATCAGTAATCAAAAGATTCCCAACAAAAAAAAGGCCAGAACCAAACAGCTTCACAGGTGAAGTCTACCAAACATTTAAAGAAGAGTTAATACTATTCCCCCTCAATTTCAAAAAAAAATTGAAAGGAAGGAACACTCCTAAATTGTTTCTATAAGTGCAGCATTACCCTGTTACCAAAACCAGACAAAGACACTACAAAAAAATTATAGGCCTATATCACTGATGAACATAGATGCAAAGATCTTCAGCAACATACTAGCAAACTGAATTCAACAATACATTAAAAGGATCATAAACCATGACCAAGTGGGATTTATCCCAGGGATGTAAGGATGGTTCAATATCCTCATATCAATCAGTGTGATGATACACCATACTAATAAGATGAAAGATAAAAACCATGTGATCATCTCAATAGATGCAGAAAAAACATGTGACAAAATACTGTACTTCAATTTAAAAAAAGAAATGCAAAATGAAAAAGAAATTACTGAAAAACCAAAGAAAAGAAAAAATCTTGAGTTAAAAATAAAAATCTCCTTTCTTTTTCTCCCCTTCCTGACCATTGCTCTTTCCTTCCCTAAAACTTTCTTCCACCAGTGTAACCATGAATTAATAGTTTGGTGGATATATTTTTCCCAAATCTTAAAATATAGTTTACAGGGGCTTCCCTGGTGGTGCGGTGGTTAAGAATCCACCTGAATCCAACACAGGGGACACGGGTTTGAGCCCTGGTCCAGGAAGATCCCACATGCCACAAAGCAACTAAGCCCATTTGCCACAACTACTGAGCCTGTGCTCTAGAGCTTGTGAGCCACAGCTATTGAGCCCACATGCCACAACTCCTGAAGTCTGTGCTCCACAACAAGAGAAGCCACTGCAATGAGAAGCCCACACACTGTAGTGAAGAGTAGCCCCTGCTTGCCACAACTAGAGAAAGCCTGTGCACAGCAACAAAGACCCAATGCAGCCAAAAATAAATAAATAAAAACAATTAAAATATATATATATGTAGTTTACATTTAAAAGTAAAGATTTCTATCTCACAAACAATAGAAAATCTTTTGTTTTTTAAAGTTCCCTCTCAGTTGAAAACTGGCACAAAAGAGCAACACCAAACAGATAACTAAATGGGCACACACACACACACACACACACACACACACACACACACACACGTTTCTAGTAGTTTCCACAAATCACAAAGCACAGAATTTAAGGAAACCAGGACTGTCTTCTTAAAGATTTTGCCAACTCACCAAACCATTTTACTAAGTGTTATCAGAGAACATTTGCTAAACAACATTGCACACATCACGTCAAAGTCAACCCTTGCTGAAGACCAGTGTTTCAGCCTGTTCTACAGGTCAGGGTGTGAAAGGCAATGGAAAGCAACCTTAAATAAGGGAAGGGAGATTGTATCAGCCTCATGTCTTTTTAATTTTTCTGCTTAGTTGTAAATATTATGTATGTGGTTCCTGTATTGAGGAAGAAATAAAAACAGGTGTTGCCTTGTATGAATTTTTAAAAATTCAGGAGTATGCCAAAAGAGGCTGATATATTAACTATTAGAAGAAGTTTTAGAATATGTGTATATGTATTATACAAAATGTGTATTACAGGCATTGTAAAGACTTTTTGGCAAATTTGTAGGTAATTTTTTGCTACTATTATAAATACTGCCTCAGAATTATTTCCAGTGCTTGATGTAAAATTCTGCCTGCAAAAAATACAGCCACCCAAGAGTTAAATAGATGACACCTCTTAAAACTTCGCGACCAAAAGGAGAGATGGTAAAAATTTCTGAATGTTATTTACTGAAGACCTTTGTGACACATTATTCCAAAAAAAATCATTTTTCAGAGAGAACGTAGATGATTAATCTTGTAGGTTAATTCTTAGAAACTTTTCATAAATGCTTTTCTACATGAACACATTTTATGAACTTTCTAATTTAATTTATTAAGTGGAATAAAAAATTAAAGAACAGGGGACTTCCGTGGCAGTCCAGTGGTTAAGACTCTGTGCTTCCAATGCAGCAGGTGCAGGTTTGATCCCTGGTCAGGGAACTAACATCCCACATGCCTCACGGTGTAGCAAAAAAAAAAAACAAAAATTAAAGAACAGCTACAGTTCATAGTGAAATAATTAACATAGGATTTACACAGAATTTTGCATATATCTATGTATTCATAAAGGGCAATGGATTTGTAGCTTAATGTAATAAATGTGAATAAATTAAGCTATAATTACATATTATTTTCTCTAATTTATGAATTTGATATCTTACTGTTTTACTATTATGTATATAAATAAAGCAGTTTATTTAAAATATTAACTTGTAAGGGAAATATATCAGTTTACAAAGAACCTAAATTTAAAATGTATGCTATAGAGAGAAACCTGTAATATTGCATAATATGTTTTTATAAAAGAGTATGACTTAAGAAAATTGAAATCATCTCAAGTATCTTTTCCGACTGCAACACTATGAGACTAGATATCAATTACAGGAAAAAATCTGTAAAAGATACAAACACATGGAGGCTAAACAATACACTACTTAATAACCAAGAGATCACTGAAGAAATCAAACAGGAAATCAAAAAATACCTAGAAACAAATGACAATGAAAACATGACGACCCAAAACCTATGGGATGCGGCAAAAGCAGTTCTAAGCGGGAAGTTTATAGCAATACAATCCTACCTTAAGAAACAAGAAACATCTCAAATGAACAACCTAACCTTACACCTAAAGCAATTAGAGAAAGAAGAACAAAAAAACTCTGAAGTTAGCAGAAGGAAAGAAATCATAAACATCAGATCAGAAATAAATGAAAAAGAAATGAAGGAAACAATAGCAAAGATCAATAAAACTAAAAGCTGGTTCTTTGAGAAGATAAACAAAATTGCTAAACCATTAGCCAGACTCATCAAGAAAAAAAGGGAGAAGACTCAGATCAATAGAATTAGAAATGAAAAAGAAGTAACAACTGACACTGCAGAAATACAAAGGATCATGAGAGATAACTACAAGCAACTATATGTCAATAAAATGAACAACCTGGAAGAAATGGACACATTCTTAGAAATGCACAACCTTCTGAGACTGAACCAGGAAGAAATAGAAAATATGAACAGACCAATCACAAGCACTAAAATTGAAACTGTGATTTAAAATCTTCCAACAAACAATAGCCTAGGACCGGATGGCTTCACGGGCGAATTCTACCAAATATTTAGAGAAGAGCTAACACCTATCCTTCTCAAACTCTTCCAAAATATAGCAGAGGGAGGAACACTCCCAAACTCATTCTATGAGGCCACCATCACCCTGATACCAAAACCAGACAAAGATGTCACAAAGAAAGAAAACTACAGGCCAATATCACTGATGAACATAGACGCAAAAATCCCCCAAAAAATACTAGCAAACAGAATCCAACAACACATTAAAAGGATCATACACCACGATCAAGTGGGGTTTATCTACAAACAATAAATGCTGGAGAGGGTGTGGAGAAAAGGGAACCCTCTTGCACTGTTGGTGGGAACGTAACTTGATACAGCCACTGTGGAGAACAGTATGGAGGTTCCTTAAAAAACTAAAAATAGAACTACCATATGACCCAGCAATCCCACTACTGGGCATATACCCTGAGAAAACCATAATTCAAAAAGAGTCATGTACCAAAATGTTCATTTCAGCTCTATTTACAATAGCCAGGACATGAAAGCAACCTAAGTGTCCATCAACAGATGAATGGATAAAGAAGATGTGGCACATATATACAATGGAATATTAGTCATCCATAAAAAGAAACGAAATGGAGTTATTTGTAGTGAGGTGGATGGACCTAGAGTCTGTCATATAAAGTGAAGTAAGTCAGAAAGAGAGAAACAAATACCGTATGCTAACACATATATATGGAATCTAAGAAAAGACAAAAGGTCATGAAGAACCTAGGGGCAAGACAGGAATAAAGACACAGACCTACTAGAGAATCGACTTGAAGATATGGGGAGGGGGAAGGGTAAGCTGTGACAAAGTGGGAGAGTGGCATGGACATATCTACCAAACGTAAAATTGATAGCTAGTGGGAAGCAGCCGCATAGCACAGGGAGATCAGCTTGGTGCTTTGTGACCACCTAGAGGGGTGGGATAGGGAGGGTGGGAGGGAGGGAGACGCAAGAGGGAAGAGATATGGGAACATATGTATATGTATAACTGATTCACTTTGTTATAAAGCAGAAACTAACACACCATTGTAAAGCAATTATGCTCCAGTAAAGATGTTTAAAAAAAAAAAAAAAAGAGTATGACAACTTTAAACATGCAAGGAAAGTTTTCATTTGAGTAATTAAAATTCAAGGTCATCTTAAGAGAGATTTCCATGGTAAAATCATAGTTGACCTGTTTTCACTTTGTATATATAGTAGCACAAAGTCTGTTTTCTCTTGTGCAATTATATACTTAGCAGAAAACACACACACACACACCTTTTCCACATTTATTTCTTTTTCTGCTAGTTTGGTTTGTACACAAACCAACTTGCAGTCCAACCACTAGTAGAGTTTGTTTATAAGTAATGAAAAAAAACTCTACCACTTCAACAGTAAAGAAATTTGTTGGAAGGATATCGGTTAGCTTCCAAAATCAAAGATAGAGCTGATGAGCCATCCTGGTAAGGAAAGATCCTAGAACAGTTCCAGAAATCTAGGTAGGAGGAATCCATGGACATCATCCTTAGAAAGCTTATTGGAATGAATCTGTGCTCGCCATTTTCTGTCTCAGAACCGCTCTGCTCAGGAACCAGATTCACAGAGAGAGAGTCTGATCTGCCTAACCAAGTTCACAAGGCCACACCTTGACTGGGGGGATCTGGATGTCTTCCCTGAAATTACCACAAAGAAGGCTGGCAGTTGGGAACACATAGACCTCCAAAGGGAAATCGAGGTGTGGTTACCAGAAAGGGGACAAGATTCTGGGCAGGCAAAAGCAGTGCATGTTTTTAGATTCTAAAATGTAGGATACCATGACATTTATTTGTAATTGCTATATATGGCTTTGATCATTTGTAGTTAAAACATTCATGCGGGAGGATATTTTAACCAGCAAGGCTTTTTATTAAGAATAATGAGTACGAGGGGCCTCCCTGGTGGCGCAGTGGTTAAGAATCCGCCTGCCAATGCAGGGAATACGGGTTCGAGCCCTGGTCCGGGAAGATCCCACATGCCGGGGAGCAACTAAGCCTGTGCACCACAGCTACTGAGCCTGCACTCTGGAGCCCACGAGCCACAACTACTGAGCCCAAGTGCCACAACTACTGAAGCCCGCGTGCCTACAGCCCGTGCTTCGCAACGAGAGACGCCACCGCAATGAGAAGCCCGCACACCGCAACGAAGAGTAGCCCCTGCTTGCCGCAACTAGAGAAAAACCTGCGTGCAGCAACAAAGACACAGGGTAGCCAAAAATAAAATAAATTTATATTAAAAAAAAGAATAATGAACAAGAAAAACAAGGACATTTCTTACTTATCCTATTTCCCTCCTCCATTCACTTGTTACTCCTCCGCTTTCAATGGAACATGCAAGCCTTATATGGAAAATCTCTTTGTGTGAATATGTATAGAGTACAAGCCAGGAGACCTAGACTGTATTTCCAGTTGTTTCTCTAATACACTAGGAGATCTTGGCTAGTTAAAACTTTTTAGGTTTAATTTCTTCATTTGTGAAACAAAGGTATTAAGGTATAAGAAGTTCCAGAGACCATATTCATTCTGTGGTCAGACAGTGGCAGGCAGAGCTCTGTGCTACTGGTTCCTGCCACCCTTTCCCAGGGTCAGGCCACGCTACAGAGGAACCACGGGCCTGTGCTTACAATTCCTGGGGGTTGACAAGTGGTGGGAGACTCTCCAGCCTCTGCTGAGCTGTTGGGATGAGTCCAGTCATTCATTCGTACCATCATTCAATCAATCAATCATTTGCCAAGCATCAGGCGATGCAGGTGAGAGCCACTACTCTCAAGCAGCTCACAGATTCTGGTTCAAAGAATTCCTAAGTAAGAAACAAGATCTTGTGAATCTGAAGAAACCTAAAGGAAAAAGAGAAAGAGTCATATACAGACCAACCAAGCCTAATTGTGCTAATTGTAGTAGTCGGGCGCACATAAGGGCTTATGGGAGCAAGGAGGGCTCCCTCTCCACTACAGGAGAGGGTTAGGGGCCAGGGATTATTCTGAGGGGACTGATAAAAGAACTAGGAGTTTGGTTCATTCATCCATTCATTCATTCAATCTTTAGGAGCACCTTTGTGAAGTCACTGTGTTAGGCAATGAAAATGGCCATGAGAATGAAAGACAAACAGTCTAGGAGACGGGAATGAGGGTGGCGGGAGGAGAGGAAAGAAAAGGGGTTTTAGACAGAAAAGTCAAAAAACAGTATACCTGCAGCTGTCACTATATAAAAGCAAAACAATACGAAATGGCTGACACTTAGTGATTGCGCTTTGCTAGGTACAATTTTAATTGCTTGCCGTGTATCAATTTATCTTTGAAACAGGCACTGTTATTATTCCTGTTTTACAGTTGAGAAAACGACAGAGCTGAAGCAATCTGCCCAGGGTAATGTTCTAAAAATGCAGCAGGTCTGGGATTTGAAGCCAGACAAGTTGGATTCTAGGGTCTGGGGTCTAGGCATTTAACCCCCTATGCTATACCACCTCTCTGCACATACGTAATAGCTGAGCAATCATCCAATACAAATGTAGTAGGGTTTGTCTGTTTTAGACCAATTCTTAATACTGAGGCAGTTTAGAAGAATAAATTAGTACCCATAGCTATAATATTCTTCTTAAAATTACACTATCATTTCCTTTATATTGCTTCTTTTTTTTTTTACCCTAGGGCTAAATCTCCCCCAAATTCAGCCTTTATGACAGAATCTTTGGCCAGAAATGAACACTTGGCTAGAACGGAGAAAAATCTGATCTATTTGGATTTTCTTGGGTTAGCAAAAGGAAACTTCTTTTGAAAATTGAAAAGTGTGGTTATTTTGTTTGTATGAAAAATAGTGACTCTGGGTCATATGAATTCTTAAGTGAGAAACAAGATCTTGTGAACTTGAAGAAAACCTGAAGGAAAATACATCAATGTACAATTGTAGAACAACTGGTCACCTTTCCCCACTCAGATTTAAGCTGTACCATTATCATTAAGAGTTATATAATTTCGTATTCATTACAGGGTCTTTTGTTAGTACCACTTGTTTTTATAACAACTATGAATTTATATAAGTACGTTATCTGGAGATACATAATCATGTGACTAATTTTGTTTTGGGGTTTGTTGGTTTTTAATTGGTAACTGAAAGAATTTAAGGACTAAAATCATCAAAAATTAAACAGCATGGCATGCACAATACCACATTAGTCATACAACACAAACAAGTCTGAGGGCTCCTGTAGGAGATAACTCTTTGGTCACAATAGAATAATGTTCCATTAAATAACGAAAATCTTCACTCTAAAGCCTGCACTTTTTCTCTCAGAATTCTTTCTAGACCCTCACAATCTGTAGATCTCTTTTCTTCCTCTGAACTTCAAAGATATTCACTCTCTCTCCAACCTATTTGGCCCTCATCGCACCCTGCCTGAATGGTAAATGACTGTTGTTTACATATACATTGTTATTATCTTGCTGGAGTATAAAGTTTCCCAAGACAGGGACAGTGGTTCACATTTCTCTGCATCCTCTAGAACAATTGAGCACGTAGTAGGCGCTCAGTAAGTATGTATTAATAAGATATCTGATTAACTAGAATGTTACACTGGATAATTCAGGCTAAAAAATGTCATTCAAGAACACTATTTAAACGGCCTGGCAGTCTACATTAAATCAAATGGGTGACTTCAAAATTCCATTTCACATTATACACACATATCTGAATAAACGCATCAGGAAAGTCAGATTTAAATCAAACAATTGTCTTAGCTGTAAAAACAATGTTGACATATGAGCCTTATCTGCTACTTCCTTCATTTATTTTTTCTCAGCATTAATTCTACTCCCAGGAAAAGCCCAATGAGTGCTGTGTGATTTTTGAATGCACGCCTACATGACTACAGCTTTGCAAATGTTCTGTTTTATCATTATTTCCAAAAATGTAATCTGATAGATTTCTACATCTCTTTTTCATACTCTATTTTTAAATAAATAATTTGAAACCAGAAAAAAAAATCAATTGTCCCCAGATAATGTAAGAAAGTAAAAACAAAATATCTCTTTCCTGGTAAGTAAGCCACATTTTCTATATGTCACTAAACCCCACCCCTTCTCTTTCTTTTGGGACTTTATCCTGGTTTCTAGAGTTGTATGAATACAGCTGGTGGATCTAGAAGATTAAGTTTTGCCAATGGTACAAAGTTGAACAATTTCAAAGTTTCTCTGACATTTGGATGAAACTCCAAATGGTATTTTCATGTCATGCTCATAATAGTAGTTGCCCACACTCACCTTTTCACAAGTGACAAACACACTGGCTTTGATACAGAGTTTTCACCCTCCGGCTCTTTGCCAAGCTATGCATATGTATGGCAGACAGGAACTCTGGATGCTTTAGATCTGGTAAACAGATTTCAAATGCTTAGTTTATGTCACAATCCCCTTGGAAGTTTTGTAACATTATGATAAAACAGAAACTCATACATGGCAAGACAATTGTCTTCTCAGGCATTTACATAAGGCAGCTCTCTGTCTAGCCCAACTATTCCACTTGCATCAAGTAAAAAACCCACAGTGAACACAGAGCTTGTTGTGCAGGGTTTTAGTAAGGGCCTGACCTTGTAGACGCTGGGCTCACAGTCAAGCAGCGTCAGCCTTGGGCAAAGGCAGTGATCGTGCCAGGCCTTGTTGTCAGGCAGAGCTCAAGGCTTGGAACCTGATCTTCAACCCACCTGGTTCTGTGAAGAGAAGAACAATGATTAGCATTTTAAAATCAAAAATACTTCCAGTGTATGTCAGCTTGCTGGGCTTAAGTCACAAGTTACTACACAGCTATAAATAAGGCCCCAGTCACACTGATCAAGGTTGTTCCATGCTAGCAATTTCCCAATTTATTGACAATGAAAGACTCAAAATTTTGGTGCTCATGTATGCTTGGATGAAGGTACTCACTAAAGAAATAACCTCACATACATCTTAAACTTGCACAATGTTATATGCCAATTATATCTCAATACAAACATAAAAAAGAAACATTAAAAAATGAAATGACCTCAAATTAATTGAATTCTGTAAGAAATGATTAAAATTTGATTTGTGGCTTGAAAAAAACTATACCCAGGCTCCAATAACACTAATAAGAAATTAGAGAAATTAAAGCATTTTAATTGTAAGATTATAAAGAACAATATATAATTTAAAGTAAACATGCATTTTATAATTGTGTTAGAAAACATGTCATAGCAAAAGACCCCAACATTTTAAATCAGTAAACTGATTTCTTTTTTAATTACTAAGTACCTATTTAATATTACAGCTGATATTCCTAATTCCTACTTCAAATACACTCTGAAACTTTGTTTTTAAGATATACAATTTGAAAAATAAAGACCATTTTATTTTTTTGTTTTGGCGGTACGCGGGCCTCTCACTGTTGTGGCCTCTCCCGTTGCGGAGCACAGGCTCCGGACGCGCAGGCTCAGTGGCTATGGCTCACGGGCCCAGCCGCTCTGTGGCATGTGGGATCTTCCCGGACCGGGGCACGAACCCGTGTCCCCTGCATCGGCAGGCGGACTCTCAACCACTGCGCCACCAGGGAAGCCCTAAAGACCATTTTAGACAGCTCTATCGAGGCAAAGAAAAGAATACGGACACTGTTTTTCAATAGTCAGGCATCTTAAATTATGGGGACCAGTTTCAAATTTGCATCTCCATCTCATTTTAGAACCCCAGCCCCAAAGAGCCAACTGCTTCTCCAGGGTTCCACGTGGACTTCTCATGGGAATTTCAAACTCAGCAAGTCCCAGGTGAACTCCGTGTGCCTTCGCCCTACGCGCCTGCTCGCAGTGTCTCAGGCGTAGCTTCTTCAGGTAAAAGGCACCACCAGCTGCTTAAGCCAGAAAACTGCACTGGTTCTGAGCTCCTCTTCATCTGTCTCGATGTCCACTCAGTCCCCAAAACCTGTCACCTGCACTCGCCAAATAGATCTTGCATCCATCCTCTTCCCCCGGCTCCCTTGGACTCCGTCACCATCACCTTAGGGGCTCCGCTCACCTCTCCTGCCTCATCCCCCGCCGCTCTTTTGCGCGCCTTCTCAGGTGCAGCGCAAGCATGCGCAGAGCGTGCAGCGCAAGCATGCGCAGAGCCCGCAGCGCGCAATCCTCTTCCCTTCCAGGCCTTAGCCCCATGCTGTCCGCTTGTCCGGGAGCATCTTCACACAGCCACTGCTTACTCCTTCGGGTGTCAACTTAGATGTTACCATGAAGCCCCTCTGGCACTCCCCCCCCATTCACTTCTGTGTTCTCCAGGACAACCTCCCACATTGCAGATCCTCCGTGAATATGTATTAAGGAGATGTTTGATCAACTAGACACACACTGGCAGGTTCAGGATAAAAACTACCATTCCCCTCCCCCCCGCCCCGCCCCGCCCCGCCCCGCCCTTCCTCTGCACTCCCATACCGCCCCCATTATGGTGCGTTTGTTTTAAAGGTCCATTGAGTTGTCTGTGTTCCTACGGATGGTTAGCAAGGGCCCCTTTATTACCTGACAAAGAACCTGGCACCTACCAGGTGCCGTAAATATGAACGAATTAACCCATTTATATTTATGGCACCTGGTCCTTCAGAATCCCTGAAGCAACTTTTTTTTTTTTTTTTTGGCCAGGTTCTAGCAAAGGCTCTCTTTCCTCAATTTAAACTTTGAGAAAAATTTCTCACGAATGAATAATCCTGATCCCACTTAGATTTATGATTTATCCTTTTTGTATTTCTCTACCCTGGCAAGATGATTCTTTTTTTTTTCTTCACGGAAAGGCATTTTCTTTTATTTAAAAAATATATATACTTTTTTTTTTTTTTTTTTTCTTTCCGGTACGCGGGCCTCTCACTGCTGTGGCCTCTCCCGTTGCGGAGCACAGGCTCCGGATGCGGAGGCTCAGCGGCCATGGCTCACGGGCCCAGCCGCTCTGCGGCATGTGGCATCTTCCCGGACCGGGGCACGAACCCGCGTCCCCTGCATCGGCAGGCGGACTCTCAACCACTGCGCCACCAGGGAAGCCCAGATGATTCTTAACTTTAATTCAAGGCTCTCCAGGCCACTAATAGTCACACTCAGGGCATACTTTCAGTGAAACTGCTTTTCTGCATCATACATGTAACTAAGGAAAACATCAGGTAGCCCTAGGCCAGTTGTCATTCCTGGAGACTGTACCTCCGAGTCTCCTCAGTAGGGAGGTCGTGCTCAGACCTGGTCCTCTGCTGCCACTTGGCTTCCCTTCAACAACTTCTCAGCTGCATCTGCCACTCTCGACTCCTGCTTTCTTCTACCTGATTCCTTGTAATTGGCCTGAACTTGACTTCTTGTCTGCACTTGGCCTCCTGGCCCAGGGCTAAGTTGTGCCCGCTGCTTGTCTGGTCCTACCGGCGTGGCAGGGTCCACAGCTGCCTCCTCACCACCCGCAGTGCGCGCCCTCACTTTCCAAAGTCCTTCCCGACCACCGTCCCGCTTTATCCTCATAGCAGCCAGGGAAGGGTCGGCATTCAAATCCATTTCTGTTTGCAGTGGATTTGCAAATCCAATAACTTTCCCCACCACCCCATCTCACCTACTGGATAGTGAGTATGTTTTATATTTACAGATTCACTGTAACTGAGTTTTGGGTGGCTTACTCAGTCTCTTTTGGGAAGATGCTAATTATCTAAGATTTTTCTTTTCCCCTTCCTCAGCTCCAAGACACAGTCATAATGTCATGTAAGGGGTGTGTGGGTGTGTGGTGAGAAGGGGCTTTGGATTCAGACGATGACCTCCGTGGACCCTCCCTGGTCTCTGCAGTTCAGTGTCTGGTCTGGTCCCTGGACTTGTGACTGCAGGGTGCTGATGGTCCCATTTGCCCTGTGAGCCACCGTGTGGACACACACCAGCGGACCATTTGCCTCTTTGCCTCACCTCTGGATCTTGTCGGTCCACTGGGCCTTTTCGGATCTTTGCTTTCCCCACCAGGACACACAATTACTTCTGGACCCTCTGCTCACCACACATAGGCCAGGGGAGCCAGGAGACCAGACACTTTGGTCTAGATAACTTCTCTCCACCGAGTGCCGTTGCAGGGCCACTCACCCCATGTCTCCACTCGGTGTCCCACAGAGGGAGTAAAGCAAAGGCCCTCTGCTTCCAGGGTTCTCCAACGTTTTTAAGGCACCACCCCTTCCGGCGCGGCTCCTGCCTGCAAAGTGGTGGTCAGGAGTGGGTCTTTCCTCCTGTCTCTGTCTCTCTCCTCTTGCTGCAGATCTTCCCTAGGACAAAAGAGATAGCTCGACTTCTCCTTTCCCTTCTCTGTGAGCTTGCCAAGCTACAAGGTCTTCCCTCAGGTCTTATCCTGAAGCTCATCTATCCCTGGCACTTGATAATTTCCATGGACAAAGTCAACATGGGGCTAAAACAATTTGCAAAATTGCGGAGTCTTTTGACAAAGCCTGGATTTTAGGAATATTTTCTTATTGCAAATTCAAAACCCCTGCTTTGGATATGAAAAGCTGAATATTGAAACCCTCTTTATTTTTGCATTCCAGCTATAACAACCCTAATGCCTTGGACAGAATGAGCAAAGGTCACACACTAAGAAATGCAAAAGAGAAAAACTCATTAATATATAATATATAAAAACATTTCCGGGCTTTCCTGGTGGCGCAGTGGTTGAGAGTCCGCCTGCCGATGCAGGGGACGTGGGTTCGTGCCCCGGTCCGGGAAGATCCCACATGCCGCGGAGCGGCTGGGCCCATGAGCCATGGCTGCTGAGCCTGCGCATCCGGAGCCTGTGCTCCGCAACGGGAGAGGCCACAGCAGTGAGAGGCCCGTGTAACGCAAAAAAAAAAAAAAAAAATTTCCATTACAGTATTGATTTGGAGAAAGCATATTCATTAACTACGGCAAAATTCCACTAACTTGGACTGAATGGTAAAGTCAGTCTGAATTAGCAAAATGTTTAAGTTATTGACTATTCCTAAAGAAAAGTAACCTTAAAATATGTAGATAGAAAAGAAAAAACTATTAAAGATAAGAAAGGGACAACTGTTATTGAACATTTGGATGGGCTGGGATTTACATATTATGTGTATATACATGTAAATATATGTAACATATATATGCTTATATATGTAGATATACGTGTATGTCACACATACATGTAGATATATATGTTAAGTACTTTACATATGTGAACCAATTTATCTTTACAACCAATTTTACAGAGGAGGAAACAACACAGAAAGATTGACTTGCCCACTGTAGAATAGTTGGTAAGTTGTTTTGCTAGTGTAGCCTGGCTTTGGGACTCCTGATAACTTTTATAAACCTATCTTTAAAAAATAAATTATAGAGGCTTCCGTGGTGGCGCAGTGGTTGAGAATCCGCCTGTCGATGCAGGGGATGCAGGTTCGTGCCCTGGTCCGGGAAGATCCCACGTGCCGTGGAGTGGCTGGGCCCGTGAGCCATGGCCGCTGAGCCTGCGCGTCCGGAGCCTGTGCTCCGCAACGGGAGAGGCCGCAGCAGTGAGAGGCCCGCTTACCGCAAAAAAAAAAAAAAAAAAAAAAAA
>NW_020837947.1:74684090-74686061 GCF_003676395.1 Aethalodelphis obliquidens | reverse complement strand
AATTTTACAGTGAAAATTTTAGCTACTTGTTTACCTAGCTATGCAGAAAAGTCCACCTTAGAAGGATCTGCCTACATGAATTTTTACTGGATGATTTTCACAGAACTAAACATATTCATTCCTTATGATATTTGCCTTTTTATCTACTTTCTCTAGGTACTTTGTAATTATAAGATGTCAAAATATTTAGTCAATTCACTAAAAATATTTTAAAAACAGTCAAAGGTCCTAGATACTTAGCATCACTTAACCAAATAGCCACTTGAACTGATTGAATGGGCATAATGTAGAAAAACTCAAGTTTTCAGACTCTGAGTTTAATAGTAAGATATATAGAAACAAAATTGTGCAAATTTCTTGCTGAAAATAAAAGGCTTAATATTCAATATAGGCAGAAATGTTAGACTAAAAGTGAATTTTGCAAACTGGAACTATAAAACATCAAACTTTTATAATAACAAATTATAACAAAAATAATTTAAAGTTTCCAAAACAGACAAAATGACAGCAAAAGAATGCTTTAAAAATATTTTATTAAATTTGGTGCCCAGATCTTTTATTCTCCAATAAAAGAAACCAGTGCTCCTTGGAGAAAAAGGGGACAGGGAATATACACAATGAGCCTGGGGTATCTTGTGTGCCAGAAAGTAAGGGAGGGCTTAAAATATACACCCCCTTCCACACACACAATGTAGGGGTCTCTGACAAAGAGACATAGGAGTCAACTGAAAGAGCTCCCAAACACCAAAGCTGGAACATTTTGAGCAACAAAATAAATAACGTAGTTTTGGATTATAACCCAAAGTGTAAAATAAATAACCAGAAGTCCATACTGATATATACATGATTAAATAAATAGAAACATACACACATAGAAAAAATATAGAAGAATTTTCCATAATGTATGTAGTTATTCCACCTAAAGGAGATGGAGAATAATTCTCTGCTCTGTGAATAGGGGCTTCGCATAGAGCCTTCCTTCCAAAGGGTACTGTAGGGAAAGAGGAAAATAAAGAGTAGTTTTATAATGGAGAAGACTAACAAACACGACCTCAGCCGGGTAACCAAGGTGAGAAGTCATGTGTAGAGTATGTATCTTTGATGAAAATGGCATTTTGCTTCTGTGGTCTTCCTCCCCAAAGCCCTCAGACCCCAGTTGAATCATGAGAAAGACATCAGACAAATCCCAATTGGGGGACATTCTACAGAACACCTCACCGGTTGGCCTCAACACTGTAAAGGTCATCAAAAACAAGGAAAGTCTGATAAAATGTCACAGCTAAAAGGAGGCTAATGGGATATGACAACTAAATGGGATCCTGGAACAGAGAAAGACATTAGGCAAGAACTAAGGGCATCTGAATAAAGTATGGGTATTAGGTAATCACAGTGTATCAATATTTATTAATCATAACAAGTATACCATACTAATTTCAGATGTTAATAACAGGGGAGACTGAGTGTACTGTCTGTGTTATCTTCACATTTCTCTGTATATCAAACTATTTTAAAATAAAAAGTTTATTTTAAAGTAAAAAGTTTATTTTAAAATAAAAGATGTTACATGTGGATATCATATTTTCAACTACTAATATTCAGGAAACACATAGGACTGAAGAACATATTAAACTATACCACAGGATACACTCAGTGAAATCTAGGCTGTAGAAAGGGTCAGGACAAATGACCCAGTTTCTTCAGCAAATAAATTGCAAGGGGGAGAAAAAAGAAAGAGTTGAAGATTAAAATAGAGTTAAGGGCTTCCCTGGCGGCGCAGTGGTTGAGAGCCCGTCTGCTAACGCAGCGGACACGGGTTTGTGCCCCGGTCCGGGAAGATCCCACATGCCGCGGAGCGGCTGGGCCCGTGAGCCATGGCCGCTGAGCCTGCGCGTCCGGAGCCTGCACTCTGCCACGGGAGAGGCCACAACGGTGAGAGGCCCGCATACCGCAAAAAAAAAAAAAAAAAAAAGA
>NW_020837947.1:74472618-74683990 GCF_003676395.1 Aethalodelphis obliquidens | reverse complement strand
CAAAAAAAAAAAAAAAAAAAAAAAAGAGTTAAGAGGCATTTGGACAAATCGCAATGTGTGGCCCTTATTTGAAATACTAAATGAAACAAACTGCAAAAATGATAATATTATAAAATAGTTGGAAATTTGAACATACACTGAATATTTGATGATATTAAGGAGTTGCTGTTAATTTTATTTTGGGTGTGATAATGCTATAGTGGTTATTTTTTTTCAAAATCCTTATCTTTTAGAGATACATACTGGAAAATTTAAGGATTAAATTATATGATTTCTTGAGGCTTGCTCCAAAATGATACGGGGTAGGTGAGGGTTTGTTGGGGGTAGAGGCGAAGCATGATTGACCATGAGTTGTTAATTGTTGAAGCTGGGTTAAGTGTATGGGGATTCTTACACCATATGCTTATGCACATGTTTAAAATTTTCCATAATAAAAAGTTAAATGAAATAAAACCTACAAAGTGAAAACAACTGTCTAATAAGCCTTACTGTATAGTACTCTATTTCTAAATAGTAAAGTGTTTTCCACCTACACATCACCAATTCTCAAAATAGCAGCTTGAAGATAGAGAGTGACATTTAAGCTGTGTCTACAGGAAGCCAAAAACCTACTGGTTGATTTGATTAATTCAGACAAAGAGCTAGTCAATTTATATAGAAGAGGGAAAAAAAATCAAACCGCTCATTTTGCTGAGTTTACTGAATAGTACCTTGTATAGAGCTACGCACATAATATGTGATTAATATTTGCTGGTCAGTAGGTCAGTGAATTTAGCATGTTCTGGCACCTTTATGGACACACGATTTGGCTGTCAACAACCAATATAAGAGAACTCAGAAACTAAGGGAAAAGGCTAGCTCTAGGCAAAACTATGGAGAAGACAATGTTTATTTTCCAAATATTCATGTGTAATGAACATCACTGTAAATGTACACAGCCTAAGTTGATGACAAGACGCAGATCATGAAACTACCATTAGGTTAAAATTTTGTAAAAGTCTGCCAATTGTTATAACAATATATATTTATGCTGAATTGGTATTTCACTGATTTATCTACTATTTAATATATCTTAAGCCTAATGTAAGGACCCTAATGTATAGGACCCTTTAAAAGTACAAAGCACTTTCATATTGCGGTGTATCATGTTATCTCATTTTGTGAATCAGACAAAAACAGGTAACATTATCTCTGTTTTTCAGGCCTAGGAAGCCTCCAAGCATTGTCAATGCCAGAACCAGAGGAATGGGGACTAGAACCCAGGTGTTCTGGCACCAGGTCCAGTGTTCTGTGTTACACTTAGCTGTTTCTCAAGGGGAAATACACAGTACATTCTTGTTGCTTCCACTTCCATTACAGTGGAAAGAAAGTTGGCGTGAATAAATATCTCTAATTTAGGAACACAAATAATGTTCTCTTTTTTCCAACCTCTAGTATTTAAATTGTATCAGTAAACTGGTGCTTCTTTTTAATGACTGTAATATTATAAATAGTCAATCTTCTGGGCAAAGCAATGCTCCATTAATATTACATTCTGTTTGTTCAGCGATGCACAGCTGATATCCAGAAATTAAGCTCTGTGAGGATGCTAAACACTCTTCTCAGCACTATTAGATCCTTTGATGTTGAAAAAGAATATGTATTAAGGTATATTAAAATATTATATAATAACTTTATAATGCCAGTTGAATAGAAAGCTCATCATTCTGGTCCATTAATTGGCAAATGGATTTATTCTTTCACAGCGTCTTTCTCCAGGGGGATTTCAGTTCCTCCTCAATAGTTAGCCCATTTATTTAACACACGTTCACTGCTGCTTGAATCCTTTTTCCAGCCTATTTTATATGCAAAGAAAACCATTCATAATAGCTTATGTGTGACTGTTTCTTACCTCCAGTCCATGACCATTTTCATTCAAACTATTTTAAACCGTGTTTTAGAATCAGCCCATTCCTTGCCTTTGCATATTTTTTTTAACTCTCCCAAATGGCTCACTTTTGTCTTTGTTTTTAATTAAAGTTTCCTCTATGGTTTCTTCCTGTGTATCCCCTTTGGAGCTAGACAGATAACTTGTTTTGCACAGCAGTTTGTCCAGCACAAAACAAAAATACAGAGATGCGTTGCCACAAGGTTTAAGTGGATTTAATCAAATGCAGTTTAACAGTTCAAATATTTCAAGGACCACAAAAGAACTTAACATTCTCTGCTCTCTGTTTCAGCAATATGAACAAAACAAATCGTCAAACACTGTACCAGTAGAAAATGAACGTACTTCCAAAATCACTTCCCTGATCCACTACAAACAGCTTGATCACACAGAAGAATGTGACCCACGGGGTTGCCAAAGTGTATTTTCCCACTTTATCTCATGCAGAATAATCAAACTAAGAGGATCTGAAACGTCACTTCACAGACACAAACTGAGGAAACTGGAAGAGATAAACTAGAAGAGATTTCTGAGTTGGAAAAAATGCCTGGTGGTCCATGGCAAAGTGTCAGTGTATGTACCTGGGAGATCCCAGAAACGTGGGTGCTGAGGTTTGGGGGGGGTTTGAGCTTCCTGGAGCAGTCACACCAGTTAATGAAGGGCAGCATCTGTATGAGTCACTTCCCTGCTTCACCAAATGTATTCCTTTTTTATTCCTACAGTAACAACTTGCCACAAATTTCATGGCTTAAAGCAACACAAATGTATTATCTTACAGTTCTGTAGGTCAAAAGTGCAGTAAGAATCTCACTGGACTAAAATCACTGTGTCCGCAGGGCTGTGTTTGCTTTTAGAGGTCAGCACGGCAGGTCGAGTCTGACTCACAAGTCTCACTGACCCTTTGGTCATCACATCACTTTTCTCTGACCACAGATGGAAAAGGGTTTCTGCTTGGAAGGATTCATGTCATTAGATGGGGCCCATCTGGATATTCCGGAAAATTTCTTCCTTTCCAAGTCTATAACCTTAACCATATTTGCAAAGTACCTTACATATTCACAGGTTCTAGAGATTTGAACACGGATTTTGGGGGGGATGCTATCTTGCCTACCGTACCAAGTGAAGAGTAGAATGATAAAGACTTGGGGTGCAGTCTTTCTGCCTTTCATCTTTCACCTTATCCTTAGGTCTTAATGTACTGATGGATCTGGGACTACCACTATACACTCCAATATATTCCAGCCTTATTCTCTTCTTATTGTTTAGTTTTAACTCACCTGGCTTGAAAAACCATACCATTCCTTCATTATTCTCAACAATATCGGGGAGTGCAGAAAATTTATAAGAAATAAATTACTTTTTGTGTTGACTGAAAAAATACATCAATTAATTCTTAGTGAAAATCTTCCATCTCCACATCAGCTATCTTCCGCGGTCATCATAGGTCATAATATATTTAACAATGGCAGCCAATTTGGATTCTTTGAATAAATAAAAATGGGTTTCTTCAGACAAAGACCTCCAGGGAATTCCCACCTCCCTTTAAGTCTGTGACCTATGTGACCTCAGGAAGACAGAGATTATTTTATTGTGTTCTTAAGTCCAAATTAATAAATGACAATTTGCCTATTAAAAATTACAGTATTTTATTTTTAAAGAACTGTGTCAGTACAAGTTTTGAAGTGGAGGATATATATATTTTGCTACATTTTATTGATGAATGGAATTAGAGTTTTTACAATATATAAACTGAAAGCAAAATCGAATTTACCTTGAAGATAATTAAACTTAAGCTTCAGGGGCTCTAATTATGAAATAGGAGTATTTGATCACATTTTCCTAAAGAGAATCACAAAAATTGCATATGTTTAAGCCCCATAAAACTTGAATCCACCACTGACTGGAGGAGTTTTCTGTTGGAACTGCATAAGTGTTTAATAATCATAGTGTTTTCTTTAATATATATATATTTGGTCATATTATTTTGCTGTTTTCTACATTTTAGGTGTGATAGACTATTTGCTCACAATTTTTCATTCCTCTCCACTTTAGCCATGCTTCCTTGTAATGCAACATACTTTCTTGCCCTGCTGACTTTGTACTTGCTTTGGCCAATAGGAGGTGAGCAGACGGGAAATATGCTATGTCCCAGCAGAAAATTATGATGCCCTAGTGTGGTTTGGTTTGCCTCTATCTCTCAACTATGAGTATTGCGTGCTCCAAACAGTGACTGCTGCTTCTACCTGGGTCCGAGAATGAGAAGGCATATAGAGCATAGCCAAGTTCAGCACAAGTCCGGTTGACCTACAGCTCTCATGATATGTGAGCAAGATATAAATGTTTGTAGTTGCACTGAGATGTGGCCATTATTTGTTATTGTAGCAAAAGCCAGAGTGATGGTCATTCTGCCTATTTTTTCATTTCACTATGTTTGTCTATCTATCTATCTATCTACCTACCTACCTAGCCAGCCAGCCACAGTAGTATCTTCCTGGATTTGCAACATGTATGCTATACTCTTTAGTTGCCTTTCACTAGCATACTTATTGATGATTGCCAAGGACTGAATCATTAAACGCATACCTTCTCTTCCTTGGAGACCGCCTTTGTAAATGTTTTCTTCTTATCTTTCTTAAAAAGTGTATTGGCAGGTTTGCACAAGGAAGGAAGCTCTCATCACTGGGGACTTCAGATCTCAAGCCTGTGCTACATGCTCACTGCTTTCTGAAAGTGCAAAATCCATCTCTGTCTGTTTTCTTGAAGTTATTTTATAAAATATGTGAGGTTTGTTTTCTAATTATTTTTAATTATGCCCCTATAGAATTAGTGCAAATTTCTCCCACTCATTTATCTGAAAACCCCTTATGTGAAGTGAAGCTATGTCCCCTGATGGGCACTATTTACATTTTAAAGCATCTAAAACAAATCTCTTCTGAAGATCCTCCCCAACATGGCCAAATTAATGTCATTTCAATTTTTGCATTTCCACTAAATTTCCCTAATCAGTGATAACAGATGTTATTTGTGTGTGTGAGTTCATTAAACGTGTTATTTCCTTAAACACACAAGCTTATCAAGAAATCCATCCCTTCCCTAAAAGATGCTATGATTCTAAACTACGAACTTTTTGAATACATGAGATGTTTCACTCCTGAGGCATTGTAATATATATCTGTTGAAAAACCCATCCTTGATAGAAGGACAAGGTATCTTTGAAAACACCATGATATTCTCTTTATTTCGCAATTGCTTCGATGGACCTGATTGAATGTGCACCCCAGACCTGTTTCAAACCACTCCTAAATCTAAATTGTAAAAAAAAAAGCTTTATTTAAAGAAAAAAAATTTTTAGAAGTAACCAGTTGCAGTTATGTAAAATCTTAACGCTATTTAAAACATCCCAAATTTAAGTAAAGTAAAAGAGTAAAAAAAAGTTAATACTCCATAAAGTAGATTAAAAAATAATCCAGGATATAGAAACTGCCAGAATATCTTTATGCCTTTTATTTCTGAGTTCAGCTGTATTCGTACACTAAAATAAAAATGTCCATAGTATGGGAAGAAGGATTTCAAGGGAGGTTGGACCATACATTGTAGTAGGTACTCAACAAATGTTGAAAGAATAAATCAGACTGAGCTGAAGAAATGTGTCTTTTTTCAGGGGATAAGAAAATGGAAAAAGGCACTTTTGGAACGTTGCATGAATATGTAAATTTAGGTTAGTTTGATACCTATTTGGAATTGTGATAGAATACATTTAATTTGTTGCCTCTATTTTTTCTTATTTTAAGTGGAATGCTCTTTTAGCAAAGAGAACTTTTACTTCTTTTAGGCCAAGACCAGTGGCATGTACAAGGTCACCTGTGAACACTGCTGTCTGAGGTTACTTTTTTTTTTTTTTAATATTTATTTATTTGGCTGTGTCGGGTCTTAGTTGCAGCATGCAGGCTTCTCTCTAGTTGTGGAGTGCAGGCTCAGTAGTTGTGGAACACAGGCTCTCTAGTTGTGGCACGTGGGCTCTAGAGCATGCGGGCTTAGTTCCCCGATCAGGGATCGAACCCGTGTCACCTGCATTGGAAGGCAGATTCTCAACCACTGGACCACCAGGGAAGTCCCTGTCTGAGGCTACTTTTGCATTAGTGAGGACAGTGCTCTGTAACTGACCAGGCACAGGGCACAGCTGATCAACACTGCATCCAGGCGGCAGGAGCTTCAGGGTGAATCTTAGCTCTGGAAGTCGCCAGAACACTTTGGCCAAATACTTATTCTTTCTAAATTTCAATTTATTCACGTATAAACAAGGGATAATGATGTCCCCATCACAAGATTGCTGGAAAATTAACACAATTCTGGAATAAAGTATAGTGGGCTGAATGGTGACTCTCCACCCCCCAAAGGGATCCATGTTCTAATCCCCAGAATCTGTAAATGTTACCTTATTTGGAAAAAGGGTCTTCAATATTTAGTTAAGGACTTTGAGACAAGGAGATCATGCTGGTTTGGCCAAGTGGGCCCTAAATCCAATGACAGGTGTCCTTATAAAAGAGTGAGATGACAGAAGAGGAGAAGGCCATTGGAGGCAGAGATTGGAGGAAAGCAGCCCAAATCAAGGAAGGCTGAGAGCTACCAGCAGCTGAAGGAGGCAGGGGATGCATCCTCCCCTAGAGCTTGTGGCGAGAACGCAGGCCCTCCAAAAGTTGGCACCTTAATTTCAGACGTCTGGCCTCCAGAACTGTGAGAGGATACATTTCGGTTGTTCTAAGCCACCCAGTTTGTGGTAATTTGTTACAGCAACCATAGGAAACTAATACATAAAGTTTGTGGTACCTAATATGTTTTTAATAAATATAAATTTTCTCCTTTTATTCTCAACCCATCATCACTGAAATGTACATTTTCCAAAAAATTTTTATTGGACTACAGTTGATTTACAATGTTGTGTTAGTTTCTGCTGTACAGCAAAGAGCTACCATATGATCCAGCAATCCCACTCCTGGGCATATATCTGGAGAAAACCATAATTTGAAAAGAAACATGCACCCTTATGTTCATTGCAGCGCTATTTACAATAGCCAGGGCATGGAAGCAACCTAAATGTCCAGCAAGAGAGGAATGGATAAAGAAGATGTGGTAAATATATACAGTGGAATATTACCGGCCATAAAAAAGAATGAAATGTACATTTTAAAAACATATACAACATTCAGTGATCTATATTTAGGGATGCTGAAGTTATCACTTATTGAATGTTCACAATTCTATGGTCCTTAATGGTTAAAGGAACAGAATACAGGGTGGCCCTTGGAGTCTAGATATGTCAACACAAAACTAGCCCAGTGTGTGGCAGTGGGAGAGATACTGACATTAGGAGCTGAAAAAATTATTTTAAGAGAATAGTCTCAAGCCATGTGATGCCTCTAGTCTTTCTTGCCCCTGCCCACTAAATGCCAGCAGTACCCTCCCAATCATTGTGACAACTCCAAATATCCCCCCCTTTCCAACTGCCCCCCAGCTGCTACACGAGCCTTACTGAGGCCACAGCTCTACACTTGAAGTCCAGTCAGGCCCTTCAGACTCGCTCTACATCTCCTCAGAAAAATCACTCGCAGCCTTGCCCCCAAGACCTTTGTCTAAAACCCCCTACTTGGTACAAGTAGGGGAAGGTACTCCACCCCAACCTGGCCCCCAGAACCCAGCCTTTAGTATTGGCTGTCTGGCACCCCAACAAGGAGGAGCAGGATTGGAAAGGAATGTAAGAGTCAACAAAAGAGCTCAACTTGGGCTTCCCTGGTGGCGCAGTGGTTGAGAGTCCGCCTGCTGATACCGGGGACGCGGGTTCGTGCCCCGGTCTGGGAAGATCCCACATGCCACGGAGCAGCTGGGCCTGAGCGTCCGGAGCCTGTACTCCGCAACAGGAGAGGCCACAGCAGTGAGAGGCCTGTGTACCGCAAAAAAAAAAAAAAGAAGACATACAAATGACAAACAGATACATGAAAGGGAAAAGCACTAATCATCAGGGAAGTGCAAATCAAAATCACAGTGAGATTTCACATCACATCACACCTGTTGGAATGGCTATTATAAAAAAGTTAAGAGATAACAAATGCTGGTGAGGATGTGGAGAAAAGGGAACACTGCATTGTCAGTGGGAATGCAAATTGGTGCAACTACTATGGAAAACAGTATGAACATTTCCCCAAAATTAAAAAAAAGAACTACCATGTGATCTAGCAAGTCTACTTCTAGGTATATATCTGAATGAAATGAAATCACTATTTTGAAAAGATATCTGTACCTACATGTTCTTTGAAGCATTATTTACAATACCTACAACATGGAAAAAAATATGTGTCCATCAATGGATGAATGAATAAAGAAAATGTGGTATAGATAAACAATGGAATATTATGCAGCCATAAAAAGGAAACACTGCCAACTGTGACAACATGGATTAACCTAGACAGTACTATGCTAAGTGAAATAAGCTACACAGACAAAGATTAATACTGTATGATCTCACTTATAAGTGAAGCCTAAAAGAAAAAAAACCTCACAGATACAGAGAATAGATTGGTGGTTGCCAGAGGCATGGAGTGGGGAGTGGGATAGATGGGTGAAGGTGGTCAAAGGTACAAACTTCCAGTTATAAGATAAATAACTTCTAGGGATGTATTGTACACCATGGTGACTACAGTTAACAATACTGTATTGTATGTTTTAAGGTTGCTAAGACAGTTGATCTTTGAAGTTCTCATTACAAGAAAACAATTTGTAACTATGAGAGGGGATGGATGTTAACTGAACTTGTTGTGGCAATTATTTCACAATATATACATGTTTTAAATCATTAGATTGTACACCTAAAACAAATACAATTTTGTATGTCAATTATATCTCAAACAGGAAAACTTATTCTATTTAAAAAATTGTTTATTGCCTCCAAATCAGAAAAGAAGAAATAGAATTATCTCTGTTTGCAAATGACATGATCTTATATGTAGAAAAACCTAAAGAGTTCACCAAAAAAAAAAAAAAAAGTTAGAATAGTGAACAAATTCAGCAAAGTTTCCAGATACAAAAATCAACACACAAAAAATCAGTTGTATTTCTATGCACAAGCAATGAACAATCTGAAAAGGAATTAAGAAAGCAATTCCATTTACAATAGAATCAAAAAGAATATAATATTTAGGAATAGACCTAACCAAGGAGTTGAAGGACTTGTACAATGAAAACAATAAAGCATGGCTGAAAGAAATGAAAGAAGACATAAATAATTGAAAAGACAATCTGCAATCATGGATTGGAAGACTTAACATTGTTAAGATGTCAATACCACCCAAAGCAATCTACAGATTCAATGTAATCCCTATCAAAATCCCAATGACATTTTTTTGCAGAAATAAAAAAAAAATCCATCCTAAAATTTATATGGAATCTCAAATCATTTCAAATGGCTAAAACAATCTTGAAAAAGAAAAACAAAGTTGGAAGTCTCAAACTTCTTGATTCCAAAACATATTACAAAGCTACAGTAATCAAAAGAGTGTGGTAGTGGCCTAAAGACAAACATATAAACCAGAGGAATAGAATAGAGAGCCCAGAAATAAACCCTCATGTACATGGTCAAATAAATAATCTCTGACAAGGAGGCCCAGACCGTTCAATGGGACAGAAAACTTTCTCTTCAACAAATAGTGCTGGGAAAACTGGATATCCACATGCAAATAATAAAGTTAAACCCGTATCTTACACCATATATGAAAATTAACTCAAAATGGATTAAAGACCTAAACATAAGACCCCAAACTGTAAAACTCCTAGAAGAAAATGTAGGGGAAAAGCTTCACAATGTTGGATTTGGCAGTGATTTCTTGGATATGACACCAAAACCACAGGCAACAAAAGCAAAAATAGACAAGTGGGACTGCACCAAATATTAAAATTTCTGTGCATCAGAGGACACATGAACAGAGTGAAAAGGCAACTTATGAAATGACAGAAATTATTTGCAAGTCAAATATCTGATAAGGGGTTAATATCCAGAATGTATACAGAACTCCTATAGCTCAACAACAACAGAAAAACAAATAACTCTCCCCAGAAATGGACAAAGGGCTGGAATAGTCATTTTTCTAAAAATGACTATTTCAAAGGGCTGGAATAGTCATTTTTCTAAAAAGGGTATACAAATGGCCAGGATATGAAAAAGTGCTCAACGTCACTAATCATTAGAGAAATGCAAATCAAAACCACAATGAGATATCACCTCATACCCATCAGGATGGTTATTACCCAAAAAATCTGAAAATATTTGGTTCCTGACCACTGAAATAAATCCATTATTGCAAAATATATCAGAAAATAGTGTGTGTTGGTGAGAATGTGGAGAAATCAGAACCCTTGTACACTGCTAATGTGATTGTAAAATGGTGCAATCACGAGGGAAAACAGTATGGTGGTTCTTCAAAAATTAAAAATAGAACTACCATATGATCCAACAATCCCAATTCGGGCTACACATCCAAAAGAATTGAAAGCAGAGTCTCAGAGATATTTGCACATCCATGTTCAGAGCATCTTTATTCACAATAGCCAAGAAGTGGAAGCAACCCAATGTCCATCAACAGTGAATGGACAGGGACTTCCCATGCTTCCACTGCAGGGGGGAAGGGTTTGATCCCTGGTTGGGGAACTAAGATACTGCATGCCATGATGCATGGCCCAAAAAAAAAAAAAAAAAAAAGAATGGACAAACAAAATGTGACATATACATGTCATGAACACTATTCAGCTTTAAAAAGGAAGTAAACTCTGCAATGTGCTACAACATGGATGAACTTTGAGGACATTATGCTAAACAGAATAAGACAGTCACAAAAAGACAAATATTGTATCACTCTACTTACATGAGGCATCTAGAGTAGTCAAATTCATAGAAACAAAGTAGAATGGTGATTACCAGGGGGTAGAGGAAGGGGGGAATGGGTGTTGTTATTCAATGGGTCTAGAATTTCAGTTTTGCAAGATTACAATGTGAATATATTTAATACTAGTGAACTGTACCCTTGAAATGGTTATGTTGGAAAAACTATTTATTTTGGAAAGCCTTTAGAGTGTTTCATAGAAATGCATATAATAAAACAAGATTAAATATAGAAATAAGAGAACATGGAAAGTAGGACAGAAGAAATCTGAATAGAAAAGCATAAAATTAATCTAGAAGTGAGTTTTGTCTACAACGTGAATGTTGTAAGATGTTTGATGCTAGGCTTTTTAGCAGTTACTGCCTACAAGGCGGCTAGTTATAAGATTTCTATAATCTACAAAAATGAATTTACAGTGTCCTCTCAACTGGGTAAAAAAATTTTTATATAGATATATATATATAGATATGTATACATATCTATATATATAAAAGTTATATATGTATAACTTCAGAGAGAAACATGCCGAAATGTTATAAAAGTTTAGTACTAGGTAATGGTTGTATTTTCTTTATGCTTTTATATATTTTCTGAAATTTTCACAATTGACTGATGACATAATTAGGAGAATGCAGTTGTGTATCCTGATGACTTTGGTAGAAATTTGTTAAATGCCTCAAAGGGGGAAAATGAAAAAGGGTCACATTTGCAGATCTAGTGCCAGGTGAAACTGGCTGCAGAGAGAAAAGGGAAAATTGTCAAGGAGGAGGATTTGCTTCAGTGTGGTTGAAGGCCACAGGCCTTATTCTCTGTATGGAAGGGATGTATGAAGCCCTGGGTCCTTTATGGGGACGGAGTATTAGGAGAAACAGCTTCTCCTGGACCACACTCTTGTCTCATACCCTCCTGCCATGAGTAAGGAACAGGGTGCAAGAGAAGACCTAATGCAAGTGGGGAGACAGGGCTGAGGTTCTAGCATTTTCTCCCAAGGCAAGACACACAGTTATTGTTTGCTTTTGTTTTTCTTTCTCCAGAACCCAACTTTACTCTCAGGCTGTAAGAGTCCATTAATTCAGACAAATGTGGGGTAAAGTCAAATGGAAAATTATGAAGTTCAATTTGTGATTCTGAAAAATGTTAACGGCTTTAGTGAGATACAACTTATATACCATAAAATTCACCCATTTAAGTGTACACTTAAGTGCTTTTAATGTATACTATACAAAGTTGTGCAACAATCACCGTAATCTTTCATCACTCCAAAAAGAAGTCTCATATCTGTTAACAGACACTCCCCATTCTCCTCCATCCCAGCCCCTGGTAACCACGAATATACTTTCTGTCTTGAAAGATTTGTACCTGATGCGCATTTCAGATAAACTGAATCATATGCTATATGGTCTTTTGTGACTGGCTTCTTTCACTAAGCATAATGTTTGTTTGACGTTCATTCATGTTGTAGTATATATCAGTATTTCATTCCTTTTATGGCTGAATAATATTCCATTGTATATCTATACCATATTTTATATATTATTCATGGACATTTGGATTATAGCCCTTTTGGGGCTAGATTCTTAAACTGATAATAATTCTTCCTACATGGAACTTCTTTCTTTCTTTTTTTTTTTTGGAACTTATTTCTTAAAAGTTGTTCCTTATGAAAGTTTTATTGGGTGATTAACCCATTTATATTAATCAAAGACATTAAATGACTGTTATTCAGAGTTTCTAAATAGCATGAGATAATTATTAATCATCCTCTGAGATAATCAATTATTGAACTAAGCTGATGTAGTCTCAGTCAAGAGACTGAAACTTGACAATTCAGACAGCTCATACAGCTTAAAGTTAAATTTCCCATTTCTGTAAGGTCTTTGAATATAATGAAAATAATGCACAGATTCCCATCATTATCTCTGAGGCCATCAAGGGGCCTGGAGACAGGACATGAGGTTGGGAGTCCCTGTTTCAAATTACAGAAGAGTATAACAGGCACTTAGTTTTATTGTTTTCAATTACATAAAGTAACAAGGTCTAATTTCCAAAGCATTGGCATAAAATGTCCCCAGGGGATTTGGTTTAATGAACAGCTAAAAGTGATCTACAATAAACATATTTGCAATTGTATATAAATGGTGCTTTAAATGGCTTAGGAGTTTTTCTCTTAGGGAGGTGAAATCTGGTTCAGCCTATTCATATTTTTTCGTGCACAGAAGAGAATCCTCACCAGTGCAGTCTGTCCCAGTGATGGTCAGTGGTCCCCAGAACAGTGAACATGAATCCTCTCTTTCCCTGCTGCCCTTCCACACTGCTTGCTTCCACCCCAGGCAGTCGGAGGAGGGCTGATTCCAGTGATCCGATTTCAGCACATGGAAGGGGCTACTTTTCCAGGGATGGAACTATCAAAGGAGTTTAAAGGTCCAGCAATTTCAGGTAGAATCCCTTTTCTCTGACTCCTTTTTAGCTCCTTTTTTCCCCTTCTCCAGTACTGTGTCCAGCTTCACTGCCCTGGCCTGAGAAGCAGAAGAAAGCAAAGGGAACGGCAACTCTTGAAGGAATTTTTGAAAAGAAGAGTCTGATGTTGATGAGTAGAAGGAAGGTAAAATGTCATGAAACTTAGCTATTCGAAGAGTAATGCCCTTTTTCCTACTCCCCTACAAATCCAATTTGGCCTGCTTCTGTCCACAGGCTAGGTGTCCTTGATCTGGCTTTGCCTTTGTTAAGAAGATCTTTAGCAGGTTTCAGCTTGCTGTATTAGTCAGTCTAACTGCTCTAACAAACAGTACCATGCCTCAGTGGTTTAATCTGATACAAATGTATTGCTTGCTCCCATCACCCAGTCTAACGAGGTTGGTAATTATTCAGGAGGAGCTCAGGCTCCTTTTATCTTGTGACACCACCATTGTCAGCACATATCCTGGTCATTGCAGAAGGTGTGGCCAGGCCTGTACATTACTACCTCTTAATTTCCATTGGCCAGCTCTTGTATGGCCCCAGCCTAACTATAAAGGGGCCCAAGAGGGAAGAAAGGAAGAAAGAAAGAGGGAAGAAAGTAAAATGGGCTTGGTAAAGACTCGGCAATGTCTCTGCCACACCAGCTCTTGGCTAAGTGAATGAAAGTTATTTTCTATTGCTCTCTGGAGGTCTGATTCTGATCGTCTCTGGAAGAGGTTCTTATCACCTTTTAGTAGTAAATTCTGAGATTTGCATTTGGATTTAGTCATTAATGGGGCTTCATCTGAGGTTGGATCCCTAGATATTCCTTGTTCTGCAGGCTGAAACATCATCTCAATAACATCTAACAGTACCCAAATCAATAGAGATTCTGAATAAGTAAAATTCAAGAGCTTTTCTGGATATACATGTTTAAGTGGATTTTATTTCATATTGTAAAGGTGGAAAGAATCCACTACTTTACTAGGGGACTCGCTCTTCCCTGATTTACCTTGTTGGAAATTTTTAATCCTTTTTTAAAATTGAAATATAGTTGACCTACAATATTATCTTAGCTTAAAGTGTACAATATAGTGATTCAACATTTAAATATATTACAAAATGATCACCATAAGTCTAGTAACCATGTGTTCCCATACAAACTTACTACAGTACCACTGATGATATTTCTTATGATGTATAATATCTCATAACATATATTTTCTAACTGGAAGTTTGTACCTCTTAATTCACTTCACCTCTTTTGCCCAGCCCCTCACCCTCTGGCAACCACCAGTTTGTTCTCTGTATCTATGAGCTTGTTTTCATTTTCTTTTGCTTGTTTGTTTATGTTTAGATTCGACATGTAAGTCATGTCATATGGTGTTTGTCTTTCTCTGTCTGACTTATTTCACTTAGCATAATACCATATATATCCATCCATGTTGTTGCAAATGGAAAGATTTCATTCTTTTTATGGCTGAGTAATATTCCGTTGTGTGTGTGTGTGTGTGTGTGTGTGTGTGTGTGTATCACATCTTCTTTATCCATTCATCTATTCATGGACACTTAGGTTGCTTCAATAGCTTGGTTATTGTAAATAATACTGCAATGAACATAGGGGTGCATGTATCTTCTCAAATTAGTGGTTTTGTTTTCTTTGGGTAAATACCAAGAAGTGAAATTGCTGGATTGTATGGTAGTTTTATTTTTAATTTTTGAGGAACCTCTACATGTGGAAATACTTTATATTTCCACAGTGGCTGTACCAACTTACATTCCCACCAACAGTGCAAAAGGGTTCCCTTTTCTCCACAGCCACTCCAACACTTGTTATTTCTCGTCTTTTTGATAATAGCCATTCTGACAGGTGTGAGGTGATATCTCACTGTGGTTTTGATTTGCATTTCCCAGATGATTAATGATGTTGAGCACCTTTTCCTGTGCCGGTTGGCCGTCTGTGTCTTCCTTGGAAAAATGTCTCTTCAGGCCCTCTGCCTGCTCTAGCAATATGTCACCCAGCAGCAAATAAAGTGGAACTTAGTTATGCACAGTTAATTTCCCACATTCCCTTTTACACACTAATTCAGGAAAAGCTATTCGGCCCAGTACTTACCCCATTACATTGATAATTGCTGTTTCACCTGGTTCTAAAAGGGCACACTCCCAAATTACTCCTTAGCTCTTGGACTCTGTAAGGACATGGTTGATGGAGATACAAATGCATCAGGAACAGAGGTAATTTATTAAAACTCTCTCTTTTAAAATCAATTTATTTTATTTTGGTTGCCCGCTGAAGATGAATTACTGACTATTCTAAAACTAATGCTAATATAAAAGAAGAAAATTTGAAATAAAACAGTATGGTATGTTGTTTTATTACTCTGCGACTTCCTCTGAGATTTAAAAAGCCTAATTTAACATTCATTATTTCATCCTGAAGTTCATTCAGTAGTCCCCTCTTTTTTTAAATAAATTACTTTTTAATGTACGCTTTGCATCAAAGCTACAAGAGTTGTTTCCTTTTGCTGTTCTCCTTATTAAGCCCATATTTTGAATCCAAAGTGGTCATTGACTTGCCATGTTTGAGGAATTTTCACAACTCAATGTCATTAATAAAAGTTGGGTGGCTTTTCGGGGGAATGGCTAATGTTTGTTATCAATGACGATAATAACGAGGATGATGCTTTTCTCATAGAGTGTATTCAGCTAGCTTTTTCTGGACATTATCATCATTCATTTTCACATTGATGACCTTGCTGAATTTGACATGTTGACAACCTTGCATCCTTTCTCATCAAAGAAGAATTGCAGGATGCCACACAGAAGAGAGGAAGGATATATTTTAGAACCAGGTAGACTCTGATGAGATTCTTTCCACCAATTTTATGAACAACTTTGGGCAAGAATTATTCCTAAATTCCTTTTTCTTTATCTGTAAAACAAGAGCAAGCTTCTCCTTAGATTCATTATGAAGATTAAAGGTCAGAAGGTATACAAAATGCTTAGCACAGTGGCTGGCACTGCAAATCTATAAGCTGCTCTGTGTGACCCCAGACAAGGTGTGTTAGTTTCCTCACTAAAACTTCTTTCCACAATATTAGGACAAGGTGTAGAACGTGTATATAGCTATTATTCTTTGCAAATAGTCAACTTTCCTTGAACCAGAGTATTCGGCTAACATAGTACTTCTAAAATACGACAAATAACAAAGGATTACTGTATCTTTCATAAGTCTCTCAATGTTTCTCAATTACAAAAGATTAAAAGGGAACAAAACAAAGCTTAAATAAAAATGGCTATAGGCCTAAATGCCATAGAATCAGTTCATGAATTGCATTGTTGCATTAAAAAAAAAGAGAATTTTTTGTTGAGCACCTGTCTATTTTAATCACCAAAACATGGGAGATTAAATCTGTATACTTTGCTTCTGAGCCCAGAATCTAAATTTACTCCACTGATGGTTTTCATGATGTTTCTAGACAGGAAATACAAATTCTTCATAAAAGTATTAAATATTCTTACAGTTTTTCCTGGAATGTTTTATGTTTACAAATGTGATTTGAATTATAAGTGTCTAGGGCTCTGCAAAGCCTAAGGCAGAGGGCCATTGGTGGGAATTGTGCCATTGACATTTTGTGCAACCATCATTTGTAGATGCTCAGGACTGTGTCTTCTTCTTGGTCTGCAAAGACGTTGGGAGCTGTGAAGAGTCAAGTGTTGAGAGCTGTGAGTGTACTAGTCACTTTGGTTATCAAAGCCAAGACCCCTGTTCTGGTCCAAACAGCTGACTGTGTCTTGGAAGTCAAGGAGATAGTTTTCTTTCAAACAACCAGGGCCTCTTGTCCTGTTAGGATGCGGCCCACCCAACCTCAGGGAATACGGATCCTAACCCCTCAGAACTGTCCTTGGTCTGTTTTTATTGTGACCAGGCTCATCAGTGCTCTGCCAACAAGTCCTGCCCCCTTCTGACAGTGCTGAGGTTTATGACGCTGGCATCTCTCAACTTCAACTTCGGGTATGACCTAGAAATATCCCAGCCCAGGCTCTACCCCTCAAGGCTCGAGTATCTGACACAAAAGATTACACCATAGAAATTAAGAGTAGATGATGAGTAAAATCCTCTTTTTATGGAAAAAAATGATCTTTTATTGCTCTTTTGACATCCCCCAATTTTTAAAAAACTATTGAGATGTAATCTACATACCATAAAATATACTCATTTTAAGTGTACAATGATTTTGGGGGGCTGACTTACCAAGTTTTGTAACCATTGCTAAAATCCAGTTTTAGAACATTTTGGATTGTTCGTTGTTAGTATATAGAACTACAACTGATTTTTATATATTGATCTTGCATCCTAAGATCTTATTGAGTTTATTTTTCCTCCTTAGTTCTAACAGTTTTGTGTGTGTGTTTGTTTGTTTCCCTTAGGATTTTCTACATAGAGGATCCTGTTGCCTGTGACTAAAGACAGTTTTATTTCTCCCTCAATTTTTAATCCAACCATAGATATCAAATCTGGTCTCTTCATGGGAAGGGGATGCTGGGAGGAGGTACCGGTCTTGGCCCATACAAGGGTGTGTGGCAAGTGATAAAAACCAAGAACCTAGGGCTTCCCTCATGGCGCAGTGGTTGAGAGTCTGCCCCGTGCCCCGGTCCGGGAAGATCCCAGTGGAGCAGCTGGGTCCGTGAGCCGTGGCCGCTGAGCCTGTGGGCCTGCGTACCAATAAAAAAAAAAAAAAAAAACCAAGAACCTATTCTTTGGTTTCAGGAATAGGCTACCTCTTCACAGTTATTTATTGATAGCTGTGGTTATTTATCAAAGTTAATGAGGATGTTTTCCTCCTTAGGCTGAAAAAGAAAGGAAATGCAAGACTGGCAATTCAAATACCTTTCAGTGGCATTTATGGATATAACCTGTCTGGTATGGATATAACCTGTATGTTATGTAGTAAAATTTCTGCTGGGTGTTCATCACCATTACTTCTAACCCAACTGGATAGTGAAAGAATCACTCACCCCCCACAAAACCGTCTCCTTTCTTTTCCTTCATAATTTCTCAATAGCACTTGAAAACTTCATCAACTCCCTTTAATTTCATGTCCATTACTAATTTATTGCTAAATCTCACTCCTTCTTTCTTACCATATTGCCACTAAGCTTATCACGTTCAATTGTTCCTCTCCGACTTTCTCCTTGACCACCTAGAAAGCCAACGATATTTTCTCCATTATTAAAGCTACTCAATATTCTTCCAGATAAAATAACCATCCATACATTTAACATTTCCCACCTCGATTAATGTAAACTTCTCCAGGTGGCCTTACTTATAAATCACTCCCATTCACCAAAAATTATTTTCCGCCTTTGTTCTTATAAGAACAGACCTTTACTGGCCCCCTCTTTTGTTAATTCCACTCCCATGATCTTCATTATCTTGTGAATCTAGTTTGTCTGGCACGTGTGTCTCTTGCAATCTGACTTGGCTAATGTTTTAAGTTTTCAGGTGCAAAGGAGCCGAATCTGAGAGGACGTTGCTCTCTGTGTAGCTATCCTCCTGAAATCGTTGCTCCTCTGTCCATTTCAGAGAGTAGCATCACACATTCACGAATTTACCAAACCCGAGGCTTGGAAGCCAGGGGATGTGTTCTGTCCTGGTCGTCTGTGTACCCGGCCGCTTAGCACAGGTGCCGGTACAGAGATGCCACACCTTCCACCTGATGACCTGCTGGGGTCTGGGGACAGAAAGAAGAGGGAGAAGCTGCCTAGGGCAGTGTGAAAAGGACAACTAATGGGTCACTGTGTTGAGTGCCAAGATGGAAGCACCAACAAACTCCCGGGGAAGCTCAGAGAAAAGACCTGCCTGGGAGGGTTAGCAAAGGTTTCAGGAAGAACGCGCCGCGGGAATGGGGCCTTAAAGGAGTTTTTGCCAGAAGGGGATCTAAGCAGAATAGTCCCCTCAGCTCTCGAAGCAAATTTAAAAACAGCAGCCTAATAAGAGCGAACATTCTGGAGTCTAGGCCTGTCTCTGGTATTTTACAGTCATGTGATCTTGGGCATGTCACTTACCTGTGTTCCAATTTCCTATCTTTTAAATGAGAATGACCCTAATGACATCCCTCTCAAAACTTCTGCAAGGATCATATGAACCCATGCCTGTGCAAACTCACTTGTAAATTCTAAAACACTATATGGAAATTGCTTAAGTGTGATTTTTGGCTGCCCCAAAAATCACATATGGGACCCTAGTTCCCCGACCAGGGATTGAACCCAGACCCCCTGCGTTTGAAGCACAGCGTCTTAACCACTGGACCACTAGGGAATTCCCCTGCTGTACATATGGTGTGAAAGCTTCTTTTCCCTGTTTGAGAGCCAACAGATAATAGTTATGGTTACAAATGATTTTAATAATTTACAATGTATATTATTATATACCGTATGTAATTAAGATGATCATGATTTAAAAAATCAAACTGCAGGGGGAGAAAAGCACATTATTTAGAATTATGGAAGCAAATATGAGAGGAAATACCTGAGACTATATGCCTTTGGGGAGAGGGCTTTGGGTAATGTGTAGCAGGGAACTGTTAAGATTACACGTCTTTTCAGACAGAGAAAGACAAATATATGATATCACTTTTATATGGAATCTAAAAAAATGATACAAATGGACTTATTTACAAAACAGAAATAGACTCATAGATGTAGAAAACAAACTTGTGTTTACCAAAGGGGACATCGGTGTTAGGGGGTTGGGGGGATGGGGAGGGATAAATTAGGAGTCTGGACTTAACATACACACTACTGTATATAAAATAGATAAACAACAAGGACCTGCTGTAGAGCACAGGGAACTCTACTCACTATCTTGTAATAACTTATAACGGAAAAGAATCTGAAAAAGAATATGTATATGTTTATATATATATACATATATATAAAAATATATACATATATATGTAGAGCTGAATCACTCCGCTATACACCTGAAACTAACACAACATTGTAAATTATACTTCAATAAAAAAATCTATTATTTTAAAAAAAGCGACAGTTTGACTTCTAAAACATTTGATTAAAAACAATAAAGTAAATTAAAATTTAAAAGTTAGAGTGGAGAAACATAGAGAAGGAAGTTTATCTGTGATCTCAAGCCTGCCATTCCATCCTAACCCCAAAGAAGAACACAGACTCCATCCCTTGGGGCCTGACCTCACACCCAGACTCCCGCCCTGACTTCACAGGGGCGGTGACCGAGGCCCTAGCGTGGTATTTCTCAGTGTTGGCTGTACTCTGCCCTCAGAGGGTATGGAGTCATTATTAGTTGTCACAATGACCAGAGTGGGGGGGGGGGGCGGTCCAGAGGGATGACTGGCATTTCCTGGGCAGGAACCAGGGATGACAGACATCCTGCAATGTGTGACAGTCCCGCACAACATAGCATCGTCCCGCATCTCTCACGATGTGCACATGTCCGCCTGGACATTCATGTAGATTAAAAAAAAAAATCCTGTTTATAAGTTCTAAGCCTAGAACCTGTTTTAACATATGCACAATGAGTATTCTGAATACTTTTTGCACAGTTTTAAACACTGTCCTTAGCTTGAAACTTTAACAAGCATTGTGCGCCATTTCAGGAAATCACATGGCCAACAGCAACGCCATTTATAGTGTCTGAGTCTCCAATGCAAATGCAGCTGTTGCCTCACTGTGGTTCCATGCTCCCATTTAAACATATTTATCTCCCATTTTAAAGTCTCAAATGTAAAGGAAATATGTTAACTCACTGAATATGTCTTACGTTTCTTAGACCTGAACTTATTTTATGCATCTACCTGTCTTCTTGTGAAGTCACTCCCAAACATTTACATACTGAAATACATAGTTTATTATAAATTGCTTTGATTTAAATTCTTTATTTTATGGTTAGAGTAGTCTATTGAGGTTTTTTAAAACTGAGGTATAATTGACATACAGTATTAGTTTCAGGTGCACAACATAACAATTCTATATTTGTATTCATTGCGACATGGTCACCACAATAAGTCTAGTTAATGTCCTTCACCATATACACAGTCACGGACATGTTTTTTTTTTTTTTCCTTGTGATGAGGACTTTTAAGATCTACCCTCTTAGAAACTTTCAAATATGCAATATACTATAATTAACTATAGTCACTGTACACAATATTCCCATGATTTACTTTTTTAATAGCTGGCTGGAAGACTGTACATTTAGACCCCTTGGCCCATACACACACACACACACACACACACTGCAACCACCAATCTGTTCTGTTCTCTGTATCTATGACCTTGGTTTTTCTTCTTGTTGTTGCTTGTTTTTTAGATTCCACATATAAGTGAGATCATATGGTATCTGTCTTTCTCTGTCTGACTTATTTCACTTAGCATAATACCCTCCAAGTCCATCCACGCTGTCACAAATGGCAAGATTTCATTCTTTTTATGGCTGACTAGTATTCCATTCCAATATACCACATCTTCTTTATCCATTCATCCATCAATGGACACTTATCTTAGCTATTGTAAATAATGCTGCAATGAACATGATAATGATGCATGTATCTTTTCAAGATATTGTTTCTGTTTCCTTCAGATAAGTACCTAGAAGTAGAAATGCGGGAACACATGGTAGTTCAACTTTTAATTTTTTTTTTTTTTTTTGCGGTATGCGGGCCTCTCACTGTTGTGGCCTCTCCCGTCGCGGAGACGCGCAGTCCCAGGGGCTATGGCCCACGGGCCCAGCCGCTCCGCGGCACGCGGGATCCTCCCGGACCGGGGCACGAACCCGCGTCCTCTGCATCGGCAGGCGGACTCCCAACCACTGCGTCACCAGGGAAGCCCTCAATTTTTAATTTTTTGAGGAACCTCCATACTGTTCTCCATAGTGGCTGCACCAATTTACATTCCCACCAACGATGTTAAGCTTTGAATGCCTGTAGGCATGTTATATTGTCTAGGAGCTTTAGTTTGGTAAAAGGAATGTTAAAAAATATTTGTTATACAAAGTGGGTGGGTCTGATAGGGTTGAATACAACTATTCAACTGAAGGCCTGAAAGTTCTTTGTGTTAGACCTGGGTCCCTCCTGCCACGGCTTAATGCCATTTTCCATTTTCAGTCTTCTTTCCTCTCCCTTTGGAGCTGGAAAAGAACTCCTGAAAACGACCTTAACATTTTCTTTCTTTTTTTATGTCCCAAAGTGTAAATGATGTAATATCTTATGCTCACTAGGTTCGGCATTACAAAGCCTTTTTGGGTATAAATATAATTTCACATGGCTCAAAGTTCAAAATCCACATTCCTGTGGAATCAGCCAAAAGATGGCAGCAGTTTTTCTTCGGTCTTTTCACTGCAGCCTGTCTTGAGTGTCCCTGACCAGCTGCGGGAGGGTTCCTGCTTCGTGATCTGGGGGGCCTCCTGAGTCTCCACCCCCAGAGCTGGGCCGGCTGCACTGTGCATTCTGCCCTTCGCACTGCTAATTCACAAGCTAATTAGGCTAGTTAAGGGTCCATAAAGGCAGAAATCTGGTGGAGTTGAGTCTCATTCATTTCTTTCAGAAAAATTTGCAAGGAAGCTCCTGTCAGCTTTTGGAACGGGAACAGAATCTCACAGGCTTGGCATGAGAAACAGTTGAAGGCGCCAACCTTCCAGGCCAAAGATTCTAGTCACAAAGAGTCCCAATTCAACTTTTTCCCTTGAGGCGAACTTCAAAGTATGCAGGAATCAAAAACTCATATAATGAAAATAAACCCAGGGATAACACACTTAGCTAAGACTTGCTGGAAACACATTTCTCTCACTGTACCTCAATTCTCTCTGCCTACAGAACTGCCTCATGGCACCTAATTACTTATAAGAAAGACAAAGGCAGCTTTTCTGATGGTCACTCACTTTATTCCACTTGCGCCTGCAAAGTTTCTTGTGTTTAAAATTTTTTATTAAATGACGTTATATAGCTTACTACGTGCCTGGCACTGTTCTGAGCACTTGAAAGATATTAATTAATTTAATCCTCATAACAGCCCAATGAGATTGACACTTTTATTATTCTTATTATATAGATGAGGAAACCTGTATACACCATTTCCTATTTTCCTTTGGTGGTTGTGTTTTCTTTCTTTCTTTCTTTTTGTGGTGGTGGGGGGGTGGTTTCTTCTTTATCCTACATAAGGTTTTAGGACTATGCCTAATTATGTTCTGGAACGAATTTTTTTTAATCATTGAAAAAAACTGGAAAATGAGGATAGTACAGATCAGAGCAAAGCATTATCTCAAAACACAATGTTTGAAGTTGTGGGGGTGTTTTTTTTTGTTTTTTTTTTCTGTTTTTTTAGGTGAAATATAAGCCACGTAAGGAATTCCACAGGAGAGCCCAAACTAAAACGTCTTAGAGATTCTTTCGGCCACTAGGCTCACGTTAGCAGAATAAAGCAGCACCAGAGGTTTACTCTCTTGGATTTCTCTTGTTTTTATGTGCTCTTGGCATTGCCCAATTTTCCTCCCACTAGTGAATCACTTACCTCCAGGCTTTTTGGGGGGATGGCCAGGGAAGAATAGCACCTCACAACCTGTGTCAGGGCATTGCTCACACATCAACGCACATATTCAAAGAGCAAATGCCCAGCTTCATGACTACTGCAGAGGGTCATTCACACTTTTTGCTTGCATCTATATAGTACCATCTATCTGGAAGCTTTTGTGATGATTTGATTAAAATGAATGCACGTTCAGCTAGTTGGTTTACAAGATTACCAACATGCTTGCAAAGTCTTGACATTTGTGGCCTGTTAAAATTAAACCTTTCCTATTGAAGTGTTTTGAATTCTGCAAAAGAAGAGTATTCAGAGCTTGTTGGATAGATCTTCTTCCCTCATATAATTTCTTTAGGTTATTGAAATTTTTACCATCCTGATTTTTGAATTCTGAAGCACATGCCATTTTGATTTGGATTACTGTCAACCAGCAATTAGTAGAGAGAGGTGCGGGACTGCTCCCTCTTTTAAAGCATTTTTTCCATGCCACTGACATTTTATAGCAAGCCTCCTATTAACTGGGATGGTTAGAGAATGTGGAGGTCTTGTTACTTGGACAACGGAAAAGTTTATGAGAAAGCCCATTCTCTTTAGAACTCTTTACAAAATTAATTAGTCCACTTAATGACCTTAGAAAACAAAGTGTGTAGTATCAAACACCACTGAATCTTTCTTTCAGGGGTTGGTGTCTTGTTTTGCCTCAGGGTCTTCATTCTGAAGGTCCATTATTATTGTACAGAACTGCAGTTAGAGAATGGAGGAGACAGGACCCAACTTGGACCTACCGACTTGGGAATTCTTTTCAGAATTCTGGAATTATATCCCTGAGATAATAAGCTTGTTTCCTTATCAGCAAGATGCACAAACTCTGGTGCAGCCTGGCAAGGATTAAATGCTTAGTTTCACCATTTACTCACTGTGTAACCTTGGGCAAGAGAGTTATCTGTTCCTAAGTTTTTCTAATCTATAAAATAGGCAAATGGTTGTGCCTATCACAACTCATTCATGCTCATGTTAGGAGTAATAAATATTCACACAAAAATACAAAGGAGAACGCCTGTGCCCTAGGTAGCCAAACTGCAAGGTCTAAGGGCACGGTCCCCAGGACTATCTTCACTTCTGACACCAACCTCACCTCCGAACAACTGCGGGTTCAGGGGGTTCTCAAAGCCAACCCCAGGTTTGGTAACGGGACAGACTTCACTTAAGTCAATTATACTCATGGTTACAGTTTATGACAGGAAAGGGTTACAAATCAGAACCTGCTAAAGGAAGAGCCACATATGGAAGCGTCTAGGAGGGTTCCAAAGGCAAAGCTTTCATTGTTCTCAGGAAGCACTGAAGTCCCGGTACTGACGTCTGACAATACACAGGGAGTATTACTAGCCTGAGGTGTTCACCAGGGCTTTGGTGTACAGAGTTCTTATTGGGGCTTCATTATATAGGCATGTTTGATGGATTGATTGCCCATGTGCTGGGACTTGGTCTCCAGTCTCCCCACCCCCAGTTTGGACTGAAACCACGTGGCCCAGGGGCCCACCCTGAATAACAAAGATACTCCTACCACTTGGGAAATTTCAAGGGTTTAAAGGTTCCCCCTCAGGAGCTGGAGACAAAGGCCAAATTCTTTACTGCACAGTCTGGCAGAGAGTAAGTACTCTCTGAATATGTATGATTACTATTACAATATAAGGAACACCTGTATTCCCACCACTAGATCCAATAATTAACATTTTGCCATATTTGTAGTATCTGTGTAGGTAAATATATGTGTACAAATGGATGTATATACATGTATTATATATACATTATATATGTTAAATATACATTATTATGTATACATATACATTATATGTATAATAGATACACTATATATAATACTTATTTTTGAACAATTCAGATCTAGATCTAGATATATTTCTAGATCTGAATTGTTTGAAAATAAGTTGTAGCTCTTACAAACCTTCATCCCTAAAGAAAAACTTTAGTACACATTTTCTAAGAGTAACTGCAATACCATATTTCACCTTAGAAAACTAACTACAGTTCCCTCTGCAACATCCAGCCTACATTCTACTTAAAGGGAAAATATGAGTGAGGTGAGGAATCCAGTTAGTCATCAGGCGCTTCTTCCCTGAACTGCACTCTCATTCTGTCTTGCCCCTGTGGAAGACTCTCTGGTGGCTCTATGTTTCAAGGCTAAGCACTGGTGACCACCATGCAAGGCCTCTCTGACGGTGTGGATGTCACATTCCCAGCCTACAATAGCACATTCCCACAAACACTGACATAACGTTTCCCGAGTGCCTACTGTGTACCAGGCCCCGCCCAGTTCCCGCTGCTTCCCACCAGCAACCCTCCTCTCCAGTCATGGTGTCTTCCCATCTTCCCACACATACTGCGCACATTGATAGCTGAGAGGAGCCAACCTCTCACCGAGGCCTTGAGAAGTCCCTTGGTGCACTAGTCTTCAAATTGTGTCCCATGGGTTCAGCCAACGAGCCTTAGGAGCTGCCCAAAGAGGCGAGGTGATGGCCACGAGGGTGGGTCATACCTCTCTTGCAGTTGCCTCCACCACCATCAAAAAAGAATTATTGGTATCCTATTGCTTTGAAAAATGGTTTAAAAAGCCATTAATCAAATCTGACCTATCATTTTACAGAAGAAATGGAAGCAGGAGACAGTGAATCTATTTGCTCAGGTATCCAAAACATGGTTTTGGGAGATGAATCTACTCCAGGTATATCTGACCACGCATACTTCCCTCTAGCCTTTAAAAAGGTTGTTCCCTGTCTGACAAGTCCTCTTGCTACTCTTGGACTCATCCAGACCTCCTTCAAATATTGGGAGCATATGTGCTTTCTCCACTATAATCCTTCCACAGATGCTCAAAATGGTTCCCTGCTCTGGTCTCCTAGAGCCTTTTTAGACTGAACTGCACACGTTTAATACTTGATTTTTTACTCTGGAGTCTTTTCTTTTATGCATTTTAGTTTTGCTTCCCTTCAAAGTCAGTAGTACTTTCACAGAGTTGGCTAAACAACTTGGACTTTTCATTTAGTTCACCTAAACATGTAATAAACATTCATCGAGTAACTCCTATGCACCAGGCACAAGAATATAAGAATGCTTTGGAGAATAGATGAAGGACTTGCCTCTAGAGGCTCAAATTCTACTTGAAGAAACAGACAAGGGAACATGATATTACAGTACCAGACAGAATGGAATCAGTATAAAATACAGGTCAGGAAGGTGCTCTAAGAATGCAAGAGGCAAAGCAACTCATTGTGACAGAAAAGATCAGTCAAATGTCCATTTGTTTCTCTCCATCATGGGTACAGTATAGCCACTCACTAGCTATGGATTAACTGAGGATTTTATACAATTTGATGAATCAGTATTCAATTCACTGTAAAAAAAAAAAAAAAACCAAAAACCAAAAAAACAACCTAGAAGTTCATATGGCCAAAGGCCTGTCTGGAACCATAAGAATGAAGGCCAAAATTACATCTCTTCTTGGGATTGTTATCAATTCTGTAGCAAAGTACTAGAACACAGGAGCTGCTCAACAGTCACTGGTTAAATGCAGTTCATGGGGGCTTTGTATGTGCTAAGTAAACCAGTTTTTAAGAGTATCGTTCATTATCAATTACTCAAGTTGAGTTCCACCAGAAAGAATGAATGCAGGGACTTCCTTGGTGATGCAGTGGTTAAGAATCTGCCTTCCAATGCAGGGGACATGGGTTCGATCCCTGGTCCGGGAAGATCCCACATGCCGCGGAGCAACTAAGCCTGTGTGCCACAACTACTGAGCCTGCACTCTAGAGCCCACGAGCCACAACTACTAAGCCCGAGTGCCACAACTACTGAAGCCCGTGTGCCTAGAGCCCGTGCTCTGCAACAAGAGAAGCCACCACAATGAGAAGCCCGCACACCACAACGAAGAATAGCCCCTGCTCACTGCAACTAGAGAAAGCCCATACGAGCAACGAAGACCCAATGCAGCCAAAATTAAAAAAAAAAAAAAATTAAATTAAAAAAATCAATGTACTTAATAGCAGCAACAAAGAAAAAATTTAAAAAACAAACAAAACAAAACAAAAAGAATGAATGCACATTGTAAAATTTTATCTTATCCTGATTTAGATCCTACTATGAGAAGACCTTAAAAATTTCACAGGAAAAAAAAAGCAATTCTTCTGGAATTCAAAGGAGACCTGGCTCTAAGAACAAAACTACATAAGATACCTATAAAGGTCAGTCCCGTCTCTGAGGCTTCCTTCCTCCCATCCTCCACTCTCCCCAAATTCTGTTTTACCTTTCAAGTCACTCCAATTCCACAGGTCATTTGTGTGACAGACTGGAGTCTTCTAGTCCTAAAAGACATCAGTGGAAGAGCCACAGGAGGTACTCAAGACCAATTATTTCCTGGAAGTACAACTAAACATTTATGCCAAGTCCAAAGAGTCACTTTTCACAGGCACTCTATAGCAACCAGGTAAATAATATTTAAAAAATGCTATTCAATAAGTTAACTTACTTAGTTTTATGTGTTTGTGGCTAAAATCTGTTCTCAACATGAAATCCATTAGAGTAATTATATGCAGGTTTTACTGTGGAAAATGTTAGGGTTTGGTAATGGCTCTTATAAATACACATTTATTTGTGTTACTAAGTAACTAATAATGTTGGCTTCCCCGCTAGACTCTAAGCTCCGTAAGAGCAGGACACTGACCTTCTCACCACTGCATCCCCAATGCCTTGCAAAATGCCCAGCATTTAGATGTTCAGGATATTTTTGATGAATACATGAATGTGGAAGACAGACTTTGGTGCAATCCTGAAGTGTTCTTTGCCCTGCAAACATAGTTATTACGGGTCAGGATGAACACACAGAAGATACACTAATCAAATTTTCACAAGGGGGAAAAACTAAGGATAAGGATTGGTTGAACCATGTGAAACTGCTGTTTTTGAAGGTCCAAAGAGAAAATAAGATAGGCATTTCACATAGTTCAGCGTAATGTGATTGTTTTGAAACTCTTCTCTCATTTCTCAACCAGTCTGAATTTATGAGACTAATTTAAATACATTACATTTTTAAAAGAGATCTATGTCTTATCTTTATAGATGAGTTTGAGAAACCAAGGTGTTTCCAAGGGGATGTGACAGATGTCTTCAAACGTTTGAAGGATCACTAGATGAAGTATCAGTTCTATATGTGCCCGATCCCAGGAGACCTGGCGTCAACAGTTGGCAGCTACAAGGATACAGTTCTCAGCTCAAAAATAAGAAAGTACTTTGTAACTCTCAGGGCTGTTTGGGTGATAACTTCATGACTGGAGGAATTCAATAAGTCTGAGAAACTGTTTGTGCCGTTGTAAAGGGGAATCTAAACTCCCTCTGAGGGCAACAAGATGACCTCAGGGGTTCTTCCATCTTCAGAGTTGATGACTTGGCTTCATCAACTAGGTTGAGACCCGTCAACCTAGGTCCAGGTGTATTTATCTCTAAATGAATATTCCCTGTTCAATTATTAAGTAATTTGTGATCTAGAAAGAAAGGTATTATAGAACAAGGTGTAATTTTTCTAGAAAAGTGAAGTTGGGTCTAAATTAAAAGTAAATACTTGCGTACACAGGTCGAACTAGTATTGTCCTAAGAATAGTACCACAACCAACAGAAAGATGTTCTTAAAATGATGGTATTGGTGTTTTAAAAGGCTTTAGCTTTAAATACAAACTAAACGAAATAAAGATGGTTTAATTTTTGCATTAATTCCAAGGAATACGAGCGTGAATTGCGATTTGTTTGGGTTACACTGTCCAATTAGCTTAATTTGGAGACAAATAGAGCAATGGTATAGCCCTGAGCTTGGTTCTTCTCTGTTTATTGAAGACCATACTCAGTTCAACAAATATTTAGTGTCTCTACTATGTATCACAGAGGTGAATGAGACAATGCTCACTGCCCTCTAGGGGCTAACATCTCACCTGCTCCATGGTTTTTGACTCAGTACTTCCTGAACACTTATTTTGCACCGTTTAACACTTTTAACACCCCATAAAGTAAGTACTGTTTTTATTCTCATTTATAGATGGGAACTCTAAGATATGCAGAGTATAGGCTAAGTAATCTGTCCATGGTCATATAGCCAGTAAGAAACAAAGAAAGGATTTGAACCCAGGCAGCATGGTTTCAGTTTACAAGCTTAACCATTACATTATATTGCCTTTGACATGAAGCACAATCTTTCTTTTGCACAAAGGAGACTCACTGACCCAAGACTGACTGCCTATGACAGACATACGTGATCTATACGCAAGGCCTACAAGGCCTGTTTGTATTCATCCAATTTCAATTCACCTGGCATTTATGGAAAACCTACTGCACTTGAGGCACGACACTACGTGATTCCACAGTGACTATCTCATTCAACCCTAACGGCTTTGTCAAACAGATATTATCTCTATTTTAATGATGAGAAACAGAGGCAGAAGTTAAATGACCTTACTGGGTTCACACAATTAGTGACAAATGGGGCTGAGATGTAAACCCAGGCCTCCTGATTCTAAGTCCTGTGCTTTCAGTAGCTTTGTAAATGTCATTTTTAAAAGTGTACAAGTCAGTGGTTTTTAGTATAGTTACAAGGATGTACAAACATCCCCAATAATTCCAGAACCTTTTCATTATCCCCCCAGAAGAAACTCAGTTCCCAGTAACAGTCCCTTCCCACTCTCCCCTCCCCCTACCTACTGGCCACCATGAATCTACTTTCTGCCATGATGAATCTGCCAATTTTGGACATTATCTATGCATGTAATCACATAATAAGTGGTTTTTGTGACTGCCTTCTTTTACTTAGCATGTTCTCAAGGTTCATCCTTGTGGTATGAATATACATAGGTATGTTCATCCTATGTGTCAGTACTTCATTCTTTTTTACGTCTGAATAATATTCCACTGTGATGTACTACATTTTGTTTATCCATTCATCAGTGAATGGACATCTGGACTGTTTCCACTTTCGGGAAAATAAAAAATACTGCTGTAAACATTCATGCACAAGTTTTTGAGTGAATACGTTTTCAATTCTCTTGGGTATATACCTAGGAGTAGAATTGCTGGTTCATTTGGTAACTCTGTTTAACTTTTTGAGGAGTTTCCAAACTGTTCTCCAAAGATGCTGCACCATTTTCTCACCAGCAATAAGCGAAGGCTTCCATTTCTCCATGTCCTCTCCAACACTTATTTTCCATTTTTTTAAAATAGTCATCGTAATGAGTGTAAAGTGTTGTCTCTTTATGGGTTGGATTTGCATTTCCCTAATGACTAATAATTTTCAGCATCCTTTCATTTGTATGTTGACTATTGATATATGTTTCTGGAGAAAAGTCTATTCAAATACTTTGCCCATTTAAAATTTTTAATTGTTTGTTGGATTTTAAGAGTTCCTTATATGTTCTGGATACTAGGCCCTTATCAGATTTTGCAAGTATTTTCCCCCATTCTGCGGACTGTCCCTTTACTTTCTTGAAGTTTTTAATCTGATGTCCAATTTATCTATTTTTTATTCGGTTGCTTGCGTTTTTGGTGTCACACCTAAGAAACCACTGCCTAATTCAAGGTCATGAAGTTCTAAAACTGGGCTTTCGCTTTCTTCTCTCTCACAAGGGAGACATATATAATCACAAGTTCCCTTTGCAGTTTTAAAAGAGCCTGACCCTCTATTTGGCATTGGAAAAACAGGCTCATTTTTACCGAGGCATAGGAACATTCGATTAAAATAATTGCAGAATTCACAAATTTTCTCCCAAATTAATTTATGAAAAGTGACATTAAATAAATTGTGCCTATTTATTATTATCTTAATCATTATAATTATTGCAAGATATTTATATCAATGTTCTGAAAAAAACAATAGAAAATAATAATGGAAGTTTAGAACTCACGATTAAGAGAGAAGCGTTCAAAGAAGAGAGACGTTAGCATAGGTGACAGCTAAATGTTGAGATGGCCTCCCTGTGACTGCTGGGATTGGCAACCTGAGGGACAATACTTGTACCTCTAGCTAAGAGTAACGTCTCCTAAAATTTGGGGACAGGGAAAAAAATCGTTTCATAACCTTGTTTCAAACTCCTTAATTATGTAAATGTACATTCAAGACTTTATGAAACAGTTCACCTACCGTTGGGCCAATGTATCTTGACTTTATTTCACGCTATCTTTTCACAGAACGTAAAAGTGAGAATTTCAGAATCACTTGCTTCTCAAAGCCCACTCTTTTCTCTTTTTTAATTTTTATTTTATATTGGAGTAGAGTTGATTAATGATGTGTTAGTTACAGGTATACAGCAAAGTATTCAGTATTGGATACCATACAAGTATCCATTCTTTTGCCAATTCTTTTCCCATTTAGGTTATTACAGAATATTGAGCCAAGCTCCCTGTGTTATACAGTAGGTCCTTGTTGGTTATCATTTTATTTTTTTTATTATTTATTTTTTTGTTGAGATTTTTAAAAAAATTTATTTACTTTATATTTGGCTGCATTGGGTCTTCGTTGCTGCATGAAGGCTTTCTTTACTTGTGGCGAGCGGGGGCTAACTCTTTGTTGAGGTGCGTGGGCTTCTCATTGCGGTGGCTTCTCTTATTGAGGAGCACAGGCTCTAGGCGTGTGGGCTTCAGTAGTTGTGGCATGTGGGCTCAGAAGTTGTGGCTCGCGGGCTCTAGAGCGCAGGCTCGGTAGTTGTAGCGCACGGGCTTAGTTGCTCCGCGGCATGTGGGATCTTCCTGGACTCGGGCTCGAACCCGTGTCCCCTGCATTGGCAGGTGGATTCTTAACCATTGCACCACCAGGGAGCCCTGGTTATCTATTTTAAATAGTGTGTACATGTCAATCCCAAACTCCCAATCTATCCGTCCCCCACTCACCCCTTTCCCCCTGGTAACCCTAAGGTCGTCAAAGCCCACTCTTCTTCCACCACGATCCATGGGCCAGCCTCAGGGAGAATTTTAGGACTACCACTTATGACTGGACAAGCAGTGCATTGCTCAGCTACCGGGCATTTGACTCAAAGTCACTGTAGATTCATAGCAGGTTAGCAGACAGGTATTTTGGAGAACACATATTTTTCTAACTTGAATACATCCACCAAAGGGGTAGGCAGTGTGGCAGTGGATGGGATTCCCAAACCTTCTACGTATTTGCAGGCAGTGTATCTATACCCTTGGCAGTGTACCCATCAGGTCTTCAAGTTCTCGGGAACCAATGTGGGCCTTCTGGTTATTTTGGTAGCTGTCTGCTCTATAGTATTCCCTTGCTTTGTCAGTGTGGCAGTGATAATACCCATAAGCTTTAAGAGACATATACCAATGGCCTACAGACCACTGATCTTTGTGTGTCTGAATTAAAAGTAATGGCATCAGTGGTCACTGTAAATAATAATGATTTAAAACACACTGATTCCCCAATATAAAAATAGAAAAATATCACAATTTACAGACGAAATTCAAATGACATTAAACTATGAAAAGCTCAATTTTACTAGTAATAAAATAAATTGAAAATTAAAACAGTAAGGCATTATTTTTCATTTATGAGACTGACCAAAATAAGGGTGCTGACAAAGGCAGGAAGAGTTGGCATCCATATGCTGTTGATGGAAGTGGATGGGCATCACTTTTTTTGGGCAATACTTAAAACATCAAATGTACGTTCCCTTTGATTCAGACATACCACTTTTAGGAAATTATTTAATTGAGTAGAAAGATGTAAGTAGACAAAGCTTTATGTATAAGAATGTTTACTGCAGTACCGTTGGCAGCATTGCAATATTAGAGATAATCTTTATTATCTGCAAATACAATTTATTGGTTGAATTAAATTCAAAATTGAATGTATAGTATTTAAAAATGATATGTGCATATATACACGTGTGCATACAAGTGCATGTATATGCACATATACACGCATATATACATAGTAAAATAGAGAAAATGGTGGGCAGTGATTACTTCTGGGAGATAGGAATGGGGGAAAGAAGGATTCTGACTTTCACTTTATATACCATTGTAATGTCTGATGTTTTAAAAAAAAAAATCACCTCGGGCTTCCCTGGTGGCGCAGTGGTTGAGAGTCCGCCTGCCGATGCAGGGGACACGGGTTCGTGCCCCTGTCCGGGAAGATCCCACATGCCACGGAGCGGCTGGGCCCGTAAGCCATGGCCGCTGAGCCTGCGCGTCCGGAGCCTGTGCTCCGCAACGGGGGAGGCCACAGCAGTGAGAGGTCCGCGTACTGCAAAAAAACAAACAAACAAAAAAAAACCAAGAATCACCTGTAGCACTTTTGTAACTTTTTAAAAAGTAAACCTATTAAGTTTATATTCCACTTCTGAACTGGAAGCTAGCCAGCAATGTACTTCAACTGTGTACTTACTGCACATTGAAAATATTTTTGTAGTGTTCACAGGATACCAGCTATTTTTCTTTGGGGCAAAAGTGGTTTTTGGCATATCTAACACCCGTGAGTTAAGGCACATTTCATAATCAGAAGCCAAAGAAACTATAAATGAGATTATTCTGTATATAACATGGTTGATATCTGCAGTAGATTAACGACAAACTTGGGACACTGACACAGGTTTAAGTTCTGAGCCCCAAAATATACACTGGAGGAGGGAACTTGTTTTTGTTGATAACAAGAGAAATGCATGGAAGCCCCGAGAAACAACAGCCTTTCTGCGAGTCCCTGAGCAGCACAGGCAGTTACTAGTCTCCATTTTAAAAGATTCAAATCTTCATCTAAGAGGAATCTGCAGATTTCAGCTTTTCTGGGGTGTTCATGCAGTTACCCAACTTCTTCAGGAATGCAAACAGACAAACAAAATTACATTTAAAAAACAGCTCCTATGCTCCACTGTCCTTCCAGAAACAGAAGGACACTGTGATGATGGTAGTAGGAGGTGAGGCCTCTGGGAAGAGCTTAAGTCATGAGGCTGGAACCTCATGAATGGCATTAGTGCTCTTATAAAAGACAGAGATCCCCAGCCCCTTCCCCGATATGAGGACACAGGGAGAAGTCTGAGACCTGAAGAGGGTCCTCACCTGACTATGTTGACGCCTGATCTCAAGACTCCCAGCCTCCAGAACCGTGAGCAAGAAATTTCTGCTGTTTATAAGATGCCCAGCCTGGTGTTATAGCAGCCCAAACAGACTTAAGGAACAGTATTCACGAGACCAGGTTCAAGTCCCAATTTTTCTCTTTCCTGTGGGCCTGAAGTAAGGTACATACTCTCCTATTTCTTTCTGACAATACCTAGGCCAAGTCCTTTCCTATGTTGACACAAGGCTGAAATGTGGTCACATGGGTATAAAGTGCTTTCAAAACTGTGAAGTCCTCAACCAATGGGAAAATATTTTAATACGAATGTGTAACTTCGTATTATTTTGAAGGTGGGAACATTTTCAAGGATGAGTCCAAGTTTATGGTTTTTCACTGTTCCGGTTTAGCAGAATGCTATCCTATTGACAAGGACTTCAATAAAATAGTGTTGTATTAAGTTTTATTATATGGTGACCACTGTGGGCCACTTCTGGTATAAAGGATATTAGACGTAATTCTTCTACGCTGGCACTCATAGATGATTTTATTAAAATAACATTTTTAAAGGGCAGAAAATTAAGAAACAATCCTACTTGACTTATTCGAGAGACCATCACAGAACAGACTGTAGAAATTCTTTACATCTTCTGCAACAAAAAAATGAAACACTGCCTAAATTTAGCAAAGACACTACTAAGAGGCAGGTATTTTGCAGGCAGGAAAACCTTTTATTTTAAACCACAAATAGTCAGCAGGTGGCCACAACTATCCACGTTTCATTAAAATCACATAAAACCTAGGTACAAAAGCACCACTGATTATTGCTCTAGAAAAACTGCATGAAAAAATTCAAATACACACAGTAAAAACACCACAGTATGCACAGGACTAAATTTTTAAAGCAAGTGCATGGAATGCTGAATCAATTTTACAGACAGCTTCCAATATTAAATTGGTATTTATTTTACTCAAGGATGACGGAAATTTCCAAAAAGCATGACTACAAGAAGGTAAAATGTCCATCCTTATATATTTTTGTATGCCAACTAGTAGAGTCCTAAAAAATTAGCATTTACAAAATACTCGGTAAAAATAGCTTTTAAAAGTTGTCCCAAGAGGTACATAAAATCAACCCCAATTTTCATGACAATTCATTCTCCCTCGTTTACAGATTCAGTTTTCTGTGCCTGTGGAGAAAGAACGGAAGACAAAAAAGATAGAGTTACTATTAAAACAACTATAAGCCAAAGAAGATTCTACCCCACCGACACACACACTTCGGAACATCTGTTTTTTAGCAGCTCTACTGCAAAACCGACTTCAACTCTGGGTGTAATACAGACAAGGCAGGAAAATAGGACACAAACGCTTGGCTGCCTTTATTGCTTTCTGCTTTGCAAACGACCACGGAAGCTTTACCTGTGAGCTCCCTCGGTTCACGATAAAAAGAACACCACACTACTATCTGATGCTAGTCACTGCAAACGTGCGGAATTTTCTACTGTACCCTTAACTCTCACTGTTTCAATCTGCCCCTTTACTGACAGTGTGCTGGGTGGGGTACCTCTGGAGGCTGAGACATTAACAGTTGAGCGAGAGATGTGGATCTGCAATAACATTACAGGCAATAAAGAGAGACGTTATGAACATGCGGTCGCCGGCTGAAGGATCGAGCAATTGCTTTCAAGACACTGATTCAATCAGCGGGAGGTATTTCGGGAAAGTACCTCTTCTGCTTTAGTGTCACCGTTTTCAGATGGTGCAGTACCTTCCTTTCCAGCTTCTTGCTTTTCCTCCTTCTCCCCTTTCGCACCTTTGTTAACCTTTGTTGCCAGTTCTTTCTAACAGGGGATCAAAGCACAGGGAAACAGAGTGTGTTAGACACGGTGTGATGTTGTGCAAACTCAGCCGGCCTCCGTCCAAGCACAGGGGGAAACACGAGCAAGGCCAATGTGGTGGCTTTCAGGGGAAAATGGAAACCCGGTTCCCCTGAGCTCTGAGTGAGTTCCACTGAGGCTCCATGAACATGTAACACGCGGCTTAGAAAATCCAGTGGACTTTGATTTCCCCTCGTGTGTGTCTTTGGAGAGCACTGTCTCTTGCTAAAGTGAGAAGTGGCTCTGCCATGGGGAAGTAGCAGCAGGGGGACGTGGTGAAGCCGGGGCAGACCCAGCAAGAGGAACACTGCGCATGGGGACCTGGGGCTTAAGTGACAAGAAAGCTGAGAAAGCGCTTAAAAGGAAGGCCCAGAGGAAGAAAAATTCCTGATTTTAAGACCAAGCTGGGACTTCCCTGGCGGTCCAGTGGTTAAGACTCTGCGCTTCCACTGCAGGGGGCACGGGTTCGATCCCTGGTCAGGGAACTAAGATCCCACAAGCTGTGCCGGCGCGGCCAAAAAGTAAAAAAAATAAAAAGAACCAAGCCACAGAAATGAGTTCCGCTTCCGAACTGCCTACTCATACCATGATACATACACATCGTTTCAAAAAATTCACAGCAAGGGACGACGCTCTGGAGGGCAGGGTACAGAAAGGCCATTTGGGGGTAAATTTCTTCATAGTTCTGTGCCGCAGTTTCCTCATCTGCCAAACGGGATACGTGTATCTACCTCAGTGGGGCTGACGGGAGGGTCTATGCATAGGATAAGCACCACGTAACTGTTTGCCGGTATTAATTATCTGCTGGTATTGACTATTATAGGAATTATTATTAGTCCTCAGACTGACCTCCTCAGATCAGTTACGTGAAGTCAGAAGCCCCTCCCCACGCCTCCAGCTGTTGGCAGCAGTGTCGCCCGGGCCCGGGCTCACCCCTTCTGAGCCCCACCTGAACGGCATGTTCTCGAGGCAGCTACCAAACCCCGCCTTGGACATGAGGCTTCTCACGCCAACACGCTCTGACCTCCTTCGCTTTACGGACCAAACGGAAAACACACTCCCAGTGAAACATAAAGTTTGTGCTCTCTGCCTTCGGAGAAAGCCTGTCTGTAGCTGGTGGAAGTTTTCCAGTCTGTACGTTGAGCCTGGATCATAAAATGTCCTCGTGCCTCGGATGACTCTGGGATATGGGATTTTAATTTATTCACTGCTGAAAAAGCCAAAGTGGGGCGGGGGACCACCTCTTACCTTAGCAGATGTTTTTCTTGGTTTAGGTTCAGGTTTTGGTGGAGCTGGTTTCTGCAAAGACAAATTAAGTTATACAAATACTGAAAAAAGACAACCCTCGGCACCAAAAGGAACAGCGACAAGACTGCTAAAGACAGTCCATTTTGCCTATGATGTTCATTTCAAAAAAATATGTCGTCCTATTTTCAGCATCAGGTAGCAGCAAAAAGACCTCCACATTTCATAACTATTTTCATCCTGGGTTCTCAAGTGAATGGCAGGTGAGATCTGAAAGCCAACTATTCCCCGGGCCAGAACAGCTCTCTGGGAACAGATTTAAGCTTCTGTGTCCCATGTCTCTGTATTTCCTTTTATCACAACACAGCAGCAAGAGGAACGACTCAGGCCCTTGGCCAAATGACTCGGTGAATTCAGGGACACCGGCCTCCCGAACAGTCTAGAAATCCTAGCACCATCACAGGCAAAAGCCCATTGGGAATAAGAGAGCTGCCCGTGAAGTGTTCCAAAGCCAGTTCCAAATCCTCCCACCTCCGATGCAGGTTTCAAGCGCTTGTTGAAGGCTGAGCTTCTTCCTACTTTCCTCTTCCAAGGCCAGCTCAAGGTGAGGAGACTCTCCTGCCCATCCAGACCCTGGGCTCATTTGTCCCTAGAGCTTGTTATTAAGAACACAATTATAATGATACAATGTCCACTGTTAGCTCCCGAAGTTCAAGATCTTTCACAGACCCTATTAGCCAAAGAGCCCAGCGGGCACCTCTTTTTCTCTTGCCTCGTGTGGCTCTCCCCACTCCTGGGAGCAGTGCCCACCTGTCCCGTGGCCCCAGGCCCCTTCACGCAGGGCTTCAGCCCGGCTGCTTCCTAGGGGTCTGAGATGGGCACATGGGGATACCACGGAAGTGTAAACCTCTGGTTTTCTATAGCTACCTTAGGGCAAATATTTCTCTCGTTGAGTTAGGAAAAAATTACACTTCTTTCCTGGCACCAGGGAGAATGGTTTTTAAATAGAGAACACTGCCCAGAGTCCCCCTCTGCCCCCACGTGGAGAAAAAAACACATGTTCCTCCCCAATACCTCCAGATGTTCAGGATCATATAGAACCTGGCCCTTTCCATTAAGGGCATAAACTGAAATTGTAGTCAGTTCAGTTCTGGAAGATTGATCATTGGACACGACCTCTCAAATAAAAAAAGAAAGTGGAGGGCTTCCCTGGTGGCGCAGTGGTTGAGAGTCCGCCTGCCGATGCAGGGGACGTGGGTTCGTGCCCCGGTCTGGGAAGATCCCACATGCCGCGGAGCGGCTGGGCCCATGAGCCATGGCCGCTGAGCCTGCGCATCTGTTCCGCAACGGGAGAGGCCACAACAGTGAGAGGCCCGCGTACCGCAAAAAAAAAAAAAAGAAAGTGGAGCTTGAAAAGTAGGGACTATTTTCCTTAACATTCTGACCACTGTATATTTGTACCTTGCTCCCCACATCTATCAGCTTGCATGGCTCCTAAATTTTCAGGATTAAAAAAATTTTATTTTGGGCTTTGATATAGTGTATTAACATGCCCTTGTTTTCTCAATTTACAGCAAATGATGTCCTTTCATATTATTTTCTGTTAAGACAGACCTTTCCCCCAAACTCAGCATTCGTGTTTTGATGGGACAGGAAATGATGAGGTTTTGTAGTCTGTAATCCCACTGGCTTCCAAGGAGGCTCTGCGTCAGCACCATGGGCAACGATGTCAGTGGAAGGTATTATATTGCTGGTCCCTGGTGTTCAGGAAACGCCTTATTTTAAAATTTGGCTTTTGACTTCCATGATCTACCCCCTTGAAAGGCTAGATATCCATGGAATACAATGGCTTTCAGTATAATCTACAGTGAAATCTACAAAAGAGTTAAAACTTAACTTCTCAACCACAGTGAAAATTATACCACTGGACAAGCACACCACCTTTGAGGGGTTCTGGCAGAATCTGGATTAACTGGGTACACACACGACCACACCTCCCAGGTCTTAACCTTCCCGGTAACTCTGACATTGCTTCCTACGTTGGGACTCATGTGAAACACTGGCTCAGCCAACCCAAACCTGGCTATACTTCTGAACTTGTGAATGGTCCCAGTACCTGCTTCTTTTTTTTTTTTTATTTCAATGTGTGAAACAAGTTTAGCAAAAATATATTGAGAAGAAAAGCCAGTAACTGCTATATATACTTTTTAATTTGTGAAACAAGTTTAGCAAAAATATATTGAGAAGAAAAGCCAGAAACTAGTATTTTTTTTTAAATTCAGAAACAAGTTTCCAATATCCATTTCAGCTTGGATTCCCTACACTGTGCCAGGCACAGGTGTGGGCTGAGGAGGGAATCCATGCTTCCCTGAAGGTCATAGTAGCTTGCAGCTCCCGGACTATCTAGTATCGGGATACGTGCCGTCAGCCAAGAGGTCAATGCCTTTCCCTCTGCGTGTCAGTGGGCAGTGCACATAAAGTAACCCAAGTCCTCCACCAGAGAGGCAGGCTGCCCTGTCTTGGCAGAAGGAGTACTGGTGCATGAGCAGGGCGGCAGGGATGAGTACTGGAGCCAGCCGGGAGCACAGCGTGGTGACAAGGGCTGAGGCACACTCCTGGCCAAGGCTCGCTCACACCAGCCGGTCCCAGCTTTAACGATCTTAACCCTTGTCCTTTCCCTGGGCCTGGCCCACAGAGGGAGACCCCAGGTGGCAGAGTGGAAATCGTTACTGTTTCAGATTCTCTAGTTCTGAAGTGAGGCTAGAGCCTATGGATTCAGACAACCTTCAGAACGTCCTGACTAAGGTATGAGTCACGGAGGGAGAACTGGAATTCTTGACTCCTTTAGCAGATCAGGTGTAGAATGGGAGGCTAGGACTTTGCTAACCTAATTCTCCATCTCAGGGACCCAGTGATATCAAACAGCTTCCTGGGCTTTGAACGCTTGCTAAACGGGCTGGCCACTGTTTTTCACCAACGTGTCTGATCAAGTGAGCTGCTGGCAACACCGGTCAAAGTTGCTAGAAATTCTGACCCAGGTTATTTCTAAAAAGGAAATAAAAAAAGCTCAAGGGAAACACCACCTTCATCTTCCTTTTGCTGCTTTGCTCTGGACCGAGGGAACGTGTATTCATAAGAGCTAACAACAACGGGGTCCAAAGTACTCACCGCTGACAACCTGGCAGACCGTCTGGTGGGCTACAAAGGAAACGAAAACAAAAAAACACATATGTTTTGGTGATTATACACAACCAAGTTGAGTTTTAAAAACTCATTCTTACTGTCTTACTTTGTTGAAAGAATAGAATGCAGGAGTCCCATTACCCTCCCCAGGTGAGCACAGTGAAACATACCCCCAAGTGCCCTGGGCACTGGAATATTCCAGAGGACGTGTTCCTAAAGAGGTGTAGGCTCACGGTTCAAAGAAATGGCCTTTTGCAGTAGAGGGTGGGGTGGACAAGGAAAAGGCAAAGAAGACACATTTAGGCTCCGACCCAAACTTTTGTGATAAAACTGGCAACAGGGGCACGGAGGTGCTATTTAAGAACCAGTCCAGTCTGACTCTTGCTCCTTACAAATGGAACTAAAGCTTATAAATTAATACTAAACGAGACTTATATAATTGTGCAGAAACCGAAATAGCAGGAGTCCCCTCCCTGGTTACTACATTAGAAAAGAGAATGACTCCAAATCTTAGGCAGTTAACAAGCAAGGCTTCCTTTTACCTGTAACAAAATAAACACATTTATCTATCTACGAAATGCACACGTTGAAAGATGTAAATAATCATTTTAATAATCTCATCTTTTCATTTAGAAGTTTACAAATTTAGAGAAACTGGGTTGAGGTGGGTATTTTTCAAGGAAATCTTTTCTTCAAGGATTGGTGCAAGTTAACAGCAAACGACATGGCAAAGAAAATTTCTAAGAGCAGAACCGTTCTAGGCATTTCAGAAACACGCGTATAGAATTGATATTCTACTTCCCACCAGCAAAAGATGGCTCCCCGAGGGATTTCACTTTCTAAAAGTACAACTGCCTTTCTTTAAAAGTGTTCCGGAAGCAAATACTCCACACTTTCTGCCTGTTTTGTTCACTGCTCTATCTCCAGTAGAATAGTGTACCACCTAACATACAGTGGATATGCAAGAATACTGGCTGAAAAAAATAAACTCAAGCTTTTCCCTAATTTGCTGCCTTAGGCAGACTTAGCCTCATTACAAGAGCTGAAATGTCTCAAATAATCTTTTAAGGGGGTCAGCAGGAGCCTGGCTCAGGATTGCAAGGAATCATGGAATTCTCTTGTCAGTCTAGGTCAGCTGGTCAAGGCCAAAGTCAAAGAAATGTTTCTTGCCATCTCCACATCGAAGAACTTTCTCGCTGAAAATAGCTAGAGGAAGCTAAAGTCATCTTTCTTTAAACTACAGAAGGAAATGAAAGGCCAGAGCCTTCTGGAATAATTTTAACCTTGGGGTCGTGTGCAAAGCTGAGCTGGACTTCAGGCTGGTAGGCAGAACGTGCCGACTCGGGGAGGCTGCGCAGGCTACGTGTCGGCTGTGACGCGTCACTGCAGGGGTAAGGGGTGCACAGTATGGGGGCCTGGACCAGATACTCCATGGGAATCACCACGGCGTCTACTGGATCATCATGGGATAATTGGAAGCAATAACCATGCTGGGAACCAGAACCCAAATCCCGTAGTGCCTTTCCCAGGCTGGTTCATTGCAGGTGCTGGGTATCCCCGAAGAAGAGGCAGCATTATCACTTAAACCGGGCAGCAAGTGGGTAATCTGTGCTTCTTCAGTATGCTTTCTGGGCATGCTGGAGAGCATCCTCCAATTACCAACCAGAGCTCAGCTTAACGCTTCTGTGTGGCTTCAAGAACCGCCCACACCGCCTCAAGAGGAAAGTGCAGCCGGCAGAGGAGTGCTCAGAAAGACGCCCTCTGAGAGGAAAATCGGCGGCCTCTCTGCTAAAGGGGGTTGAACAGGTCTTGTCTGAATCCCCCCGCCCCCACTTGGTGTCGCCCTGCGTGTGCCCGGTTGGCCTTCCTATCTGTACCCCATCTGCACAGGACCCCCTTCTCTTGCACTTCTGTAGCGGGAGCCCTCAGTAAAACGTGGAGGTGAATGGAGTGGTCAGACACGCCAGACATGCAAGTGTGAGCCTGCAGGGTGCAATGCCAAGACCACTCCTCACTAACCATCCAGTTTGGAGCCTGAAAAGCGGCCAACAGGTTAACCATTACTTACAAGGGCTCCCCTATCCACCAACAAGCTGTCCTGAATAAGATCTCATTGAAGCGAAGCCAAATCCTCTGAAAAATCCCCCCCCCCCACCCCCGGCCCCCCCCCCCCCCCCCCCCCCCCCCCCCCGGGATTTCCAGAGAGACTTCCAACCAAGCCCCACTCTGCAGGGCCTGCAAGCTGTTCCGATCCAAAAGACTCGCTACCTTTTCATAATTCAGGTCGAGTACAAGAGTTCCAAAATAAAAAGCCTAGGAAATTAATGCAAAAACAGAGTTTGCCTTTCTAGGCTGTCTAAACCAAGCCGTCTCTAAAAACCACGTTTTACTGTAAAATGATTTTATGACTTCCTGCTAATATTTACCAGCTCTTCTTTCTATGCTAAAAAAAAAGAGACTTCTCTTAAACGTTCCTTTTCGGTAACCATCCTAAGAGATTTTCTTTTTCACTGCAGACACAGGAGGCTGAAACGATCCTCCACTCACAGTCAGCAGTACTGATTATGCACCCAGTGTATACACCTTCCTGGAACGTTTCATCAGCTTTCACAAGCCTTCCAATCTATAAATGATTGGACCATATATGCCAGATATAAAATAGACCAGACTGCTCTCTTTCCCTCTTTCAAACACTAGAATTCAAAGTATTCATTTAAGACTCAGGCTGTGGGGCAGAACTACTATGAAAAAAAAGATAAGAATTTCTCCTGAGAAACAACAAGGATTTACTGTAGCGCACAGGGAACTATATTCAATATCCTGTAATAAACTACAATGGAAATGAATTTAAAGAAAAGAATACAGATATATACATATATGTGTATAACCGAATCACTTTGTATGCACCTGAAACTAACACAATACTGTAAATCAACTATACTTCAATTTAAAAAAAAAAAAGAGAGAATTTCTCTCCATCTGTTGACTGTGAGTCCTCAGGAAAAGTGGCCAAAAGAGCAGTTCTAAGGGAAAAGAGGAAGGTTTTTAGAATGACAGATCGCTAAAAGTTACAGAAACAATGTGAGGGTTTGTCACTGTGGTACACAGGTGCTGGGCACTATGGTATTATTCAGTAAGCATTTATTGATTACCTGGTAATTCCCCGGGCTGGAGAAAATTACAGTGAAGGCTACTATGAAAGACGTGGAGTCTTTCACTTTAATGTCCTGGTTGCAAAAGCAACATAGAAGTCTAATCTCAATATGACAAAATTCCCTGGGCGGGGCTAGATGCAAGTAGAATCACTGGACTTTGCTGAATACTGCTTGAAACATATGGGCTATTCCATTGGAATTCAGAAGCATATTTATTTTTATGAGATTTCTTAATGCTTCTGATCTGCACCATGTACCAAGCAAAGCCCACAAGTCAAGTTGCTTTTAACTTTCAAAACCAAATGAAGAGCTAATTAGAATTTCCCTTCTTTGCAAAACTGGGAAGTGGGGCAAGAAAGACGTGTATCAGGGCTTTGGCTGGAGAATGAAGACAGAGAAAAGGCACTGGGTGATCAGATTTTTTTTTTTTTTTTTGGCTGTGTCCTGCGGCACGCGGGATCTTACTTCCCTGACCAGGCATCGAACCCATGCCCCCTGCATCGGGAGTGCGGAGTCTTAACTACTGGAACGCCAGGGAAGTCCCATGACCAGATTTTTATGATGACCCCCAAAGGGGCTTGAGGATAGGGGATTTTGAGTCAGAAGATGCAGACGTCTTTCCTGATTCTGCAATTTACAAGTTGTGACACCTGGGAAAAATCACGTATTTCTCTGCGTACCTTGTTTGCTCTCTTCAAATGGGGATAATAACTCCCACGTGTTGACCAAAACAGCGCTTCTCTGACATAAATTACTCTCTCTCATTGCTTTCTTTTTCTTCATAGCAAATTTTCAGTCACTTTTTATTTACTGTCTCTTTCCCCCTACTACAACGGAAGCTCCATGAAGGCAGAGACTTTTGCTCCTTTTGCTCACTGTGGAATCTGTGCAGCCAGGTGCGTTCACGCGCTCCCTACATTTTTTTGTTTGCTTTGGTTGGAATGTCTCTCTGAAAATGCTGAAAGGCTCTCTGCCCTCATTCCAGGGTGATTTTAAGGATCAGATCAAACAATGGAGGTGAAAGGGCTTTGAAAGCTGCCCAGTGTAATGACTGTAGCATATTCTTTTGGTCATTTATCGTCCGGATACTATACTCTGCACTATGCCCTTCAAATATCATGGCGTGGAAGATGATTTTCAAAAGGGGATCCCCCTTTGTAACTGATATCTATTGGCTGTAGCCTAGGCTGTGCACACTCATGACTAGAAAATTCAGTCACTTCACTGGGGGAAAAAAAATCAATCAATATACGGTCAGACAGTTCTTACCCCAAAGCAACACCAACTAACTGACCTTGTCCGTTTTCAAACAACTATGTTGGTGTCCTGAAGGCAAATCACAAGTTTTAATCTGGTGTTGGCTTAACGGACAGGAAAAGAGTCTTTTCTAGGAATGACTTTTGTTAGCAATAAGGTAATACATGTAATCAGATAAAATATTAGAAGTAATAATGTAAAAATATAATAAAAATTCTGGGGTATAAAAGAATATGCATAAGACAGGTGTGTAAGCAAAAATCTTTTACATATATTCCAACCAGCTTGATGGTTTTCAGTGTGGAAGGGAGGGAAAGGCTGTTTTCACTACCCAAGACCTGCTGTGTGTAATGGTTTCTAGGTTTTCTGACTGTCAAATCAACTTAAATAGCGGTCCCTGAGGAGAAACCCAAATGCATTTTGTGCCCCAATCTAAAAACATTAAGGGGGTACTACACTTAGCCAACTGTCCTACAAATTGTATTTTGCCATTTTCAAGAAAATTCAAGCACTTGAACTTTGGTATGATAACATTTTTCGGTTGGTTCTAAGCATTTGTTTAGTGACCTTACTTTGGATCACCAACTTCACCTCCCAAACTCTATGTTAGACACTGACTACTGGGTAAATGGATGGTGGGGACTTGGCTATCGGCAGTTCTGTTTGTTTTGCTTTTAAATGATTTCTTTACAGATTCCGTTAAAGATTTTCCATTCGGCAGAACGAACTTCCTTGTACAAATCGTGTGTAGGGGTTTTGCTATCATGACAACCTCTGAATTATTAACACAGTATGAGTCACCCAATCAAAGAAACCGTAACTAGATATTGTTTTTGTCTCTCCCATGACCCCTTTTAGGTTATAAGTTCAAGGATTCCACACACTGTAAAGCTCTGTGCAAAAGGGAATGGCTGTCATCACAATTACCATCTCACTGGCTGCTTTTTTAGCTCATCTCCTTTTAGAAGTTCACGATAGGACCACGGAAGGTCAAATGCAAGCACCTCTTCCTAGCTTTCTGGAGATTTCTGTATTTTATACAGAGCTTCTTTGACTTATTGTCTAACTATCCCAAACCCTAAGAATTTTCCTGATTAAAAAAAAACTTTAATATTTTGACATTTTATGTATCCTTCATAGTTTTTGACTTTAGAGATGACTCCTTTTAGGCAAATATTCAGAACCCAAAAAGTAATCTATAGTTCACTCACCGGAGCAGAGAATTTATTAAATCAAGTCTTTCATTTCCTTGCTGTGAAAGGCCGACTTTGTTCTCCTTGATGAATTTACCTATTATCTCGCTCCTTGCCCAGAAGGAATTCTCAGTATCCCTTTTAACAGACAGCAGCGCCAACAGGTAGAAACATAAACAACATAGCAAGTGGAAAATGCCTCATGAGTGCCCCTAACTGAAATCTATCCAGGCTAAGAGAGGCTACACAGCCACACTTTTATCTCTGGTTTATGTCGTCTCAACAATCTGGTTTCGAAGAGTATTCATTCAGATGTAGACCATCATAATGATATTAAAAATTCCAGTTAATAATACAGGATTTCAAAGATACACTCACCTCCTGTTTAGTTACTTTGGAGCCATCCTTGCCCTCTGGGTTTTCTGGAGACTAGAAAGAAAGAATTTCGGTGAATTGTATTTAAATTGGAAAATGCATATTAAAAGACCACATAAGCCAACGATATTCTGCAGGGAAAAGTAAGTTTGTAAGAGGATATGTTTCACACACTTTCACACACACACACACACACACACACACACGCACACACACACACACACTGCATTTATCTGCATAACTGCTCTAAGATTATACCAGGAAGTACTGCAAGAACTGATCTGAGCCCGTTCTCAATGCACATTCACTCTAAGGAATTTTCATCGATCTCTTGCTGCGCGGTAAAGAACAGCGACCCAGCAGTCAGCAGCAGGGGTGCCTGGGACCCAACACATGTTCCAGTCACTTTGTTTCCCTAAGGTGAGAGCAGGGAAAACCTAACCCAAGCGCAAAAGCGTACTTTCACCCCATACTCGCCTAGCTTTGATTTCTAGCCCATTTCTTGATACGACTTGATACATTTATCGTGAGTTCCTATTTTTCCATCGTCAGCTCCAGGCTCTCTCCCACACTCCCAGCCTCGGTAGGATGGCCCAGCGCCCGGCCACGCCAGCCGATTTCTTTCCTGATTTTGATCCATCCCCCGCCCCCCGGGGGGAGGCACCCTCCCACTCTCACGACAGCTCAAACCTGACTCCCAACGGGGGAAATACACTTACATTTATGAGACACATCAATTATCCCAATATATTTTTATTGGCTAAAGACAATAAATAAGATAAAAACTATTCAACTAATTAGAAAATTAAAACTATTTAACACAAGATAGGAACGGAGTTCCCAGGGTGAAAACATACAAAGAGCAAATGACATTTGGCACAAATGTTTCGCTTGGGAAAATAAAGCAGCTATGCGGTAACGCCTCATCTGATAAAATGAGAAAAACATTCAAACCCCACTGTTTGCTGGGGTTGGTGACACTGTAAATTAATATAATATTTTCAGAGAACATCCTGGCAATATGAAAAAGACACTTAGGACTAATCATATAATGACCCAGTAATTCCAATTTTGGCATGAAGACTCAAAGAAAGAGACTTTGTAAAAATACGGTTTTGTTTGTACTGTTTCTAATATGAAATAACTAGAAACAACTCACATGATCAATAAATAACAGAGAAATATTTAAATAAACGATATAATTACTAATGCAATGCGATTAAAAATAGTTAGGCTATGTGACTACATGGAAAGTCCACATAAAGTTAAGGCTAAATTTAAACACTTAGATTATAGGGAAATCCCTGGTGGTCCAGTGGTTAGGACTCTGTGCTTTCACTGCCAAGGGCCCGGGTTCGATCCCCGGTCAGGGAACTAAGGTCACACAGCACAGCCAAAGAAAATAAACACTTAGATTATAAAGTAATATGTAAAACATAGGTCAGAAGTAGATAAAGACTTTGAGAAAGACAAAAGCTTTTCTTCAAGACACAGTAAACCTTCTCTTCTTCCCTGGGGCTGCCTGTTACCCACTGTTACCCACCGTCTACCGATTCATCTCTCTTCAGAACCTCCCAGATCCATGGAGCTCTCTCCTGTTTCTCAAATCAACCAATTATTTTTCCCTCATCCATGGAATCTTCTCTATCATCAAGGAAAACAAAGCTTCTCTTTTCTTTCTTTCTTTTTTTTTTAAATTGTGTTAAATTTCTTGGTGCAAATTTCTATTTATTTATTTATTATTTTTTGGCCATGCTGCATGGCATGCAGGATCCTAGTTCCCTAACCAGGGATCAAACCCGTGCCCCCTGCAGTGGAAGCTCAGAGTCTTAACCACTGGACTGGTGGCGGGGGACGGGGTGGAGTCCCAGAACTTCTCTTTTCTGTCCCCACTCTCTTGCAAAGAATGTCTGGCTCACAGATCTCATGCTATATCAGCCAGCTGAGTTAGAGACAGAAAAATCTTAGAAAATCGAATCCCTAGGTGAGCCATTTGGCTTTGCTCATTTCCACGGTTACAAACTTGACCCTTCTGGCCACAAACCAGATCCTCTGTTGTCTAAAGTGCTGGGCTCTCATTCTCACTTATCAGGCCACTCAGTAGATGCAATCTGGGGTACCCTCCAGCTGTAACTGATAGGCTTTTAAAGAAGCACCACACGGCTACTACTGATGTTACCTGACATTAAAAGATTTGCTTAAACGGATGCTAGTGACATTACGTTCAATATTCTTCTAGGCAGTGGATTTGTGACAGCAATATGACTGAAAGATCACTCTCTAAACACTGACCTAACAATGTTTGGATTGGATGCAAATTATTGAAAAAGAGAAACTTGGAAAGACCCCACCAAAAAAGCAGGTGTAACTGAAAATGTTAATACTTTCAGATGCATGAACGAATGAACCTAAGACTGGAGAGGGGAAGAGATACAACTCCAGCAAAGCTCAACCTCTCCATAAGAGCATTCTATGAACAAGCACATAGAAAACTGCAAGTCAGGAACGACCCAAGTGACCTTCACCCTGGGATCAGTGGGGTACGGTGGCACACATGCAGGTCAAGACACTGGCTTCAGTCGTGGCTCTCTACCTAGGAGACGTGTGATCTGGGGCAGTGAGTTCATCACTGTGGTCAGTCTCTTCATCTGATAGATGATAATGACATCTAACTCAGAGGGTCATGTTTATGTTCAAGCCAGATGTTGGGGAGAGCATTTCAGACTGAATCGCTATACAGATGTTGTACAACAAAATATATGTCTCCTGAATTATCAAATATGATATATCATATTGAACAGGGCCTTGAGGTTGAGCACATTTCCTTATAACCAGAGTCCCTGCAACCTTGTCGTCTGTTTTTTGTTACACAGAGTAACAGGTACACGATTTCGGAAAGACCTACCGTTTCCGGCTGTCTTATCACACACTCTGTCCACCGTTAACACTTAGCCATGAGGCTGGAGAGAGCAGGAGATCATGGTATGAAGGGATTAAAAGAGAAGCCCGAAGATTTTGTCCCAAGGGATCTTGAGGAATAAAAACAAAGAAAAGGGAGAAATGAGGCTTGGGGGTGTACATAGATGATCTCAGATGTACTTCAACCACCTTGTGGGCTGACGGGAAGGTAAGTGAGTTAGACGGGATGTGGGGAATTCCAAGGCAGAGGGGTCTTGCCCCACTCCCCCAGACAGGGCAGGCTTATGCTAATCCAGTTGGAACCCACAATGGTCAAAAGGGCAGAGAACCATGGTCTAACCAAAAGATCTCATTCACATATCTGAGGCTCCTTCAGCACCCAAGTAGATGGGGACCGAGCTGAGAGCCAGCAAGGGGTGGGGGACACACGTGGTGGCCTGATGGAAGGCAGAGCAGGGATTCTGGGGGAGTCAGAAGCACCACTGAGAGATGATCTGAGGGCAAGTTGGCAGGCAGATGGATCACTGAACACCTGGTGACCCAATGGAGACCCAAAGTCAGCCAAGAGCATGAAATTTGGCAAAAATCAACAGGTAGTTGACCTTTTTAAAATTACAAGTTCTGAAAATTAAAGTAGGCTCATTGAAATAAAAAACCTCAAAACATAAACTCTAGACCAGGGACAGTAGAAGAAATAATGAATTGTCACGGACTGCTGAGGAATTAGCCCAGAATGTAGGAAAGAGCAATAAAGAGGTAATATGAAAGAGAGGTTAGGAGACATGGTGGCTAACTGCGAGGTTCCACCTGTATCTCATAGACATTCAGAAGCAGAGCACAGAGATACTAACAAAGGCATAATGGGTGAGAACTTTCCTAAACTGAAGTCATGAATCTCCAGATGGGAAACTCACACCAAGGAACAAACTGGAAACAAAACAAAGCAAACAGATACAATGAGACATAATAAAACTACAGAAGGTCAAGGAAAATGAGAAAAATCTTGAAAAGTTATCAGAATTAAAAGATGAACTATTTTCAAAGAATTACTTCTCAAGCATCTATAAATTATAAGAAACTACAAAGCAACGTTCAAGGAGTTGAGGAAAACTGTCAGCCTAGAATCCTGTACCCAGCTATCATTCTAGAGTGAAGGCAAAAATCAAGACATGTCAATACAAATACTAAGAGAGTTTACTACCAACAGAGCCTTTCTTTCAACAAGGATCTAGTACTAAATAATCAAATTCAGCGAAAAGAAAAGTGAATTAAGACGGAAGGAAAATATGTAAGAAAAAATGTATAAAATATATTGGCAAATCTAATTATTACCTGTAGATACTAATACGTATTTTTTGTGTGTTTAAAAATATTTCAGTAGAAATCCTAGATTAGTGTTGCCCTATAGAATTATAACACGTAATTTTAGATTTTCTAACAGCCACATGAAGAAAGTTAAAAGACATGGGTGAAATTAATTGTAATAATAGATTTTATTTAACTGAACATATCTGAAGTTTTATCATTTCAACATGTTATCAATATCCAAATTATTAATGAGATATTTCACAAATTTTCTTGGTACTAAATCTTTAAAACCTGGCATGTATTTTATACTTACAGCACACCTCCATTCAAATGTTAAGTTTTTACCAGGAGTACCTGACCCTCTAAATATGTTAGAGATCATAAAGTTTATAGTAGTTCCACATATCCAGGTTGTTGCAAACATATTTAAAATTTTCCATAACGGAATCTAATACCAGTTCTTAAATTTAAATTGATTAAAACTAAAATTTTAAAAACTCAGCTCATTCTTTCTCATTGGCTAATAGACTCATGAAGTTAATGGCTGCCATATTGGATGGCACAATTCTAGACAATAACAACCGCAAAAGATGAGAGGAGGGGGAACAGATCATCCTCACCCCCAGCATGGGAGGGTCCTGGTTTTGTTCTGGAGAATGATACTGACACAGAGTCATTTTAGACTCTGTTAAAACAAAATTTAAAGACAGGCATTAAAAATTTTAAGAAAATAAGTAAGATCTATAAACTTAAAAATCAGGAGAAGTGGAATAAGGCAAATTTTACAATCAAAGGCAGGGGAGAAAAAAGCAAACCAAAGGGAAACACATAATAAATAGAAACCACAAAATAAGTCATTAAAAAAGTCCAAATATATTAGTTATCATAATAAACCTAAAGAAATTATATTAATTCATTATAATGTCAAGTACCATAAGACATAGAACAATACAGGTATATGATTCCACTTTTACAAATTTTAAAACAAATCAATATTATGGATTTATATGTGATATATACATCATAAACATATAAAATCATGGACTGGAAGGATACACACCAAATTCATGATCATGCTTCTCTCCAGGGAGGCTGACAAGGGAAGGGAACCAAGGGGGTGTTCAGAACTTGATCTGTAACATTTTATTTTTAGAAAGATCTGAAGCAAATAGGATAAAAAAAGTTCAAATGTGTGAATTCTGAGTGATGGGTGAATAGGTATGTTATATTATTTCCTGAATTTTTCTGTACTTGAAACCCCCTAAAAAGATTACCAATATTAAGGGGGTAGGGGAGTGGAAGCAAAGCCCAGCTGGCAGTGCCACATCTACTCCCAACATAAATTCCATGACTATTAGTGCTTTCTGTATTCCTTTTTTTAAAAGTTATTTTCTTTATTTATTTTTATTATTTTTTTTGGCTAAGCCATGCGGCGTGCAGGATCTTAGCTCCCCAACCAGGGATCAAATCCATGCCCTCTGCAATGGAAGTGTGGAGTCTTAACCATTGGACCGCCAGGGAAGTCCCAGTGTTTTCTTAAATGGCTTATAAGTCTGGCCCACACACTGCCTCTTCCTTTTCTGTTCAAGACATACAATTCATAGTCATTTCATTTGTGCTGATATGAAGGAATCTGGAGCTGGGTAAAACAGGAAGCCAAGAGCATTACAAACGTGAATTCAGAACTGTCCCTCTTGGGTGAGTGTAGGATGAGAGACGGGCAGAGGGAGCCCGGCTTCCTTCAGCAGCTGACCAACTGCACTGTCTCCATTCTCCCATCTCACAAAGATGCCTGGGTCCTGCATCTGAAGACACGGAAATACACTGAAGGGGACACAACAGTCTTTCCTTAAGATAACTGTAGCAGCAGCCCTTCTCAGGAAATCAAGAAAAGAAAATTGGAATTTTCATTCTGTAGACCATCCACAGGAATCAACAGGACAAATTACCAACTGTTGAGCTTCTCCTGCTTCTCCTTCCCCTGGTAACAGTGGTTACCACCTTACACAGGGGCTCTTGTGGGGGCTCTTGTGGGGGTCGCTCTAAACTCAGGAAGGTATCAGAGAAGATGAGAAAATCCTTATAGCCTTCAACAGTTGCTTGGGAACAGCAAGCACTACATAGCCTTAGCCTCCAAGTTTGTCACTACAGAGAAAAACATTGAGGGTGTGTCAGGAAGCTAGGAACAAAAGACTAGTACCTCCTGGTGCCATATTTCTCAGCCACAGGAGAAAGAGCAGGGCTCAGGGTTCTCAGCAAAGAGTTCTGGACCTTGTATTAAAGTTCCAAATAGTCTTTACTGAAGTGTAGGCTCTCAGAGTTTTCCTTCTAAGATTTTAAGTGACAAGGGCTACTGCTTATAACTTAAGTGAATTTGTTGAGAGCCTAGAGTACCTATGAAATTCAAGTAACCATCTACCAGCAGCCATTGAACAAATCCAGTCTCAACTCCTGGGTCATCCATGCTGATGCACGAAAGCTGGGAGCAGACGTAACCCTGCAAACAAACCAACAACCACTTCTTTTCACCTGGGGAATGTATTACTTTGAGGGGACTTTTCTCTAACTTGCTGGTCAATATGTTTAAATTATTATTATTTTTCTTTACATTTTCTTTTAAAATCAATTTACATTTTCTGTTATAAACCTAAGGCTGGAGAAAAGAAGGCAGTCCAATAGTAAGCTGGTTAGACGAGGAGAAAACATTCTAGGACAAAAATCCAAACAACCTACCCCGAGAAAGACTGAAATGTGTCCATAACTAACTCTTTACTTTTCTGCTAAAGTTAACACATAAACACAACTACTTGATTAATTCCCCTCCACAAATGGAGGCACTGTCCAGGAAATTCTTATGAAGTTTTCCAAATACCAGGTACTTCCCTTAAACTCAAATATTCACATATTTGAATTTGACATATGAAACAGACACTGAAAATTTTATTCAAAGCCACAAGGACCATTGTTTAACATCAGCATGGCTGCTTTTCATTCATGCTGTAAGTATATGTTTGGGATCCTCCAATACTGCCTTGCTTTCTTTAAAATAACCCTTAAAAATCCAGCATTTAGGATTGAGAGATCACATGCAAAGGATTAATAATCAAACTGATATCAAATTTCATTCTTACCTCCTTCCTTGCTTGTGCCTATTAATTTCATCAACTTCTGTAAGCCCAAAGAGCTTATTAAGGCCATGAGGCTAGTATGTCTTCCCCAAATAAAATTTTGTTGTTCAAGATAAAAGTAACTGAGTAAGAACTCTGCTTTAGAAGGCTTTGGCTGAAATGATGTAAACAGCAACTCTTCTTTTCTGAGAGATACTTTTAGGGAAACTATCTCACACTGTACTCCATTACAAAAGATAACTGGAGGCAAAGAAAAAGCCCTCTTCAAGTATGTTCAGTGAACTTTTCTTATATAAATACACATAATTTAATACACATAAATACACATAATTTAATACACATAATTTAATAATGGAAGTATATCATTAATATGAAATAATTTAAAATATTTCACACATCTCTTTGGTCTGAGCTGCCTCTTTCATGACAGCTATCTCTTCCTCCCTGTTGTGTGAATGGGATCGTGGGTGAAGGTCCCAGCTGAGGTCCGAAGCCTGACCCCAGTCTGGCTTGTATCTTATGTCCCTGGGCCTGAGTTTCTTCATGAGGAAAACGAAGAGGATGGACCTGAAGCTCTCACTTGCCTGACTTTGTGAGATGCTCGTGTACATACTAATCACATTATGTAAGTGTCTAGGACAGAGATGCCAGGTATGGGAGTCTTAGAAAAGGACATGAGAACAGACCCAAAGGAATGACCATAATCTCAGTAAACATGGATTCTGTACTGCATTCATGTGCAAGACAATGATCTGAATGAGTTCATCTCCTCATTACAATCCTGTGAGGTTGGTAAACAGTATCATGTCTATTGTATAAATGTGGAATTGAAGCCAGAGAGGTTAGGTAATCTTGCATCTTGCAAGATAACCTAGCATCTTGCCCAAGATGACCCAGCTGGTAATCTTGCTGGTCAGTGGAAGAGCTGTGATTCAGAGCCAGGGAGGCTGGCTCAGGTTCACGACTCATCCACTACACCACTCTAAGTCGTTTCTGCTGGCTTTCCCAATTTCAAAACTGTGTGCAGATCTGGGATGCTAGGAGAGCAAAGCGCTTCCAGGGTGGGAAACATCTTAACCTGTAGACCCAGCCAAGCAACACACAATATGTAATGGAGTGTTTCCTACTCCCCCTCATTTGTGAGCCTCTTGGAATAGCAAGACACAATTTCCCATTAAAAATATTACATGTTGATTGCTTCCATGTCCTGGCTATTGTAAATAGCGCTGCAATGAACAGTGGGGTGCATGTTATCTTTTCGAATTATGATTTTCTCTGGGTATATGCCCAGGAGTGGGATTGCTGGATCATATGGTAGGTCTACTTTTAGTTTTTTAAGGAACTAAATGTCCATCGACAGATGAATGGATAAAGAAGATGTGGTACATATGTACAATGGAATATTACTCAGCTATAAAAAAGAATGAAATAATGTTACTTGCAGCAACATGGATGGACCTAGAGATTATCATACTAAGTGAAGTAAGTCAGAGAAAGACAAATATCATGTGATATCACTTATAATGCAGAATCTAAAAAAATGATACAAATGAACTTATTTACAAAACAGAAACAGACTCATAAACTTAGAAAACAAACTTACGGTTACCAAAGGGGTAAGGTGAGGGGGTAGATAAATTAGGAGCTTGGGATTACCATATACACATTACTATGTATAAAATAGATAATCCACAAGGACCTACTGTACAGCATAGGGAACTCTACTCAATATTCTGTAATAACCTATATGGGAAAAGAATCTGAAACAGAACAGATATATGTATAACTGAATCACCTTGCTGAAACTAACACAACATTGTAAATCAGCTATACTCCACTATAAAATAAAAATAAAAAAAGATTAAACTTACAAAAATAAATAAATTTTTGTCAGATAATTCTAAAAAAAGTTAAAAAATTAAAATTAAAATAAATAATATTGCATGTTGACAAAAAAGGAAAAAAATTACATGTTGAGATGCACATAAATGTACTATTCTGGGTTTTTAAATGGTCACACACACAGACACAAGTATTTTTATCTCACTATTAAAAGTAAAGGCAGGGGCTTCCCTGGTGGTGCAGTGGTGGAGAGTCCACCTGCCGATGCGGGGGACACGGGTTCGTGCCCCGGTCCGGGAAGATCCCACATGCCGCGGAGCGGCGCAACGGGAGAGGCCGCAACAGTGAGAGGCCCGCGTACCACAGAAAAAAAAAAAAGTAAAGGCAACACACCAAATCAGTTCTATCATTTTTAACAGTACTTTACATTTCTCTGTATACTTTCACCTTGTTGCTGTATTTGATCCTCTCAGTAGCACTGAGATACACAGGGACTGTCTTAATATTCCCATTTTACAGATGAAGAATAGAGACTCGAAGAGGTCAAGTGACTTTCCCGCAATAAAGAGTTGTGGAGACCACACTAGACCCCAGTCTTCCAACTTTTACACCAGGGATTTTAAAGGGACGTTATCAGATAGTGACTTTATTTTCCTATTTGCTCAGACATGAGTTTATTTCTACTAAATGATAAACACAGTTATGATGTTTCTTATATTTTTGCAAAATGAATCAGCTAGCTCTGATGTGATGGACATGTGACCACTCAAAGGGGGAACAGTAAAATTAAAAATTTTAATTAAGAGAAGCGATAAAGGAAAGCAATGAGAAGTAGATAGAAAAGATACAGTTAAAAACTGTATTATGTGGCATATATATGAAACTTCAGAAGAAGTCTTCAAAGCTTCACACGTTGATCACCTCAAGCCTTTGGTATGTTTACCTCCTACATACACCAGGCCCAAGACTCACAACTTCCTGCGAAGTAGGATTTAACAAATTCTGTCCAGTACTGTACTGTAAAAAGCCACAGCTTGTACCCAATTAAGAAAAAACAAAGAGAGAGAAAGAAAGAAAAAAAAAAATCTCTTGGGGTAAACTTTGTATTTACCTTTGTATGGGGTCAGAATAATAAAGATATAATTTTAAAATAATATCACTTTATGTCTTCTAAAAATAACTTTTGTAATTAAACATGAATCATTTGGTAATCCAGGACTCTGAAATAAAACTCCATCCAGTTCTAGGTCCAACAGCTTTGCTAAACTATGAGGCTTTTAGCACCTGCTAAAACAAAACACCTGCTCATTTTTAAAATCCAATGTGTAAGCAATGGTGGCTAAACATTTACATTATAACCTCTCAATATATTGTATAATATGCAAGTGTGTTTACATGTTTCTGGTCACAGGGGAATATCCCTATTATTTGAAATATAACAAATTAACGAAGACAATACATCTTAGAAATAGTAAATCCAGCAGTTTCATGGTGGAATTTGAGAAAATATGAAGTTTTAGACCCTCAATACTCAGATACCAAGGCTTGGATGAGGAAACGTCATATATATACCTTGTATATGACCCTACAGTCCATTAGATCCTGAAACACCCAGAAGGCTTCATGATAACGTACATCTTTCAGAAGCCAGAGGCCTGGACCCTGAGGGCAGCCTTAGGGCATGATCACAGATAATAATGACTTGTGGGGTACCTTCCTATGACTGGTACCTAGAAACAACGGCATCAGCCTATATCTTAATGAAGACAACATTTTAAACAGATGGACACTCACATATTTACATAACTCCTGAATCTTCCCTGTTTCATTTGTTGGGCACCTTGATTTAAATAAAAATACACGAGGCCAACAGAAATAAATATTTACGAGAAGTACTGTGGTGTCATGGTTAGGAGAAAAAGCTTGAGTAAAAGAGGGCTGGGGTAGAATTCCTGGCTCTGTCCCTTCCCAGCTGTGTGACCCAGGGGAAATGCCTTCATTGCACTAAATCCCAGTCTTCTCACTGTGGATGTGGATGGGACCGGCCACAGGGCTCGGTGGTTCAGAGCACAGGCTTTGGAGCCAGACAGCCAGGACTGCACTCCCGGCTCGGCCACCCGCTACCTCTGAAGATGTCAGTGTGGAGAGCACACACCTGACTGGGTGGTTGGACGATTCAGCTCATTAACGCAAAGTGCTGGGAACAGTGACTGAGTCACAGAAAGCCACCTACATGTTATTTACTGTGAGATGAGGACAGCCTCGCAGGACGGCGGGGAGAATAAAATGAAATAACATGAAATTGCACCGTAATACTTGCCACACAGGTTTATTTCTAACAACTTCACATATTTTTATTTAATTTTTATTTTATTCTAACGACTATAAAGCACAAAGCTCACGTCCGGTACAGCCAGGTATTGAATAAGTGGTAGCTATTTAAATTTTAATGGGAATAAATATGTGTATATATTGTTACGGATATAAGTTCTTCTTAAAATATTAAATTTTGGAACCAATTTTGAGATTTAAAACCTTTTTCTGTATCTCCCTACTTCTGATTATGCATATCATTTACTTTCTGGGACTGAACATGCATTTGCCTTGGGCATATATAAATGGCCCTGTTTCTGGACATGCTCACAAGATGTAAAAATACTGGACTCAATAAATACCTTGACCAGGAACCCACACATGATTCCGCTGAACTCTTCCAAGAACGCAGTTAAATGTACAATAAATAAGCAGCCAGTGGGAGAAAACATTCAACATTTTGATTCGGTTCGTTATCTTCAACACTGATTTTTAAATTACTCAGGAGACTAACATCGTATTTCAACATACCAGGTACTGTGAAAGCAGACAGATTAAACGGTGTTTACTTCAGTCGCCATTTCCAAATTGTACCCTGCAGGAAAGTGGAATCTATTTAACTTTGATGTAAACAAAGGCAGTGCTTTAGGGGAAAAAATATAGGAAAAGAGGATCACCTGGTAACTGATTTGCCAAGGGAATTTTAATGTTATGTGGCAATATTTTTAAGCATAATTTTTTCTCTGAGAAAAATCAACCATGTAAAAATGCACCAGATGAAAGCTTATGTTCTTTCAAAAACACTACCTACTCCTATAATTGCAGTTAACTGGCCATACAGGGTGAGATCTGTGCACCATTGGTCCTACAAAATGGAAGCTTGGCTTATCAGAAGCCTGTTATTTCACTGCAGTTCTCTTAATAATTAAAAGTATCAGCACTACAATAATGAGTATCCATTGACCGTCTCACACACGCCAGGCCCTGTGCTAAGAACTGTGCATTCACCATCTCATTTAATGCCTCCGACGACCCAACGAGGTAGAACATATTTTTAGCCCAGTTTTGCAGATGAGGAAACCGAGTCTCAGAGAATTAGGAACTCAGAAGCTTAGGGAGGAGTTAAGTAACCTGCCCTAAATTACACAGCTAGTAAACAGTAAAGCCAGGCTATATTGGACTATCTCCCCAACAAGGATATGAAATAATTAAAGTTACCACCTTCTTCCCTTGAAAACAATTCATTCATGCACTCGTTCAGCAAACAGTTACAGTACCTGTGCGAGGAGAGGTAGGGGGATTAAAAAAAGACCAGAGCCACCCAAGACTTTATGGTCAAGTGGAATTAGAAGGATTACAAAGTTAATTCAAAATTAGGTAATCAATCAAATAACATGTGTCAACTTAGAAACATGGTCCCAGACAACCACCTTTTAAACACAAGAGGGTGGTTACAGAAAAGCATAGGGGCCAAGAAATCACTGAACCTTTACTAACGAGTGAGGGTAGCTACCATACACAATCTAACCCCAAATGTTGTAACCGGCCTTGAATTTAACTTCCTTCTACTTCAAAGAAAGCAAGACTTCAGAGATCACCTTTATTAACAAACTAGCACTGATCCTCTTGTGATTTAAAAAAAAGAAACTATAATCCCCAACCCTTTTTTTTTGCGGTACACGGGCCTCTCACTGTTGCGGCCTCTCCCGTTGCGGAGCACAGACTCCGGACGCGCAGGCTCAGCGGCCATGGCTCACAGGCCCAGCCGCTCTGCAGCATGTGGGATCTTCCCAGACCGGGGCACGAACCCGTGTCCCCTGCATCGACAGGCGGACTCTCAACCACTGCGCCGCCAGGGAAGCCCTCCCCAACCCTTTTAACCAAACAACTTTCTGCCAGTGTTTTTTCTTTGGACACAGAGTCTGACCAAACTTGTGAATGCTCAGCGCTCATAGTTTTTCTTGTGGCTCATTATCACTTCTTGCCCTGAATTATGAACACTGACTGTATATTACGTACCCCGTCAGACTGAAAGATCCTTAAAAATAAGGGCCTTTACTCATTCACTTCAAAAAGGGTTGGAAAAAACAATAATGCGCTTACTTTCCCAAGGTGATGGTACTTTGCATAAAGGTGATGCTTGATAAATGTTTATTTAACATGAAGTGAGTGAAGGAATGAATAAAATGTATAACCCTGGCATTTTGGAGCCTTTACTCAAATACAGGTTTCATATCAATATTGGCGCAATTAAATTCAGCAGGTATTTATGGATGGCATACTACATATCAGGCCCTTTCACATTCAGACTGGGTAACTCAATATGGCTAAGAAGGCAGTTCTCTCCAAACTGACTTACAGATTCAATTCGATCCCTATCAAAATCATAGCAGGCATATTGTAGAAATTTACAAGTTGATTTGAAAATTTATATGGAAGTGCAAAGGATGTAATAGCCAAAACAATTTTGAAAAGGAAGAACAAAGTGAGGAACTGACATTACCAGTACCAAATCTTACTATAAAACCACAGTAATCAAGATAATGTGGTATTGACATATGGACAAACCTATAGATAATGCAACACAACTCAGAGGATAGAAATCGAACCTTTACATTATGATGAATTGATTTTCAACGAAGGTGCCTAGGCAATTCAGTGGAAAAAAGATGGTCTTTTTAACAGTTGGTGCTGAGACAGGTAGGTATCCACATTGCGCACGTGCGCGCACACACACACACAAAAGAATTGAAACCCTTATCTCATACTATACACAAATTTAATTCAAAATGGATCATAAGCCTAAATATAAGAGCTAAAATTATAAAACTTCTAGAAGTAAATATCTGTGGCCTTAGATTAGGCAAAGATGTATTAGACAGGACACCAAATGGATTCCATCAAAATTAAAAAGCTTCTGTTCTTTGCAAGACATCAAGACAAAATTTCTTTAAAAGTCACAGACTGAAGGAAAAGATCAATAAATCATATATCTGATAAAGGACTTGTGTCCAGAATATATAAAGAACACTTACAACTCAATAATAAGATGAACAATCCAATTTCAAAATGGGCAAAATATTTGAATAGATGTTTCACCTAGGATATCCATTATGCTAGTAAACACATGAAAAGGTGCTCATCATCATTACTTATTATGGTAAATTAGACTAATTAGAAGGCTATAAGCAAAAAACCCTGACAATACCAGCTATGAGCACAGATGTGGAAAAACTGGAACCCTCATTCACTGATGATACAATCACTTTGGAAAACAGTTTGGAAGTTTCTTAAAGATAGACTTTCATACCACCCACCAGTTCCACCCTTAGGAAACTTCCCAAGAGGAATGAAAATATGTCCGTGCAAAGACTTACATACAAATATTCACAACAGCGTTATTTATAATAACCCCAAACTGAAACAATCCAAATGTCCACCAACTTGTGAAAGGATAAACAAAAAGTCGAATACCCACACAGTAGACTATTATTGGGCACTAAAAAGGAATGAGGTTACAGATACATGCTAACCCATGGGTGGACCTCAAAAACACTACGCTGAGTGAAAGAAACCAGACGTAACGGACTACATACTGTGTGATTCCTTTTATATAAAATTTCCAGAAAAAGCAAATCCATAGAGACAGTAGGTTAGTGGTTGTCTAGGACTGGGGTGGGAGTAGGGACTGTCTGCCAACAATGGGAGAGACCTTTCTGGAGTGATAGAAGTGGTTTAAAACTGGATTATAGTAATGATACACAACTCTATAAATTTATTAAAAATCACTGATTTGTATACTTTGAATAGATGAACAGATTTTATGGTAAGTACCTCATACCTCAATAAAGCTTTTTTTTTTTTTTAAACGAAATTATACCCCCATCCACATTGCTTGAGAGTTGCTGAAGTGTCAGTGTCACTAAGCACTGGGCAGTAACACTTCCAATCTTTTCTTTAAACCAGACTGGTTTTAAAAACTCACATCTCATTATTGTTAATAATATACTATTCTCTGACTTTTAGTAAAACTAAACATTTTCATCTATTGAGTCTGTTATTTTCTTATAAGGATATACATCTTTTCCATAAGGACATGTGAGCCTCCTTATCTTTCTAAAATAGCACAATTTTTTCAGTGATACGTGGTACAAATTACTTTTCCCCCAGTTGTTCATAAATTTTAAAATTTTGTTAACAGAGTTTTCTTTTCTTTGCCATACTGACATATTCATTTTTATGTAGTCAAAGTTATCTCTATTTTCATTTACAGAATCTGTCTCTGGTGTTATAATATGTGATACTCCTTTGAAAGATTAATCAGAAACCTTGAGTATTGTTAGTTAAGCATCCCAAGCCCAGGGCCTTTCTACTTTATGAAAAGAGATAAAACGTAATTTCAAATCTCAAAGCTAGAGGCAGACAGACTTTTCTTCCTTAAACCTTTATTTTAACTGTAAAGAGAGACTAGGGTTTACATTGCAAATTCCTGGAAAACTGCCTCATTAGAGAAAATTTCTGATGTGATACACTAGACATTTCCAATAGTTCCCGTGATGAAGAACTGGAAAAATAAAAAGAAGGATGTGAAAATGTGTTTGCTACTCATGCCAGGACCATGGCTCTAGGACTTGCTGGCTGAGGTCTCTGTGTAGACCATCAGGTCATCACATCACAGCGTGATCACTGTAAGCATTCGTGGATGTCTGACCAGAACAGTCTAGAACTCAGTCATTCACTGTCCCACCACCACCCGAGTCTAGGAATTAGTGGGTGGTGACCCACCACCCATTAGGTAATGAATAGAGGAAACTCAACTTTATTTAAATCTCACCAACTTGGGAAGGGATGGAACGCTAACTGAAGAACTCGTCACCACTGAGGGCTATACTGCTTCAAAAAATACTCCCGCAGTTATAAAAACCATTTGGTTTCGTGTAGTTATGACTATCACACACGAAGATATAGATAAAACTCACAAAGGTAAGACAGACTCAAGGATGTATTGTACAACACGGAGAATACAGCCAATTTTTTTTGTAACAACTGTAAATGGAAAGTAACCTTTAAAAATTGTATAGGGCTTCCCTGGTGGCGCAGTGGTTGAGAGTCTGCCTGCCTATGCAAGGGACACGGGTTTGTGCCCCGGTCCGGGAAGATTCCACGTGCCATGGAGCGGCTGGGTCCGTGAGCCATGGCCACTGAGACTGCGTGTCCAGAGCCTGTGCTCCGCAACGGGGGAGGCCACAACAGTGAGAGGTCTGCGTACTGCAAAAATAAATAAATAAATAAACAAATATATATATATATATATATATATATATATATTAAATAAATATATATATATATATTTAAAGAAAAGAAATGTCATAAGACTGTTTTCTATTAATGTGGATACTGTGGCCTTGGAGGTACAGTATATACCTGAGGCCTGGTCATGTTGAGATACAATCAGAAGAGGCAGCCAAATGCCTGAAAACAGAAAATGCCTGCTTTTCTCTTTGTATATTTGAAACCGCCCCCCGCCAACACACACTTTCAAGACTGGCCCCAGTTCAACCTTCTTTCTTTATCTATCCTACAGCTTTTAGAATCTATACTATGTATTCTGGGACATATATACAGGCTTAATATTATTCAATTGTTTTGTGGCCACTACTCTTATCACCTCATTGAATTAAACAGAAGCTCCATGAGGGTAAACTTCATATCCCTATGGCATGCAAGCAGTGCTAGGATTCCAGATGTTTCTACTGACTTTATTAGTGCTGTTTCTTACTCTGCAGCCTCAACAGTGCTCATTAAATAACCTTTCTTGATTTCTGGGAAAAGTTGAAAAAAAGGGGCCAAGACGGTTAAAAAAAGAAAAAAAACATTGTGGGGACACTTTCGAAACTTATAATGTACAACAGGCAGTACTGCAGCCAAGAAAAAGATCGTGGAGCAATATGTACATGATACCCCAGCTTCACAGATCCTGCAGAGCAACAGACTGGCTCCAGTTCTCTTCTTTGCGTCTAGGCAGCCTTTACCTAATGACTATTGGTTCCTATGTAAGTTTCCGTGACCTCCAGGGTTCCATGAGGCGGCTCCAAGGTTTGCCTTGGAGATGGGATGGCCGTGGAAGCCATGTTTAATTTGTGGCTGCTCCTGGCCAGGTACCAGTCCAGGTCTTTTGGCCATGGGTATAAATGAAGAGCATTTCTATTAACCAAGGAGAGCTTTCCCACCTCTGAAAACACTCTGATGTCCCTAGGATGCCACACAGGTGCCTGCATACAGGTCTTCCCCTAGTCCCAGGATGCCTGGCTAGCTTCTTTATGGCTAGCTTCTTCCCTGCCTTCTAGGGAAATAAAACAATAGTTAAACGCCAGTTCCTCTACTGCTCTTCTTTTCTTCCCTTCTATTTCCCTAAGAGAGGTGGGCAATGAGGAAAAGTAAGAGTAATGGTTTCACCAACTCTGACCCTTGGACAACAAGGATTCCGGCACATCAGGGTCCATTATAATAAAGAATTTGTGCACCTCTAACCTACTATTGGTCTAAATTTGTTAATAATTCCCAAGAAAGGAGATGGCATCAACTCACTCAGCAACCCATTTCTTGGTGACTCTACTAGAATTCCCAGCTTCGTCATTAAACCAAAGATAAAATGCTGAAAATTGTGGTCTCATTCTAATATCCTCGTTCTAGTAATGCAAAAACAATACTTTCATAAAAATTAAGTTTAAATAATGAACCTAAATTATTAGTACTCAATATGCCATCCATTTTCTTAGGCTGGGAGTCTCTTTGCATTTCAAACTCCTCTTGACACACCCACCACTAAATGAAGAGAATGAGTAAATAATGTCTGAAAATAAAGCCTCTAGACCTGCAGCATCTCATTAAATCTCTGGTACTAGCCATTGGTTGTTGAGACCCTTGGGTAATTCCTGTCTCTAAGCCCCAGTTCCATGGAATATCCCTGTCAAGGTTAAACGAGAGGATTAAACTAGATGTTAAATCAAACTCTGCCCACACTATGAGGCACATAGTATGCGCACAATAAACTCTAAGATTTTTTTAAACTTTTAATAATAATGTTTTTTTAAAAATGGAGGCGACAAGTTTCCACCAAATTCTTAGTAAAGACAGATAAAATGGCAAAAGCTTCTGTATTTTTAAAGCTTCAATATTTAAAAAATAATTCAGTCATTTACACACACACAAATCATTCCACCATCTTTAACGGATAAAGCAGAATATTATTTGCCCTTTTGCTTCAGATTTAACACCCTCACTGGTTAACAGCGTTGGAAACACGAGGGCAAGGCATTTTCTTAGACACAGCCGCTACACAGCGGTTTTGCCTCGGGGTGGGAGGAAAGCCTTCCCTTCCTCCCTGGGACAATGACAAGTCGCAGCCGGACTCCGAGGGAAACGTGCGTCCCCATGCGAGTTACTTGGTGTCCGGGGCCTGTGCGGAAGGGGACATAATAGTCCGCCAGGAGTGACCCCAGTGCCCCCTACACACCCAGGGGCGCGGGAGCACGCAGACCCCGCCTTCCGGGACCGAGTGTGAGTTTGGGTCCCCGCATCGTACCCGGTGGCCCCTGCCCTTTGCAGCCACGGAGCGCGCGCCCCCGGCGGCGTCCCGTCCTGCGTGTGGCCAACTCCGCGGCTGCCGCCGCCAACTGCGGGCAAGTCCAGCCACCCCGGCCCCGCCTGCGCCGTCCCCAGCCCTGCCTGACACTGGAGTTGGTACATACGGGTCTGCAGCGCAGGCGAGCAGGGGAGTGAGCGCTATTTTAAACATGGCTTTCCCTCTACTGTAGCCTCAGAGCCATCGCTGCGCACCGGCGTGGGCACGGCCCACATGGGAATAACCCCGACATCTGCCCGACTTATTGGATTCATTTTCGATCTCCCTATGCGTGGACTTGTTCCCCACCCCGCGCTGCTTTTCCTCCACACTAACCGCAACCTAGCAGTTTGTAAAGAGGAAACTCCCCTCCTGGAAGCGGGGGTGAAAAGCGCTTTTGCTTCTTGTTCGAGGTGGAAACCATTCCGGCTAGAATGAGTTCAAAAAGAAGGGAAGCCGGGTCGCCGGAAAGAAAGTAACATTCAGAGATCGATGGGGACAGAGGGAGGGCGCAATGTCTGCAACAGGCAACTGAAAACAAGCACTGAAGAAGCAAAGAGACTCGCAACCCCCGAGTTACTACCGAGTGCACTGCACGCCATCCATTGCAATGACAAGATTTGCTGTTAGCGCAATTTGAAGGCCTTTGAAATGTTTTTTGGTAAGACTTACCTTTCTCTTCGGCATAATGACGTTGGTGAAGCTAAAAAGTAAAGCAACGGGCTGGAACTGCTGGCACCGCCGCTGGAGGCTGCCCCCGCCGCAGCTGTTCACGCGCAAGGCTCGGCGTAGCCCGGCCTCCGGGACCTGAACCTCCGCGGCTCCCTCCAGGGGCCCTCTACTCGCTTGCCTCCCCGCTCCTCCAATGAGGAGCCCCGGCAGCCGGCCGCGAGGCCCCATTGGCTGCGGCAACGTTCTAAACTCCACGAGGGCACGCCCACCTCCGTGCGCACGGTACGCTCTGTTGTAGTTTCCACTTCACCGGAAAAAAAAAAAAAAAAAAAAAATCTGCCTGGCGACTGAGCATGCCCAGTTCAACTAGTAACCCCCAAGCCACAGGATCCTGTAGTTTCATTGTTTTGCCGCTCCCTTTTTGGATTGTGTCAGTTGGAAGTGTAGGCCTTCATAAGGAAGAAAAAGAGTAAGGATGGACACATTAATTTTATAAGGTAAATGTATACACAGCAGGCACTTTATATAGTTTCCTGTAAAAGCTTGTAATGAATGCTGTGTGATGGAGCGCTGTGAAAGTGGGAAGGTACTCTGATCTGGAAGAGTCTGGCAACCTTTAAGGGTCTCGGTTTCCCCTTCTAGGTTTCTAGTGACAATAATCCCTAAAATTGCTTAGGAATAGTTTCCTGAAATCTGATTACAAATCACTCACTAATTCAGCCACCTTCAAACCAGGCTTGAAGGTGAACAGAGTTCACCTTCCATATTTGTTATGGAAATTAGAGAAGACTGAAGGTCAGAACAGATTATTTTATTTTTGAAACATATTTAAATGACAATTTAAATATGCATAATTTAATGTTTCTCAAAGTTCTGCAAGGCATTTAACAGGCATTGCAAACACTTCTGAATTTATGAAATCATGCTTACCCTGATACCAAAACCAGTGAACCACAAAAGTAAAGAGAGCTACAGACCAATATCCCTCATAAAATAGACACAAAAACCTTGAACAAAATTTTAGTAAATCAAGTAGCTATAAATGAAATATAACTTTTAAAAATTGTGAATCACCTCTATGTTGTACACCTGGAATCTATATAATATTGTACATCAGGTATACTTCAATTTAAAAAGTTCTTTTTAGTAAATCAAATCCAACAACATTTAAGAGAATGACCAGTTAAGTTTATCCTGGGAATGCAAAATTGGTTTAACCTGAAAATCTGTCAATGTAACTCACCGTATTGCTGGAATAAAGGGGAAAAAAACCCCATCAGTTCAATAGATACAGGAAAAGCACTAGTGAAAGGTTAAGCAAATTATGGTAACTACATACAGTAGAATACTACTCAGCTTAATAAAGAGGAATAAAATATTCCTGAATGGATGAATGTCAAAAACAAAATGCTATGTGAAAGAAGGCAAATACCAAAGACCACACTGAATAATTCCACTCACATGAAATTATTTTTTAAAAAAAGCAAAATTAGGCATGGTTAGTTTTATAATCATATTAGAAGGCAAAAGTTCACATTATAGGAAAACACTAATGAAACCTTATGCTATAAATATGGCCAAATCCACTTTGGTCACGCAGAGGCTACAAATAGGTATTAAATAACATTATCAGGTAATTAATTTTAATGCTTGACATTTTTCTTTATTAATTTTCAGAGTAATGAATTAGTATCCTAGAAAACTCCAGAAGTAGTCAATGACTTTCTTTTTTGTAATATCTTTAGGAACTCACAGATTTTTATATATTTGGCATGCTTCAATCTATTGCCATTATTACTTTTTTTTGATACTCATATTGCCCCAAAAGACTTCTTTGTTTATCAGTAAATTCCGAGGAGTGTTTCTCTTGTTTTGATGTATCAACCTCTAAAACTGTAAAGTCTTCTCTGCAGGATGTGGATGCTGTCTTAGCCAATTTAGACAATGGATAAATGAAGAGAGTTACTTCCTGAAGAAGGAAGAAGGAAAAAGTGAGTAAACAAACCTCTTTTCCAATTCCAACTCCTCTCCCCTTCTTTCCTACTCAGAACAGTTGGAATCTTACACTGACCCCAGCACTTTTCAAACAGCAAGATGAAACCATTTTATGGTACCATGACTATCATTAAGGAAGATGGGGGAGGGAGAAGGGAAAAGAAAAAAGGGCAGAGCATAGAAAATATAAGTGCATTTCACACAGTAAAGGCAAGTCGTGTTTTATAAAGCGTTTCCATTTTCCATACGTTTCCATGTAAACACATACCACGCATAGGTACATGTATGTGGAGTGTGTGTGTGTGTCGTAGGTTGTGTCTTGAAATGTATTTTTAGGATGGGTCTTGGTGAAAAAACCTTAAAGCTACTGCACAGTCCTAATGAATCTTGTGGATCTCTGGGGCTCCCAGCACTTTCTTCCTCTGGAAGAAAGGTGTTTAGTCTTCAGATCTCGAAAGGAAATCTTGAAAGGAAGGGATCACCTCCTTCTTGATCTGTCCCTCCTTCCCTCTTTCAGGCAGGCAAAGACAGGCTTTTGCTCTAAGTAATGGCAGTTGTGGAGAAATCGATACTAGAATTATATTTTGTTGCCTCTGATAGTTCTGTAATTCCTGGGTAAGTTACTATTCTTCAGTGAATAGGCCAAAGAACTCCAAAGGTGAATGAACGAGAAGTGGCAAAAGAATAGTCTTTTTTTTGTATTTTTATCAGTCAAGTCTCTAATTGGATTGAGTGCTAACTTTTGAAGAGACCACATTTAGTTTTTGCAAAGTAACTGGGACAGAGAGCCACTGGTCCCAAATCATAGACACTGCCTGTGATTCCCAGACCCTAACCCCAACTAACTGAATCAGAATTTCTTATGGCTGGCCTTGGGAATCTGCGTTTCAAACAAGCTTCTCATGTGATTTTTATACTAGAATTTGCTTGGGCTCCTTCCTTCCCCAATTCCAGTTTTGCCAGGCACTACCCACCTTCTTCGCTAGTTGCAAGATTAAAAACGTCCCACCCCAAGATCCTTAGAAGAGCACCTCCTCCCAGCTTCCCAGGCAGCGCTAGGCAGCTCCTCAGCCCTTGGCAAGATTAAATTCCCTGGCCCCCCCATCCTCAAAGGGAACCCAAGCTGAGCAAAACCCCACAAGCCACATCCTTTGAAGGCTCTATTATTTCAGTGATTGGACAAGCACACCTTGTAACTGCATTAGCAAGGAGGGCCAGGGCGTTCTGTGATCTTCCAACAGGAACCCCCTTTTTGTTTTTCCCAGCCTTCAATCACATTTAATCTGTGTGCAGATTCTTTACCCCAAGTGTGTTTTACACAGTTTTCCCACCCCTGGTCCTTTTCAGGTCCAATCTCTGTGTTATTTACTTCACCTTCTTCTTGTTGCTGCCGCTTAAACTCACAGGAGTGTAATTAATTTGCTCTTTGTAGTTGCCAAATGACTATTTGGGCAGGAATTAGCCATGCTCAGTAGCTAGAACCAGGGATTGGGTTACATTTGTTCGGCCATCCTTTTTGGCCAGATTGTCCGCATGTCCAGCGCCAAGAGCCAACAAGGTTCAAGGTGGTGAAAGTTAAGGGAGGGGAATCCCCAAGGTTCAAGGCAAGGACACAGCAAAGTAAGGACACACCCCATCCCCTTCAGTGAAAAACCACAGGCTGTCAGGTTCCCAAGACCAGTTGGGGTTGTACGTTCTTGCACACTACGGCCAGGGCGATGCACTGTCAAGCAGGCCCACCCCTCCCCTCTCAGCTGGGATCTTGGCACCCATTTCTGATGTCTTCTGCATTTCCTTCAAACCTCAGAATCCCTGGGAGCTGGTCGGAAATATCCAATAGCCCCATCCCTGTCACTATTCACAGGGGACCTGCCTTTCAGGGCAGATCAAACCATTTCCTTTTCTCAATGATAGCAAAAAAACACCAAACAACAACAGCAAAACTAGCCAGGTGTAGGGAAATGAGAATCAAATGAATCATGCTGGAAAACACCATAGAGCAATTGGAGATGATTTTCAGGTTAGGTTTGTTAAGAGCTGCTTTAATTCTCAAGCACTAGGTAAGAGTTAATAGAAGCAATAAAATGACTTTGCCAGGTCGGAATGAATTCTAACCACAAGGCGATGAATTTTTACCCAGCAGTGGGAAACTAGCCTGAAAATGTTCCATAATCTTTAAGGCTGCTTTCAAGCATGGAGGGTTTTTGTTGTCATTGTTTAAGCATGAGATTGTGCCGTTCCCACAGAAAATCTCATCCTTTCCCCGCTTCTAATTCCTACTCCCACTTCTGCTGTCCAGAATCTTTAGCAAATGGTTTCTTTCTGTTTGTTTGTTTTCTGAATAAAGGTAAGAGGTCAAAGTTTTTTGTTGTTTTAACCAGTTTAAAAATACATTCTTTCACAGACACAGAAAACAAACTTATGGTTACAAAAGGGGAGATGGGGGAGGGGAGAGATAAGTCAGGAGTTTGGTATTAATAGATACATACTATTATATATAGAATAGAAAACCAACCAGGGCCTACTGAATAGCACAGGGAACTATACTCAATATCTTGTAATAACCTATAATGGAAAAGAACCTGAAAAAGTGTGTGTGTACATATATATATATATATATATGTGTGTGTGTGTATAACTGAATCACTTTGCTGTACACTTGAAACTAACACAATATTGTAAATCAACTGTGCTCTCATAAAAAATTCCTGCCCCCAATAAATAAATTCTTATCAAAAAGCCCTGATTTTGCAATCATAAGGCCTGAATTCAAATCCCAAGCTATGATCACATTACTCAGCCTCTTTGAACCCTGGTTTCCTTGTTGTACAACGAAGAGAATAATGTTTAGCTGAGGCAGACGCTGCTAGTTACCTGCCTAATATTCACTCTGGTTTTCTTCCTTATTAACAGAATTCTGATTTTGGTAATAGTTCTGGCCAAAACAAAACAGAACCTTTCATCCTCCAGTTCCCTGGCAGAGGGAGAGGTAGCCACGTGACACTGTTTTGGAAACGAGATGTGTGCGGGAGTCATGAGGTTGTAGTGTAAACATCACCTATAACAGGGCGGACCCAGCCCCGCAGCTGCCTTCTGCCCTCGTTCCTCCCCTTTCCATTCTGGAAGTTGCTGGTAATGTCTGGAAGTAAGACAGCTGTCTTATGTCTGTGAGGTTGAAGGCCACAAGTTTAGGACAGAAGAGCAGAGAGACAGACATCCGGGTCCCTGTCCTGGCCCTGGATTGCTCCCTCTCAGACTGCCTATTACATATGGAAAATAAGCACCTTGCTTGTTCAAGCCACTGGAGCTGGGTGTCTGTGACATGAAGCTGAATACAGTCCCTCACTGATACACCACCTGAAAGAATTGGTGTGAGAACTGGAGACGATGAACTATGGGGATGCACAAAATCCTGAAGCACAGTCCTTAACATATTTTGTTTGACGAAAGTATATATCTTCCCCCATGGATTGTAGAGGAGAGCACAGAAAAAAATTAACTTTTCCTGAATCCCTAGGGGCCTGACTTTGGATGTTTAGTGTAAACCTCTTAACATAACTTTAAAGTAGGCAGGGGTAAAAATGACAAACAAGTTTTATTGTTGGTGTGGCATGTGCCACCCTACACTGTGGCTTGCTGCCGTGTGTTAAGGGATGGATGTGTTGTCTTGTTGCTCAACTTCGTCTTTGCTGTGGTGTGCCTCCCTGGATGGAAGATGCTAGAGTCTAAAAACCATACCTAGAGCCCACTGCAGCCGGGGTTCCGGGTGGGACCTGGATTTGGCCAATCAGATGCACTAGCAAGAGATTTAGAAAGTGGAGACTAGGAGAAGGCCACACTTAGCTCTGTCTGTCATGTCTGCTGCTTTTCGTTTTCCTGTGACAATATCAGCAGAGATGCCAGGCACCAGCTTTGTGGGTTTTGAGGGGCAGGCTTCCCTGCATCCATCCTGTGGACATAGACTGTGGCAGGTGTAGCCTGGTCTGGAACTGGTGGCAATGGTGGCTTCCTGATTGAGAGAGAGTTTTCATTCTCCAGGGGTCCTAACGCTAGTGGATTCCTGATTGCAGGAGAAGCACAGCTCCTTTGATGAGCTGGTTCTGGGGTGAGACTTTGGGAGGGTTTTCTGGAAGTTCAACCTACAGTCTATTTCTTTAGTCCTCCCAGCTATCCATGAGCCATTGAATCTTTGAATCTCTCTCTTTCTCCTTAAATTAGATACAGTGGGTTCTGTTCCTTGCATTTGAACTCAGAGCTATAGAGCTTCTAGCCAAATATTTCCAGCTCTGAGAGGCGCCTTCTCTTCCCCCTGGAGCTCTGCTTATGGCAACAGATGTTGAGACAGAGACTGGCCATGTGTGTCCCTGAGTTAGCACTGTGAACAAAGTCATCTGAAGACCCTTCCAATGGACACGGGGTACAAGAGAAAAGAAACCTCTCATTCAAGCTGTTGATATTTGGGGGAAATTTTGTCACCACAAGATTATCTGTCTTATCCTGAAATGACACAGAACTTGGACCCTAAGCGTGAGCCGCTGCTTTAATAATAAAATAAACCCCAAAATATGTGGCACTGGCTTAACAGCTGGCCAGAGGGAGTCAAGGAAACTATTCCTGAAGATGGGAGGACTGGAAATCCATGTTTTCTAGTGGGGAAACATTTGAAAGTGTTGCCGACAGTAAGCTGGAAGGTAAGAGGCACACCTAACTTTAGGGAAGAGATTGAAAACAAATTATTATTGTTACTGTTTACTTGGGTGCTGTTTGGCAAGATATTACAAGAAAGAGATATGTTGGGAGAAGATTGCTCAGTTGGTAAGGATGAGTAAAAGAGATGAGAAAGTTTCTAAATTCAGGGACTTACAAGGTTGGAAAGGCAATTGCTTCTCAACCCAAACACTAAAAGATAAAACTGGTACTTTGGGGACTTCCCTGGTGGCGCAGTGGTTAAGAATTCGCCTGCCAGTGCAGGGGACATGGGTTTGAGCCCTGGTCCAGGAAGATCCCACATGCCGTGGAGCAGCTAAGCACATGTGCCACAACTACTGAGCCTGGCAGCTCTAGAGTCCGTGAGCCACAACTACTGACGCCTGTGTGCCTAGAGCCTGTGCTCCACAATGAAGAGTAGCCCCCGCCCGCCACAACTAGAGAAAGCCTGCGCACAGCAACGAAGACCCAATGCAGCCAAAAATTTAAAAAATAAAAAAAAGATAAAATCGATACCTTGAGCAACGAAGCCTATTAAAACCCAGCTTTGCAGTGAAGATCAGATCACTGAACATGGATTAGGGTGTGGCGGCCTGAAATTCCCTTCAATTGGACCAAATGGCTCAAAATGACTTAAACACCGTTCAGGTGAAGAGACGTTGCTCTCACTGCTAGGATCAAGGAAACTACAATTAGGGAGGGGGGCAGGGAAAGAGAGAGAGAGAGAGACAGGCACTGGGGCAACAGAGCAGAGAAATATGGCAGAGAAATATGTCTAGAAAGGAAACATGGGAGTAGGTAAGAAGTCAAACAAGTTTAAGTTCAAAAACTGTTTTACGGTTCAAAGAGGCACCAACTTGGATTAAATGTGATCCTGGCTATTTGAGACTTAAAATGACCCTTGGATTCCCTACCAGAGATGAGCAAGAAATAAGCTGAGAAGGTGGCTCAACCTCTAAGGCAGGTAAGGTCTTTCCTGGGTATCCACTGGGTGATTGGTTCCAGGACGTCCACAGGTATCGAACTCCACGGATGCTCAAGTCCCTTGTATTAAATGGTGTGGACCTATGGCTGTCCATATCCACGGATGTGGAACCCGCAGATACGGAGGGCTGACTCTGTATTTTTCAGTGCCTACTTCAGACAAGGCCAAGAAGGATAATAATGGAAAAGGAGGAGTCTCCTAAAGGGAAAATCCAAGGCCCATGGAGACCCCGCTCCTAGGAAACCCAGATGGAGCCTCTTCAGGGAAAATTCCTCACCCTTCGGGTCAGGGGACCTAAACCTTCAGCCTAGGCTAATAACAGAATTGTAATAGGCCAGTGACTACCTTGTGTTTCCCATTCTTCTTTTTTTTTTTTTTTTTTTTTGCGGTATGCGGGCCTCTCACTGTTGTGGCCTCTCTCTTTGTGGAGCACAGGCTCCGGACGCGCAGGCTCAGTGGCCATGGCTCACGGGCCCAGCCGCTCCGCGGCATGTGGGATCTTCCCGGACCGGGGCATGAACCCGTGTCCCGTGCATTGGCAGGCGGACTCTCAACCACTGCGCCACCAGGGAAGCCCCCATTCTTCTTATTTTTAATGTGAGCATTTATTTAATTTATCCTGATGCTGCTCTACCACTGGAGAGTGTGCGTGCGTGCGTACGTGCGTGCGTGTGTGTGTGTGTGTGTGTTGGAGGAGGGGTGGGTCTCTGGATCAAGAGGAAGTGCACTTGGACCTGTGGGAGAGGCCGCTTGCACGTTCCCTTCTGATACAAAGACTACCGTGCAGCCCCCAGGGATCCTGGGCTTTGAGCTTGATGCTATCACTGGGACTTCTGAGTTGTCTTTCCTGGAAAGGGAATGAATGAATGCATTTTATATGCAGGAAGGAGGGTGAAAGAAATATTTCATGGCCAGGGGGAAGAGATTGTGATAATACTTAATACTGTTCACCAAACAGATTTGCTTTACTGCTAAGGGGCCCATGCAAGGATTATACCTCCCCTCCCCACACTTTTAAAGTCAGGCTGAGCTACTGTAACTTACTTTGCTAATTAAATGTGAACAGAAGTGACATTTATCTTTCCTAAGCACCATTGTTTTAATTGTGGTAAAACCCACATAGCATACAATTTACCACTGTAGCCTTTTTTTTTTTTTTTTTTTTTTGCTGTACGCGGCCCTCTCACCGTTATGGCCTCTCCCATTGCGGAGCACAGGCTCCGGACGCGCAGGCTCAGTGGCCATGGTTCATGGGCCCAGCCGCTCCGCGGCATGTGGGATCTTCCTGGGCCAGGACACAAACCCGCGTCCCCTGCATCAGCAGGCGGACTCTCAACCACTGCGCCACCAGGGAAGCCCCATTGTAGCCATTTTTAAGTGTACAATTAATTCTGTAGCGTTAAGCATATTCACATGAATGTGTCTGTGAAACAGATCTCCAGAACTTTTTCATCTTGCAGAACTGAAACTCTTCACATTAAACAGCAACCCCTCATCCTCCCCTCCCCCCAGCCCCTGGCAACCACCATTCTACTTTCTGTCTCTATAAATTTGACTTCTCTAGCTAACTCATGTAAGTGGAATCAACCCTACAGTATCTGTCTTCTGTGACTGCCTCTTCTACTTAGCATAATGTCCTCAAGGTTCATCCACGTTGTAGCATGTGATAGGATAGTCTTCCTTTAAAAGGCTGAAGAGTATTCCACCATCTGAGCATCCTACATTTTGTTTATTCATTCATCCATCAATGGACATTCAGGTTGCTTCCACCTCCTGGCTACTGTGAATAGCGCTGCTTTGCTGAGCACCATTTTTAAGAACCAGTATATGGTTCACCATACTCCCTTTTTCCTGCTGCCACAAGCAAAGAGGCACATGTTAAGATGAGTCTCTCTCAGCCTGAGTCCCTGAATTATTAAAATGAGTGGTGCTTCCTGCTGCCCCACACTGAACATGTACAGTGAGTGAGAAATAAGCCTTTGTTGTTTTAAACCATTGGGATTTGGGGGTCCTTTTATCCCCCAATGAAAACTGGTAAGGTTTTAACTTTTAAAGCTAAAATTTAACTCTTTCAAAGTTTGCAGAGAAAGACACTGATCAGAGGCTCCCACAGTGTAGCTGCATTTGAGCCCTGTACTTCTGTTGTGTTCCTTTAGTTACACTTTTTTCTTGAGGTTTTGTTTTGCTTTGTTTTTGTCATACTCATGACTTCTTCTTTAGCTGGCCAGAACCTGGAGAACTTTCAAATCCCTTCTTCTCATTTCCTATCCATTTATCTTGTTTTCTATACTTTGGATTGGCAATGTCTTTACACACTGTTTATTTGATAGGAGCAGGCTTGACCCAGCATCCAAACCCCCTGATAACAGAAGCTAAGAAGATAGAAGTTAATTTCCCCCTTGCATTAATAACACAGGGTTGATATGGTAGCTCATGACCCCTGGGGACCCAGTCTCCTACCCCATGACTCTGTCATCCTCATTATGCAGCTTCTCTGTCACATTTCAAGATACCTGATCCAGCTTCACTCCTCATGTGTGCATTTTGTCCAGCAAGAAGGAAAAAGAGAAAGGGAAATACGTGCCCTCTTTCTTGAAGGCAACTTCAGGAAGCAGCATATACCACTTCTGCTTCCATCCCATGGTAGATTCAGTGACATCAAACATATCAGAGGAAACTGGGCAGCGTGGTCTTCATTCTGGGCAGTGATGTCCCCTGCTTTCAATAAATAACATGGAGGTCCTACTTCTGAAGAAGTGGAAAGCAGATATTGAGGGGTATGCCTATGGCAGGCAGAATAATTGTCCCCCAGACATATCCACATCCTAATTCTCAGAGTATTCCTGTGCATATGTTATTTTTCATGGAAAAAAGACTTTGCAGTAAGAACCTTGAGTTGGGGAGATTCTCCTGGAGTATCCAAGTGGGCCCAATCTAATCACATTGACTCTTAAAAGCAGAGGACTTTTCCTGGCTGTGGTCAGAAGGCAGGTCAGAGAGATTCCATATAAAGAAAGAGTCAACCCACCACTTCTGGCTTTGAAGAAGAAGGGTACCATGAACCAAGGAATACAGTTGGCTTCTAGAAACTGGAAAAGGCGAGGGAACAGATTCTCCCCCAGAGCCTCCGGAAGGGAACACCTTAGCCCAGTAGCAAGACATGTTCAACTTCTGACCTGTAGAAATATAAGATCGTAATTTCCTGATGTCTTAAGCCACTGAATTTATGGTAATTTATTACAGCAGCCATAAAAAGGAACGAAATAGTGCCATTTGTAGAGATGCAGATGGACCTAGAGATTGTCATACAGAGTGAAGTAAATCAGAAAGAGAAAAACAAATATCATATAATACTGTTTATACATAGAATCTAGAAAAATGGTACAGATGAATTTATCTGCAAACTAGAAATTGAGTCACAGATGTAGAAAACAAACGTATGGTTACCAAGGGCAGAATGGGGGGGAGGGGGGGCAGGGTGGGACAAATTGGTAGATTGAGATTGACATATATACACTACTATGTATAAAATAGATAAATAATGAGAAACTACTGTATAACACAGGGAACTCTACTCAATGATCTGTGGTGACCCAAATGGGAAGGAAATCTAAAAAGAGTAGATATATGTATACATGTAACTGATTCACTTTGCTGTACAGCAGAAACTAACACAATATTGTAAAGCAACTATATTCCAATAAAAATTAATAAAAAAAGAAAACGAATACACTGGCTTCTCAGCCACAGTGCCCTCCTTTGGCCACCCAAATATCCGTGCCCAATCTTTTTTTTCATACATAGAACAGATTCACCTTCTGGCCAAGGGAGAAACTTCTCAAATCCCATCCATCTCTTCCATTTACATTGTCCAGCTGAAAGTCCAGGACCTCCAGGAGCTATTCAGTCCTCTCCATCAGGTCCTGATGTAGCCAAGTTACCTGCTCCCCGAACACCTGATACACTGAGATTGTGTAGACAAGACTCATTCTCTAGCACTAAGTCCCTTGATGGGCTCATCTGGCAGCCTGGATGGCAGGGTCTCCTCCGGGACGATCTCCCATGCCCACTTTCCCCAGCTACTCCCCTACTCTGCCCTCTGGAAAGGTCTTTCTTGTGCTACGTCCTCCAGGGCCAGTACGAAGTGGCACTGAAGAGTTCATACTGTTTGGAAGCTGCTAAACTTTGGTATCCCGCTTCTTCCTGGTATGGGTTGGAGGGCCCAAGGCTTGCTTTGGGGACTAAACAGTTTGCAGTTTCTTTGACAACATACTTCTCCCAAATGCTTGGTAGGCTTCCCATTTACTTACTTTCAGTTAATTCCATTGGCAATTAACAATAGCCAGATGTTGTCTAGATATAATTATTAAGGCTTAAGATTATTCGTTAAGCCTTGAGATTATTAATTAATGGGGAAATTGAAACATAGAGGTGTTGGGCTATGCCTGGAAGCTTCCCAGAGACCCCAATGGGTTTTGCTTTAACTGTCTACCTCATGAAAACTGAATAGTGTGCATCCTAATTTACAAAGTTCTGCAAAACTGAGGTACCAGAGCCAGAGTGACCTTCACCATGGCCAGCTGTCACACACAATACATCACTCTGGCTGTCAGGGGGACAAGATGCCAGGACAGTTCCTTAATCTCAGGTCCAACCATATAATACTAGATACAGTAAAACAAGCTTTTAGGCTTCTCTTAATGATGGGGAAAGCCTTGAACATTTTGGTTAAGCTCAGAAACACTTTTTGTATTTCAGACCCTGAACAAATTGTGTTTCATTTGGCTTCTGTTTCCCAAAAGACAAGGGAAAGGAGCTTAGAGAGATTTACTTACGCTTTTGTACTTGAAGGGAAGCTTTGAGCAATGATCAGTGGTTTCCAAAGAAGTATTTTAAAGAGTTAGGATGAATGAGGTTATAAATAAACCAAATCTTATTTATATGGCAAAATTATTATATATTTTTTTCTATTCAGATTTTTTTTAACTCAGTTTTTGGCTAACTTGTCACTTTCTTTACCTGTTGTACAAGAACTCCTCACTTCAGGTAAATGATCACATATCAGAACCCACAACTTCAGAAAGATACCTCCTCTAAGTCTGGGCCTTTATTACCTGTGCTCCACACGGGGCCTCCCTACAAGGACATTAGAAACCCCTTTCTAGATCTTTAATCTAGTGTGGCATTTTATACTATTTTGATTAACATCTCTTGCTAGACCAAAGAGAAAAGGCTCTAAAGAGGCTTCACATCTGCTTTTGACCCTTAAAGGAAACCATGAGAAATTTTAGTTAGAAGGTGAGGATCAAGTGACTTTACATAAGAAGGATTTGAAGAGCTTTTGGTCCACAGTCTGAGCACTAGCATTGTCCCCAGTGTTGTGACCCATTTCTACGTATTTATTTTGGCTACTTCCCTGTCCTGAGACCCCCTTCAGAGTAACCTGACTAGTGTGTCTCCATCTTTAGGCTGGAGAAGTAATCCTCATGTCAGATGTTGGCATGCCCCTGCCTTAAAGGTTTAAAGCGAACATAAAATCCCTGGATACTATTGGTTTTTTCCCTTTATCAAAATGGCAAAATTAAAATAAATGACATTCTGCTCCAGATAGGATGTAGAAAGTTGTGTCAATCACTTCCATCTTTAAATAGAAAAAAATTAGATAAGCCAAGAAAATCATTTTAAAAAGACAAATGGTTGCTGAGTGCAAAGAAGTCTAAAGGAACTAAATTCCAGAGAGGGGGCAAATCCTACATATATATATAAATAGATAAATAAATATAAAATATAAAAATTTTACTTAAGTATATAAATAAATATATATACATAATATATTATATATATAATAATAACAATGTAGCTGAATATTTTAAAAAATCACTCAAAAGTGTTATTTTCCAGCAGAAGTAAAACTATTGAAAAAATTAATTTCTTATCTAATAAACTTTATATTTTTTATATTTAAGGATCTTTTAATTGAAGTATAGTTAATTTACAATATTGTATTAATTCCAGGTGTACAACATAGTGATCCAACATTTTTATAGATTATACTCCATTCAAAGTTATTATAAAATAATGGCTATCTTTCTCTGTGCTGTGTAAAATTAACTTCAGACTCTTGATTGATAAGAGAATATAACTTTTAATTTTAGCTGTTAGATATTCATCCAATATTGTTCATATTTTTCTTTCTAGCACTTGACATAACTAAAAGTGTATCATATAATTTTTGTCAAGTTAAATAATAAAAGAGAGACTATTTTTATTTAATTCTCAAAGTCCAACTCGCATACAAAACCATGAGGAACAAACATAAATGACATTCATCATGCCATCAGCAGCCCATGGTCATGCAGAGACCACCTCTCATAATGTGAGACTGAACAGTGGATCAAGAGAATGTCCTCAATTCACAGCCTTCCGTTAGCCATAGTTTTGTAGCACTGATCCATCATACATTTTGTATACCTTCCATGAGTTCAATGTCAATGCTGCTTATGTGATACTCCTAAAAACCAAAAACGCAACAAGAGGAATTAAATACTAAGAATAAGGTTTTGTTAGGTAGGGCTGAGCTTTGGAGGGCCACATGCCATTTTAATATTAAGATTTTTTTTTAATATTCCCCAAGGAATGAGTTTTGTCCTGTTTGGTGCAATAGTGCTCCCACTGAGAATGCATAATGTAAACGAATTTACACCACTGATAGAAAATAGTTATAAAATGAATATTTGCAAGAAAGACATATTTCCCCTTGAACCGTATAATTTAAAATATTTTGACTTCTTATATGTAATAGTATATGTACAAGGGATAAATGTCCCCCTCTAAAAAAAATTTCCCTAAGTTGATTACAGAAGTCAGCAATCCCAAATCTCATTTAGTAAAAATTCATTTTGGAGCACACTTTTCCTAGGGACTTCAGAGATCACCCTGTGCAATGAGGTCCAGCCTGGGATTTTTAAATAATTAGAAAAGTAGTTATGGGTGTCATGAGCTATTTTCAAGATTTCAAACTACCTGGACAAAATCATACTCTTGCTGGGCTTTTTTCCTGCTAATGTACACAGTATAGGTCTTTGTTCCATGAAAACAGGGCATCAAATTGTCACTTAACTATCTGATGAAATTGACGTGTCCTTCTAGCCCAATCACCTACCTTGCCCTCTGCCTTCCACTCCTTCACGCATTTGTGTTACCACAGTTTTTAATCCCCTTTAGAGGTTAGTCGGAATGTTTAAAAAACCAAAACAATGAAATGCTTAATTATTGCTCACTAAGTGATTTTTCTAGACAGAATATTTTGGAGCACAAGGTCCATGGTTAAAAATTATTAGCAGGAGAGCTTAGTAGTGAAAATTGTTCAACTACTTATCTCGTTTAACATTCTACAGAGGTCTAAAGAGGTCAAATTCATTTTCCAAGGTCATGCAACTGGTTAATGACAGAGACACGATGAAGTCTCAAACTTCTGACTAAAACCTGTCATGCTTTTCATGACATTAGTGCTGACCTCAGAGTGGACAGCGTTAAACGCTTGTGCTGAAAGTGCCGCGAAGGCCGTTTTATGTGGGTGGAGGTTAGTGGCTGCCTTCACCCCCTAAGGCTTGTGAGAGCTACTTCTGCATGCCTGCTTGTACGACAGGGCTCTGTCGTCAGCCCAGACACAGCAGAAGGCTGGGAGGCAAAATACTGCTGCAACATTTTTCACAGATCCCTGAAAGCAAGCTCATGTTGTCCGTGACCGCTGAGTTGTGCTGTGATGATTGTGGTTCGCAATGATGTCCCCAAGGCACTGCAGGTCCCTAGGATGCGATGCGTACTACCGAAGAGTCATTATGGTTGGAACAGTTGTAGCACTTACTACACGTGATAGCACTCTAAAGCCACAATGTGGCAACTCTGAAGCAAACACAGTTGTTTAATTGGACTTTATAATAAGATCACTGGAATACAATTTAATAGAAAACTCAAGTTCTTGAGTCATAATGCTTGTTTTTATAGTTTATACTTGTTATAGGAGTCTTTTAATTTTGCCTCATCAAGCCTTTGCCCACTATTATGGTATGGCTCTCACTGATTTTTTCTTTTTACTTCTTTGAACTACTCTATCTTTTGAGTTCTTTAAAATAATTAGTTCATCAATTATGCATTCATTTAATATGTTCATTGAGCACTTACTATGGGCCAGATTTACACTAGATACTTGGGAGACACTGGTGAAAAAAATAGACATAAAACTTAGAGACTATAGAACTTATAGCACAAATAAATATAAAATTACCACTGTGATGAGTGCCATTGAAGGGAGGGTATGGTGAGATCACAGTTTATTAAAGGCAGATGTGATGAAATTGGGGATAACAGAAAAGGATTCTTTGAGGAAGGAATGACTAAACAAAAGTCTGAAGAAATAGCATTTAAACAAGCAAAGAGGCAGAAAAGAGGCTTCCAGGCAGAACGGCATGTGCAAAGTCCCTGTGGTGAGAGGGTGGTTCAGTGACATGAAGGCCAGTATTGCTGAAGTGCAGACAGAGTTGAAAGTTGTTATGTGAGGTGATGGCAGCTAGGACCAGGTCATGAATGATTTGTAGACAGTGTTAGGCGTTTGGGCTTTATTCTGAGGGCTGTTGAAAGCATTGAACGAGGTGGGGTGATCAAGATTTATGTTTTAGAAAATCATTCTGACAGCATTGTGAGGAACAGATCAGAGAGGCAAGAAGGAGGTAGACACCCCCCCCTTATGAATGGGGACTACCTTCCAAGACCCCCAGTGGATGCCTGAAATCTCAGATAGTACTGAGCCCTATATATACTAAGTTTTTCCCTATAGATACATACCTATGATAAAGTTTAATTGATAAATTAGGCACAGTAAGAGATGATCAATAACTAATATTAAAATAGAACAATTATAACAATATACTGTAATAAAAGTTATGGGAATGTGGTCTGTCTCTCTCAAAATGTCTTACTGTACAAATTTGATGCCTTTTCTATCTTAGCTAAGCACTTACCACACACTGTGGCTATAACTTTTGCAGTTGGAGGTACCACAGCAAAACTAGCACGAATTTCTTTTTCTTCACAATTTCATGGGTAGAAGATTCATTCTTATTATGGTAGATCTTAGCAACCTCAGCATACAATTTTTTTCTTAATACGTTGAGAACTTTCACCTTTTCACTCAGAGGAAGCAGTTTATTGCTTCTCTTTGGTGTATCTGAATTGTCAGCATCACTACTCTTGTGCTTTGGTATTAAGTAAAATAAGTTTGACTTGAACACAAGCACTGCAATACCAGGGACAGCCAATAACCGAGAGGATTACTAAGGGACTAATGGGAGAGATACGGTGGGATGATTCATGGCCTGGACTGGACAGAGCAGGGTGGCGTGAGATTTCATCACGCTACTCAGAACGATGAGCAATTTAAAACTTATGAATTGTTTATTTCTGGAATTTTCCATTTAAAATTTTCAGACTGTGGGTAACTAAAAACACGGAAAGTGAAATCCCAGATAAGGGACTACTGAATTGAGGTCTACTAGGAGATTATTTTAGGAATACAAATATTGTGTGATGATTGTTTAGACCAGGACAGGACAAAATTGGTACATTGGGAGCAAAAATTCTTAGCTATTACAATGGTTTGTTAACTTCCAAAGCCCAAGCCTAGCAGATAAAATCTTATTCCTTAGTATTTAATTTCTCTTATTGACTTTTGGTGTTATGTTGAGGTATCGCATGAGCAGCACTGGCATTGAATTCATGGAAGATACACAAAATGTACACGAGATCAGTGCTCCGCAACTATGGGAAATCCGTAGCTGTGACAAAGGACATTCTCTTGCATGATTATTCAATATTCAATTCATATTGCAAGAGATGGCCTGAGCATGGGTATGGGCTGCTATTGGCCACCTTGTAGATGTTGTCTATGTTTGATCTTCATGCTTTTGTGTGTGAGTTGAGCTTTGAGAATTAAATGAATATAGTTTATATTTACTGATATTTAATTTGACAAGTTAATGGACTGATCATTCATTTATCAAATGCTAAAGAGAAAAAATGGCAGCAATATCTGAATGGCTATCTAGCAGCTAATTAAGTTAAAATTTATTTTCTCGGGCTTCCCTGGTGGCACAGTGGTTGAGAGTCCACCTGCCGATGCAGGGGACACGGGTTCATGTCCCGGTCCGGGAGGATCCCACATGCCGCAGAGCAGCTGGGCCCGTGAGCCGTGGCCACTGGGCCTGCGCGTCTGGAGCCTGTGCTCCACAATGGGAGAGGCCATGACAGTGAGAGGCCCGCGTACTGCAAAAAAAAAAAAAAAAATTATTTTCTTGTATCAAGCAAAAGTCAAAAGTTAAGTTCACTAAAAATAATTTTTAAGAAATTAATTCAATTTTTTAATAATTTTGCTGGAAATTACAATTTAATGATTTTAAGAACTTGATTCCATGGCTATTATTATATATTTATATAAATTGCTCATTTGCTTATATGCATATTTTTGATGCATTACAATTTATATAAGCCCATAAATTACATTAAAAGTTATTCAGCATACAGAGTTTGATAGCCTTCTAACTTAGCGTTTTAAAAATTTTTTTTGTTTTTTATTTTATTGAAGTATAGTTGATTTACAATGTTTCAAGTGTACAGCCAAGTGATTCTGTTATATATATATATATAGTTTATTACATTATAGGTTATTACAAGATATTGACTATAGTTCCCTGTGCTATGCAATAGGTCCTTGTTGTTTACCTGTTTTATATATAGTAGTGTGTATCTGTTAATCCAAAATTCCCAATTTATCCCTTTCCCCTTTGGCAACCATAAGTTTGTTTTCTGTGTCTGTGAGTTTATTTCTGTTTTGTAAATAAGTTCATTTTGTCTCACTTTTTTAGATTCCACATATAAGTGATATCATAGGATATTTTGTCTTTCTCTGTCTGACTTCACGTAGTATGATAATCTCTAGGTCTGTCCATGTTGCTGCAAATGGCATTATTTCAGTCTTTTTTATGGCTGAGTAATATTCCATTGTGTATATACATATACCACATCTTCTTTATCCATTCATCTGTAGATGGATATTTAGGTTGCTTCCATGTCTTGGCTATTGTAAATAGTGCTGCTATGAACACTGGGGTGCATGTATCTTTTCAAATTAAAGTTTTCATCTTTTACAGATATATGCCCAAGAGTGGGGTTGCAGGATCATATGGTAACCCTATTTTTAGTTTTTTAAGGAACCTTATACTTTTGTCCATAATAGCTGTACTAGTTTACATTCCCACCAGTAGCATAGGAGGGTTCCCTTTTCTTCACACCCTCTTCAGCATTTATTATTTGTAGATTTTTGATTTATTGACTTTTTGATGGTTGCCATTCTGACCTTTTAACTTGGAAATTTTACTTAGCCATTCTTTTTTTTTTTTTTCAGCTGCTCTGCGGCATGTGGGATCTTCCCAGACCGGGGCGCGAACCTGCGTCCCCTGCATCAGCAGGCGGACTCTCAACCACTGTGCCACCAGGGAAGCCCTACTTAGCCATTCTTAATCCTCTATTGAACAAAAAGAGTAAGCTTTAAAATTACTCTTTTTATATGTAAATCACAGCTCTCCAGTGTATTTGTGGTATTTATATTTCATGGGGGGGGCAATTAGGAAAAAAATGCCTAAAAGGTCTTCCTGGGGCATAATAATGAAAAAAAAAGGTTAATAAAAGTGGTTTAGATTAGGGTGATGGAAGTAGAAATACAGAAATTTGGGGGGAGGTAAATCACTAGCATTTAATGATAAATGGGATTTGGAGAGAGAGAGGGGGAGAAGGTTTTAGAGATTACTCCTAGATCTAGTATACACAACAGCATAGATGATTCAGCTAGCTGCTGAGACTGAGAAGCACTGGCAGAGCACCAGGAATTTGTCATCTGCTTGTTTATTTTGTGGAGTCTATTAATGTGTGTGTTTGTGGGCACACATTTAATGAAAAGGTCTTGGACATACTGACTTTTAGGTACTTGAGGCAGACAGAATAATGGTCCTCTCAAAATTTCCACGTCCAAATCTCTGGAACCTGTGAGTAAATTATATTACATGGCAAAGAGGAATTAAGGTTACAGATAGAATTAAGGTTGTTAATTAGTTGACCTTGAGATATTAATGGTAATCCCCAGGGAAACCACTAAGCAAATAACTCAGAAATATATAGTAAAAGATAAATACTACAAGGGAGTTGAAATGCAACACTAGAAAATATCTATTTAATACAAAAGAAGGCAGTAATGGAGGAACTGAGGAACACAAAAGACATAAGACATATAGAAAACAAATAGCAAAATAACAGAAGAGAATAGATTTTACTATGTATAGAATAAGAGATATCTACAGATAAATTCTATCTTATCAATAATTACATAATATAAATGAATTAAATACTTTAGTTAAAAGACAGAGGTTGGCAGATAAATTTTTAAAAGACATGATGCAACAATGTTTAGATCCAAAGACTCAAATAGGTCGAAAGTAAAAGGGTAGACAAGAGATACCTGCAAACAGTAACCAACAGAGACTAATACTAGACAAAATAGACTCAAAGACAAAAATTATTACTAGATACAAAGATGGATATCTTACAGTGATAAGAAGTCAATCAACCAGGAAGATACAGTAAATATAGACATATATGTACCTAACAGAAACCCAGTACCTATGAAGCAAAAGCTGACAAGATTTAACAGAGAAATAGTCAACACAGTAATACGTTCATAATTTAATATCACTTTAATAATAAGACTTTAGTGTCCCACTTGCCGTAATGAATAGGTAAGTAGGCAGAAGGTCAGCAAGGAAATAGATTTGAATGACACTATAAAACAATTAGACCTAAGAGACAATTGTGGAGCACTCCACCCGAAAACAGCAGAATACACATTCTTCTCAAGTACTCATGAAATGTTCACCAGGATAGACCATATGTTAAGCCATTAGACAAGTCTCAATAAATTTAAAAGGACTGAAGTCATATAAAATATGTCCTTTCCACCACAATGGAAGGAAATAAAAAACAAAAGGAAATTTTGAAAATTCACACATATCAGGGAATTAAACAACACACATCTGAAGAACCAATGATTCAAAGAAGAAAGCACAAAGGAAATTAGAAAATACTTAGAGATGAATGAAAGTGAAAACACAGCATACCAAAACTTACGGGATACAGAAAAACGTAGTGACTACATTTGTAAATGTAGATACTTATAGCTGTAAGTATCTACATTTACAAAAGAAGGAATATCTCAAATCAATAACCTAAACTTCTACTTTAAGATATAGAAGAAAATTTAAAAAAGAGCAAACTAAACCCAAAACAATCAGAAGGGTGGAAGTAATAAAGCTTACAGCTGAAATAAACAAAATAGAGAATAGAAAAATAATACAGGAAATGAAACAGACCAAAAATTGGTTCTTTGAAGAGATCAACAAAATTGACAGAATTTTTGAGAGAGTGGCATGGACTTATAGATACTACCAAATGTAAAATAGATAGCTAGTGGGATGGCAAGCAGCGGCATATCACAGGGAGATTCAGCTCGGTGCTTTGTGACCACCTAGGGAGGATGGGAGGGAGACGCAAGAGGGAGGAGATATGGGGATATATGTATATGTATAGCTGACTCACTTTGTTATAAAGCAGAAACTAACACACCATTGTAAAGCAATTACACTCCAATAAAGACGTTAAAAAAAAATTTGACAGACTTTTAAGTATAGATTGACCATGATAAAAAGAAAGAAGATTCAATTACTAACATCAGGAATGAAAAAGGGACATTACTACCAACCTTATATTACTACCAACCTTATAGAGATAAAAAGACTTATGATGAAATACTATAAATAACAATATGCCACAAATTTGATTACCTAGATGAAATGGATACATTTCATTGTGTGAAATGAAGACACAAATGAAGACACAAATTACCAAAAATGACTCAATAAGAAATAGAAAATATGTATTGATTTATAACAAGTAAGGAGATTGAATCAGTAAAGCTTCCATCAAAGAAAAGCCCAGGACCAGATGGCTTCACTAGTGAATTCTACCAAGTAGTTAAGAATAATTAGCACCAATCCTTCACAAATCTTTCCCAAAAACAGAAGAGAGAGGAACACTTTCTAACTCATTCTATGAGACCAGTATTACCTTGATACCAAAGCCAAATAAGAACATCATAAGAAAATTACAGACCAATATCCCTTATGAATCTTCAACACAATACTAGTAAACCAAGCCAACAACATATACAAAGGAATATATACCATGACCAAGGGGGATTTATTCCAGGAATCCAAGGTTGTTTCAATGTACAAAAATGAATCAATGAAATGTACATAGAAGAAAAGAACAAAACTTCCACATTATCGTTTCAATAGAAGCCAAAAAAAAACCCCATTTGACCAAAATACTTTTTCATGGAAAAAATACAAAACAAACTAGGGGCAGAAAGGAATTTCCTCAAACTAGTAAAAGGCATCTATGAAAAAGCCACAGCTAATATTATACTTAATCGTAAAAGACTTAAAGATTTTCCCCTAAGATCAGGAACAAGCAAATGATGTCAGTTTTTACCACTTCTATTCAACGGGGCGGGGGGGCGGAAAATCCAGATTGAAGAGGAAAAAGTAAAACGATCTCTATTTCCAGATGACATGATCTTATATAGAGAAACCCCTAAAAAATCCATGAAAAAGCTATTATGATTAATTAGTTCAGCAAATTTGCAGGATACACGATTAATATGCAAAATAGGAATAAATTTAACCAAGGAGGCATATAACTTATACACTGAAAAATACAAGACATTGCTGAAAGAAATTAAAGAATGCCTGCATAAATGGAGAGACATTCTGTGTTCTTGAATTGGAAGACTTACTATTAAGATGTCAATAACACCCAAATTAATCTACAGATACAATGTAATCCCTATCGAAATTCCAAATGCCTTTTTAACAGAAATGGACAAGCTGATCCTAAAATTCATTTAGAATTACAAGGAACCCCAAATAGTCAAAACAATCTGGAAAAAGAACAAAGTTAGAGGACTCACACTTTCTGTTCTTAAATTACCCTACTTCAAAGAAACAGTAATCATAGATATGTGGCACTGGCATAAGCATAAATATATAAATTAGTGGAATCCAAATCGGAGTCCAGAAATTAACTCATATATTTATGGTCAGTCGATTTTTGAAAGCGTGCCAAGACCATTCAATGGGGGAAAAATAGTCTTTTCAACATACAGTGCCAGGACAATTTGATATACACATGCAAAAGAAAGAATTTGGATCTTTTCCTCACACGATATACAAAAATTAACAAAATGGATCAAAGACCTAAATGTAAGAGCTAAAACTGTAAAACAGAAGAAAACATAGGTGTAAATCTTCATTACATTTGACTAGGCGATGGCTTCTTAGATATAATACCAAAAGCACACGCAACCAAAGAAAAAATAAATATGTTGGACTTCATCAAAATTAAAAACTTCCGTGCATCAGAGCACAGTATCAAAAAAGTGAGGAGACAACCCACAGCATGGGAGAAAGTTGTTTCATATCATATATCTGAGAAGAAGGGTCTGGTATCCAGATTATAGAAAGAACTTTTACAACTCAACGATAGAAAGATGAAAACTCAGTTAGAAAGAGGCAAAAGATTTCATTAGACATTTCTCCAAAGAAAATACCTAAATGACCAATAAGCATATACAAAGATACTCAACATCATTAGTCATTAGGAAAATGCAAATCAAAACCACAATGAGATACCATTTCATAGTCAATAGGATGGCTATAGACATTTTTTTTTTAAAAAAGAAAAGAAAAGGACAAAAAATAACAAGCGTTAGTGAGGATTTGGAGAAATTGGACTCCTTGTACACTGCTGATGGGAATGTGAAGTGGCTCGGCCACTTTGGAAAATGGTTTGGCAGTTCCGGTAAAGGTTAAATATAGTGTTACAATATGATTCTACTCCTAGATCTATACCCAAGACAATTGAAAACACATGTTCACACAAAAACTTGTACATGCGTGTTCATAACAGCATTATTCATAAAGCCAAAAGGTAGAAACGACCCAAATATCCATCAGCGAATGAATGGGTAAACAATATGTGGTATACCTCTACAATGGAGTATTTTCAGCCATAAAAAGATAAAGTACTGATACGTGCCACCGCATGGATGAACTAAGAGAAGGAAGCCAGAAACAAAAGCTGTGGATTGTATCGATACGTTTCCATGCATACAAAGCATTTATAATAGGCAACCCATAGAGACACAAAGTAGATTAGTGGTTGTCAGCGGTTGGGGAGGAGAGGAATGTGGAGTCACTGCTAAGAGGTGTAGGATGTCTTTTTGGGGTGATGGAGAAATTCTGGAATTAGTGGTGATACTTATACAACTTTGTAAATATACTAACAACCACTGAATTTTATACTTTAAAATAGTGAATTTTATGGTATGTGAGTAACAATTTTTTTTTAAAGTGAAGAGGGCGGCAGAAGAGAGTCAGAGAAAGAGATGCAATGTTGCTGGCTTTGCAGATGGAGAGGCGACCATGACCCGAGAAATGCAGGTGGCCTCTAGAAGCTGGAAAAGACAGGGAGACAGAATCCCCTCTTGAGCTTCCAGAAAGGAAGCCCTACCTTCACCTTGATTTTAGCCTATAGAGACCCATGTCAAACTTCTAACCTTCAGAAGTATAGGATAATAAATTTGTTTTAAACCACTGTTTGTGGTACTTTATTACAGCAAAAATAGAAGACTGATGTAGTACCTTTGAGACATCCAAGTGGAAATGTCCAGGATGCAGTTCAATATGTGAGTCCAGGGCTCAGAAGAAAGATGATTGCTAGGCTCTAATCTGACTAGTTTATATATGTGTGTGAGAGAATTAATGCATTTAATTCCTACGGGCCTTTGAGTTTAGTTATTACTTAGCTACATTTTTTATATGAGGAAATCATGGCATCAAGAGGTTCAGTAACTTCTCTGAGGTATAGAAGCATTAAATGGCAGAGCTATGATTTGGCCTCAGGGTTGGGGTCACCTCTCACAGATAGATCTATGAATTAGTATCATGTAAGTGATCATTGAAGCTCTCTGAAAACACCCATCGAATTTATCAACACGGAGCACATTGGTCACATTTGCAAGAGCTCTTCTGGAGGAATGATGGAGCAGAAGCCAAATTGGGTTGATGAGTGAATGAGAGTCGAGGAGGTAGAGACTGCAGGTGTAGACTACTCTTTTACAAAACGTGCCAGTGAAGGGGGAGAGGACAGCACGGTCTCTGCAGGGGGGCAGTGGGAGTTGAGAGAAGCAGTTTTTCAAAAACATTTATTTTATTGAAGTATAGTTGATTTACAATGTTGTGTTAGTTTCTGCTATACAGCACAGTGATTCAGTTATACATATACATACGTTCTTTTTCATATTCTTTTCCATTATAGTTTATCATAGGACATTGAATCCTCCCTGTGCTGTACAGTAGGACCTTGCTGTTTATCCATTCTGTACATAATAGTTTGCATCTGCTAACCCCAAACTTCCACTTCATCCCTCCCCCACCCCCCTCCCCCTTGGCAACCACAAGTCTGTTCTGTATGTCTGTGAGTCTGTTCCTGTTTCGTAGGTTCCACATATAAGTGATACCATATGGTATTCATCTTTCTCTTTCTGACTTACTTCACTTAGAATGATAATCTCTAGGTCCATCCATGTTTCTGCAGATGGCATTATTTCATTCTATTTTATGGCTGAATAATATTCCATTGAAATACATACCACATCTTCTCTATCCATTCATCTGTCGACGGACATGTAGGTTGCTTCCATGTCTTGCCTATTGTATATAGTGCTGCTATGAACAGAGGGGTGCATGTACCTTTCTGAATTATAGTTTTGTCTGGATATATGCCAGAAGTGGGATTGCAGGATCGTATGGCAAGTCTATTTTTAGTTTTTTAAGGAACCTCCATACTGTTCTCCATAGTGGCTGCACCAGTTTGCATTCCCACCAACAGTGTAGGAGGGTTCTCTTTGCTCTACACCCTTTCCAGCATTTGTAATTTGTAGACGTTCTATGATCATTCTGACTGGTGTGTGGTGATACCTCATTGTAGTTTTGATTTGCATTGAGAGAAGTTTTTAAATGTTTAAAACTTTTAATTGTTTAAAAACATCTTCTCTTTTTATTCTGGTGGGAGATTCTGAAGGGAGGGAGTGATGAAAAGGTGAAAGAAGTGACAAAGAATAAGCATCTCTATTTAAGAATTCTGAGAAGGAAGGGTGTGGGAGGAGCCCATCATACCATGGAAGGATTGGTCTTACATAGGAGAAGGGGTAGATCTTTTATTATATCAGAGTGGAGTGAAAGGGATGGGGGTGGGTTAATACATTCGGCATCAGGAGGGTGAGGAAGTTCCTGAGGGCTTCTGTGTGTTCTTCTGTCTTATGAGGTAGGCGTCAAGGTCACACAGAGTGGGAGAGGTGCCAGGAGTATACCTGAAGTCAGTCGTTGTGGCCGTGGCAGCCACCATATTGAATCAGAAGCTTGAGGAGAGTGGAGAAGGCTTGACTACTCATTTTGGAGGATGGGAGAATAAATTGACCAGAGGGCTATAGGAGGATTTTTGTCAGTTTCAGGGGCCTATTTAAGGATTTATCCGGTTTGCTACTATGGTCTTAAGTTGTTCATACATTTTTGCATGTGTCTTAAACTTCTCCTTACCCTCAGTTGTACAGTAAAATTATTCTGATTTCTTCTCAATGTCAAGGACAGTGTTCAGAAAGCATTTAAGAAATATTTTTGGATTGATTAACTAGAATGTTCAATTAATCAGAATGTCTCAGTTCCCAACATTTCTAGGTAAAGGAAGTTTATTATAACGTGGTTGTAAAAGGCAAAGAATTTGTATTTCTCTCCCAAATCCTGATTTTAGTAGAAGTCTTCCATTAATAAAAAACAGTTATAGAGTATCTGGAATTTTTTTTAGTGTTTATAATTTATTTTCTTATTTTATATTTTTACTTTTTATTTGGTCATTCTACATTTAGGCAGACACAGACATGGAATAAAGAAAAGAAAGGCCAAATTTTGACCTAATAACATAGCATGGGAATTGCAAATACATTATCATTCTCTTACTGCATTTAGAGTATCTGTTTTAAAGTTTGAAAGGAAAACAATAACAAAAAGACATCCCACAAGAGCTAAAAGAAAAAAAATCATCAACCCTCTCATTTTTATTTCAAGGGTAATAAACCCCCTCATTTTTAAGGTTTGTAGATCCATTACCAATAGAATAAACATTCAAACTGGCGTGTGGAATAGTGAGAAAGCGAGGTCCTTTTGGAGGAAGCAGACGGTGAATAAGACACGAGGGATGACTCTGGGAAGAGATAAGGAGACTCCTGCCAAATTCCTTCCCTGCCTGCTACAGTCCACAAATATGAATGTGGTTGCAATTGAACTTCTCCGAGACCCTGTTCCATTCCAGAGGCTGATAAAAATGTGACCATTGAACTACAAATGGAAATCTCAGAGTCTTTGAAGCATAGCAAGCAGGAGAGAGTTGCAAGGGAATCACCCAGTAACAATCAGAAAGTTGAAAACAAAGCAACCCAGTAACCAAAACATAACCCAGACATAGTAAGGGAAGAAGGAAACCCTTAGGCAGAGCAGAGATGCTCTGTGTCAGATTCAAGTCAGCAGCATCACAAGACTTGTACTTACTTTCTCACTCATATTTAGTGGATGCCTACTGTGTGCCAGTGCTTTGCCAGAATTGTCCAATTCTAAGTTGAATAGGAAACAATCCCTGTCTTCAAAAAAAATGATAATATATTTTTAAACCCCCAGCTGTATAGTGTGATAAATGCTAGTATAAATCATCAGCAAAAAAACATGAGAGATCAGAGGCTTGGGGAGTTTAGAGTTGTGTTTAATCTGAGATGTTCTGGGGACAGTCAAGTGGATCTATGCATTTGGTAGTTGGATTTACAGTCCAGAGACTGGAGCAGACAATGTGAATGGTGATACAGGTATAGGAGCCTATATAGGTGGTAGAGGAAGTCGTGGGTTTGGAGAAAGTCGTGGAGAAACACTTGAAAATGAGTGAAGAGCTGCATAGAGCACTGACACTTAAAAGGGGAACCAGAGAAGAATAGATGCAAGGAAGTAGAGGTAAACCAGGAAAGAGAAGCCATAGGCAGGGAGGGAAGAGAAAGCATCAATAAGTATCCAGTGCAGCACGGCACTCAGAGTCTGTGTTGAACTGGAACCAAGGGGGTCATTGTTGGCATTCATCAAATCAGCTTAGAGCAGTGCCCGAGGAAGCCAAGTTGCCATCATTGAGAAGCCATTCAGGCTGAGGAAGGAGGGAGAGCAAACATAAGTGTTTTCCTGGTATTGTAAAGAAAAATGTAGCAACCTTTGCGTTGACATAGCGCCGTCTGACACACACTCGCCAGCGGCTATTCGGGTAATCATTCTAGGCTCTATTTCAAGACTTGCTCCTCATTAGCAAGATCTGTGATCAAACCGAGAAGCCAGGAGAGAGGCCAAGTGAACTGACACTCTCCAGCAGTTTTCAGGTGCAAGTCCTTTATACACACGATTTCATTTAATTCCTACAAAAATCCTTTAATAAATTATTATTTGGGCTTCAGATTTGAAGTAATGACAAAAGGGAGGTGTAAGTTAAGTAGCAATTTTACTAATCTCAACTGTTATCACTTTGCTTTGATTTTGTAGCCTTAGGAAGACCTTTCATTTCTCTTGCTTATAATTTTGAAAAGCTTTCGACCATTGGCCGTCATGATTTACCTGAACACTGCTTTTAGGGTCTATCCCTCCTTCTCCTGAAAACTGTATCCTAGGATTACTGTCCACATCAGAGTGGCCAGCTGTCCCGGCTCAGCTCTCATCACTTAGCTGATCCTTCTTCTGCCCATCCTGGGGGATCCTCATCATTTCTTTCAAACTCTATTTTTTTTCCCTTTTGGTCATAAACTGAAAAACTCATGCATCTAGAAGCTGTGTCCAATCCTATGATGATTCTCTTCCAACTGGAAAAATGTACTCTGAGCAGCTAGTTGAAATCATTCACCTGCTGCTCATATTTCCATTTTGTATCAGGTTGGACCATGTGAAACTGCCATGTTTGGAGGTTGGAAAAATTAACTGTCAAAAATTCGACATAGGCTTTTGGTGATCCCTTGTGCTTCATGGAGGAATTGATGGGAATATTGACTCCTGGTGCTTTAATTTAATGTTTGTACAGTTTTGTATATTTTAGTTCTATTTCAAATTTTGTGTTATTTACATATTAGGAAGGTCAGTCTACTATTTTAATGTCTAGGAGACACACTGATTTTAATGGTATAGATTAACTGAGTAACCTGTTTAAAGCTTTTTTTTTTATCATTTAGAGGGGACATATCTAAGAAGCTGAGATTTTATAGCACAGTTTTTATTTTATTTTATTTTATTTTTATTTTATTTTTACAGCGCAGTTTTTTGTTTGTTTGTTTGGTTTTTTTTTGTTTTTTTTTTTTGCGGTACGCAGGCCTCTCACTGTTGTGGCCTCTCCCGTTGCGGAGCACAGGCTCTGGACGCGCAGGCTCAGTGGCCATGGCTCACGGGCCCAGCCGCTCCACGGCATGTGGGATCTTCCGGGACCGGGGCACGAACCCGTGTCCATTGCATCGGCAGGTGGACTCTCAACCACTGCGCCACCAGGGAAGCCCTACAGCGTAGTTTTTAAAATAAGAAACTATCATGAATTGTGAACTGCCCAAGGCACTTTAATCAAACCTCTGGTGATGAGCACTGTTAGTTAAAGTATGTCATGGAGATGACATACTTTGAGATGAAAAAGAAGAGATTCCAAAGTCATAAAAGGAAAAACAAGGAGGGCTAGCCCTGGCTTCCACACCTGTGATCTTGTCATAGCATGGTGTAGTCAGAGTGTTAGAGCTAGAAGTGGCCTTGAAAACCTCTGCTCTGCTGCCTCGTTTTCAGATGACAAAACTGAGCCTCAGAGAAAAGCTATATGGTGGCAGAAGTGGGGTTTGAACTGGGAAATCTTGTTCCCAGTCTTGGGAAAAAACTTTATATTATTTAACATCACTTAGTATGTTCTCATTAGTTATTGCTAAGGTGCAATTATAATAAAAGGGATGCCATGGATGCAAATAAATGCATAAAAATGAGCAACAGCAACATTATTATTTTTACTGAGCATTTGGAAAGGAAACTCTGGTATCCACCGTAGATGAATGATGAAAGGACCAGATTCAAGATCAAACCTCTAAATTGACTTGAATCCTCATCACGTTTCTGGCCTTTAGCTTTCTTGGTGGGAAGTTCCTGCTTACTCTCAGTCTCCAACTTGTTGCCTTCATATTTCTGAGAAGCCATTGAATTACTGTGAGAATGTGTGACTCAGTATCTACATCAGGTATGTCTGTAAGCTGAATAAATAATATTAATTGTTATTGTGCTATATATCTTGCACTGTGCCCATTGCATACAGTATCTCATTTAATTCTCACAAAAATGCTATGAGGTAGGTTTAATGATCACTCCCATGTTATGGGTGAGGAAACTCAGCCTCAGAGAGAGGAAAAAAATTGCTCAAGATCACAAAGCTAGCAAGTGGATAAATATATTCAAACCCAGGCCATTTAATCTCAAAGTTTATGTATGGTCTTAATCATGATGTAAGTATGTCTCTTACATATGTGTAATTACTTTTTTACAAATATCTATATGTGTTTTTATTGAAAAATTACAGACTTCAAAGTATTTTATAATTTATAGTAGATTTGGGTTATTTTTGTCTTTTCATTATTTTTCTACACTGAAACTGCCTCAAGTGTCATGTGCTTGGTACATGATACAGTATTTTTTAAGAGCTTTTTTCAAGAATCTTGCTCAAAGCCTTTAAAAAATAAATAGAGAAAAGTGCCTTTGTAAGTTGGTAGTGCATCACACTTCTACCTGCTCTTTTAACACATCCTGCTGTGCCTTAGGCAGGGAGCCCTAATTTATGTCCCCTTGACTCGAATGAGCACTGAGACACTTCTCAATGAAGACCGGAATTACATCAAAATTGTCAATCCTGACACAAATACATTGAAATAAACAAAATAAGGTGAAATGATTTTAATCAGTTGCCTATTTTCATTCCTTTATTCACATATTCATTTATTCAACAAATTTTTATTGGCTCCCAGCAGACATTGAGTTAGGAACTAGAGACATAGCCTAGACACCGTCCTGGCCAATTGAAAAAAAAAAAAAATGACACCTGCCTAGTTATTTTACCTGTAAAACTCCGTCTTTGTTTTTTATATTTATATTTTATACATCCTCACTTAAAAGAAATTCAGTTAGCACATGTAAAACTTAAGAAATATAGATAAGTTAGAATTTCACTCTCAAGAATCATCAAGTCCCACCTTGCCTGCTCCCCAAGCTTCTGAAATATCACTGGCTGTGGGTCACTCCACAGGGATAGATACCATAGCTGCTAGCTCCATCTCTGAATCCAGTTTGGCACCCTATAGTATGGGTGCTCTCTTTGGGTGCCAGGGGGATTACAGGGCACATTCTCAAAGAGCCTTTACTTCTGCTTTTGATTCTAAAGAAAAAATCTGACTAATAGATTTTTAGGAGATCTTATTTCAAATTTTTAGGTTAGAATCAGGAGCTAGGTTAGACAGGGGGAATTTAAGGAGCCCTAACTGGAAATCAGCATCAAGACAGCTTTGCTGCTATTCCCAGTGATGTGGCTCATATATAAAACTTAAGTTTGCCACTGCCCATGGGCCTGAAGCCCATGGTGAATAAAACGCCGGGTGCAGTGTGCTTGTTAGACAAGAGCCCTCCCTTACTTTGTAGGATGTTTCTTTCCCAGTCTGCGTTTCTCTTCCTAATGCCTTGGCAGTGCTGAAGCTCTGCTACCGGCCAGCAGACTTGCCTGGTGCTTTTTGCTCAAGTCACCTGTCCTGGATCATCTGTAATCAGGGTCTGCCTACCGATTAGGATCCCTGGTTATATGGTTCTGAATACTCTGCTTGGCCGATCTTTCACCTGAATGCTGCTCTGTCCGTTGATAACCATGTTCATCCATTCAACAAATATTTATTGAGTGCCAGGCACTGTTCTAAGACCTGGAAATATAATAGTGAACAAAGTAGAAAACAAAACAAAACAACAAACCCTGTCTTCATGGAGTATTCTAATAGATATCAAAGCCTGCTCAACTGGGTTCCTGCCTCATCTGCCACAGCTGAATACTTTCCCTATACCTGAACATCCTTTTCCAGCCCCCAGTTCTCTACAGTCTGCTGTCCCACTGCAGTGAACCCTCCTCTTATAAGATAAAACAGTGTTATACGAAGCAAGGGCACCTGTCCATGAGCAAGTACACAGAAGCAGCATAAATCCGGAGGTCAAAAGGAGTTAGGTTGGCAAATACACAGGGGACAATAAACACAACTTCTAAAGTGTGACTTAAAAAGAGGAACAAAGAAGCAGCAGGCCCATTGGGTAGAGTCGAGTTGGCTGTGATCTAGTTAGGAAAGAGGATGCGATTGAAGCTCAAGTTTACTTCTGTCTTCTTCCGGAGGAGAGTAAGGAGGGGAGGGGAGGAGAGGCACGCCAGCAAGAGAAAGAGAAGCCCAAGGTGGGAGGACCCAGTTACTGTAAAGAGTCTCCCAGCTCTAATAAATGGCATCCCAACGTGTTATGTAAAAGGTGCAACTCATATGGCGGATCCAGTTTATAAAGAAGTAGAATTATACAGAATGGCGGACGTGCCAGTTTGCCAGAGATGGGTAAGTACTGCCCCTAGTTTCACAAAGTGTAAGAAGGGAAATTTTACATAATAAAGACCAGTGGCTTGAGGTTAGATTCGTTTCAGGTGTATAAACTATTTAGATGTATAAACAGGCCTGTAGACCTGTTTCTTCTTGGTCACACCCACGGTGTGGCCACTGCCCCAGTGATTTTGGGGTGCTGACCTTGGAATAAAGGCACCAGAAGTAGCCCCTGAATCCTTCTTGGGTTTTCCTCCTCTTTATGGAGCTTGTCGTCCAGAACACTGGCCAGAACCTGGATGTGATTCCCATCCTTCACGTCCTTCTGTCTGTTCCAGAACCAGTCTGTGATCTTGTGTTGGCTTGGATTTTGCGTGATGGTGATCACAAGTTCCACTCCATCCTCAGGGACCTCTCTTTGGGAGTCAATGTTTATTTTCCTCAGCACCAAGTGAGTAGATTGTTGCCCCACCCCCTTCCTGGCAGTGATGGCAAAGGCTGTCTTCTGCAGCCTAAGAGTGTTGGTGTTGAGAACTCACAGAACGAGCTGGAACTTCTCAGGGATCACTAGAGATATGGTGGTGGTATGTAGGCCTCCTCTGGAAGACAGATGTTGTATTTTTAAAGAGTTCGTTCGGAAGCCTCTAGGTCAGGAGCAGACAAGCTGTGATCCATGGGTCAAATCTGGCCTGTTGCTTATTTTTGTAAATAAAGTTTTATTGCAATGAAGCCATGCCCATTTGTTTATGACTGCTTTTGTGATATGGCAGCATTTTGGAGAAGTTGCAACAGAGACCATATGGCCTGCAAAAGCCTACTTTTACTAAGTGTAAAATTTACCGTATTTACTATGCTGACCCCTGTTCTAAGGAAGAAGCATTGGGAACTAGGACTTGAGTTTGCTAAGAACACTTACGTCCAATGAAACAATACACACACACACACACACACACACACCCCTACACCCCTACGTATATAGATATATATATTATATAGATACATATATTTTATGTATGTATATGTCAGGTTTAATAGATACATAGGTCAGGGAAATGTTATTCACACTGAGCCCATGGTCTTCACTAAAAATTTGACCATCATTTCTAAAGTATTTACTATATGCCAACCAATCACTAGGAATGTGAAGATGAATAATTGTCTGGTAGAGGAGACACGTACAGAAAGGGACAATTTCAAATAGAGTGGTACCTGCTATGAGAGGAATATGTCCAGAATGGTGAGAGAGCTCTGAGGGGGAGTTTACCCACCTGAAGAAGATAAGGTGAAAGATAAGTATGGAAGAATGAGCTGGAATTGGGCCCTTGATGAAGCAGGGTATTCGAAACAGAGACATCTACTTCAGCAGTTGTGCAGGGCATGGGGTAGCATGTTTAGTGGGAGAATAAAACTCAGGGTGATGTTGTTAGAAAGTGCAAAGTGGCAAATGGCAGGAGATGCAGGATGAGGCCAGGTTCAGAGAAGAAATGTTTTGCCAAGTTGACGAACTTCAACTTTATTATAGCAGCAAACAAAACACGACTGAAGTGTTTTCATTGCTGGAGGAAAACTGTCGGATTTGCAAATTACATGAGCCCCTTTGGCAATGATGTGAGTCAAAGCAGGAATCCCGGAGCCTGGCTTAGGTGTTATTGGTAGAAACAAATTAAGAAGAGGTTAGTGACTGGACTAGGGTAGTGATGGTGTGGGTTGAAAGGAGGAACAGATCTGAGAAATACAGGATGTAAGGCAGGCATAATTAGTGGCATTTGATTTGGTAAAGGAAGAGTATGATAAATCTATAACTATCTATAAATCTATAACTATCTATAAATTTGGTAAAGGAAGAGTATGATAAATCTATAACTATCTATAAATCTATAACAGATTTGAGAAATATAGGATGTAAGACAGGCATAATGTAGTGGCATTTGATTTGGTAAAGGAAGAGTGTGATAAATCAGGACGAACGCATAGATTTCCAGCATGGTGCCTAGATAAATGATGCTAGCTGATATGGGGAATCAGATGGAGAATCAGGTCTGGGCATGTGAGAGATGATGAGTTTGGCTCTGAACACGTTGATATGATGAACTTGAAAGTTATCTATTTGGAGATTTACAGCAAGCAGTTGTATATGTGATCCTAAAACTTAGAGGGAAGATGGGGCCAGCCAGCCATCAGTGTTCACGTAGTGGCTTAAGATATAGTAGAAGAGCAGGTAGATTAGAAAAGCATGGATCCAAGTGGAATCATCAAGAAATCTGTTTCTGAGTGACGAGCAGAGCAGGAGTAACCTATACAAGAGACCAAGAAGGAACTGTTGAAAGTCAGGAAGGGGGCTCATTTTCCATGAATAACTTACGAAAAATGGATAAATATGCTCTGTATAACAGTAAAATCGGGCAAATTGAAACTATGTCTCAATGCACTGATTCATGCCCAATGTCAGCCTAGATAGAGGACCCTAGTACAGAGAAGCGAGACTACTATAGTCAGCATTTCAATCAACGTCTTAGACAGAAGACACCTCCTTAAATGTCTAGACTATGGTAAGCCGAGAGGAATAAAAAATATATTCGATAAAAGCATTAGGATGTGAGAAAATCTTGACTGACTAGAGCCACAGGCCCCATCTAATAAAATAAAATTTAAGAAGGATTAAAGGTTCAGTAGCAAAGTACAGGATGGGAAAATGTGACTTAGCAATTGATTGTAGAAAGAAAAAACTTACAGGAACTAGTTGATAATTAACTCAGTATGAATCAAGAGCATGAAGTAACTGTCAAGAAGAGGTAAGATGAGTCCGACCAATGGAATTGGAGCATAGCATCTAAAACAGTGGTTCTCAAACTTTAGTACCCATGAGAGTCAGCTGGGGAACCTTTACAACGCCTTGAGCTCAAGCTACACTACGTACCAATCAAATCAGAATCTCTGGGAGGGGGCGGGGTGTGGGCGTCAGTATTTTTTTTTTAAACTCCCCAGGGGATTCCAAAGGCAAGCCAAATTTGAGAACAAGTGGATAGACTTGAGAACAGAAAATAGAATAATGGTTTTTACCTGGGAGCAGGAGACATTAGAATCACCTGGGGGTGGTGTTTTTCAAAATACATGTGACAGACCCTCTTCTTCCTAAGGTTCTGATAAGCCTTTGGGGTTGGAGTTCTAATGTACCACCCAGCTCCACCTGGGTTGAGAACATGGGTCTAGACTAACTCTACTCTGTCCTGCTCAGACCATACCTAATGTCCTGAGTTTGTTCTGGCTGCCTCTCTTTAAAAACGCTATAGATTGGGCTTCCCTGGTGGCGCAGTGGTTGTGAGTCCACCTGCCGATACAGGGGACACGCGTTCGTGCCCCGATCCGGGAAGATCCCACATGCCGCGGAGCAGCTGGGCCCGCGAGCCATGGCCGCTGAGCCTGCGCGTCCAGAGCCTGTGCTCCGCAACGGGAGAGGCCACAACAGTGAGAGGCCCGCGTACCGCAAAAAAAAAAAACCAAAAAAAGGAAAACAAAAACGTATGCAGGGAAACTTTTAGATCACTGCATCCAACAAAAGCAGAATATATATTTTTAAGTTGCACACAGAACATTTACCATGGTAGACCATATTCTGGGTAATAAAAATGTCTCAAATTTTGATGTATTCAGGTCCCATAAAGCAGCGGGGACCGGTTTCATGGAAGACAGTTTTTCCATGGACTGGGGAGTGGGGGGAGGGCAGATGGCTCAGGCGGTGACGCGAGCGATGGGCAGCGGCAGATGAAGCTTCGCTCGCTCGCCCGCAGCTCACCTCCTGCTGTGCGGCCCGGTTCCTAACAGGCCGCGGTCCGGTACAGGCCGTTGGGGACCCCTAACATAAAGTATGCTGTCTGACCACAATGGAATTAAATTAGAAATCAACAGGAAGATGTGTGAATCTGTAGACATTTGCCTGACATCAATCATCCATCGGTTGAAGAAATCAAAAGGGACAGGAGAAACTATTTTGAACTGATTGAAAATGAAAACACAACACGTCAAAATCTGTGGGATGCCTTTAAAGCAATATGTAAGGGGAAAATTTATAGAACTAAACATCTATGTTAAAAAGAAGAAAGGTCTCAAATCAATGTTAAGGATCTAGAATTGCCAAAACAGTGTTTTTTTTTAAAAAACGAACAAAGGTGGAGGATTAATACTACCTGATTACAAGACTTATTCTAAAGCTACATAATCAAAACTGTGATGGGACACCAAAATAATGATCCATTGAAATAAAAAATTGTTAAATTAGGCTTCATCAAAGTAAAAAACTCTTCCTCTTCAAAATACACCATGAAGAAAATGAGAAGATAATCCACAAGCTGGGAGAAAATCTTTGTAAATCATATTCCTGATAAAGGACTTGTGTCCAGATTATATATGTAGAACTCTCAAAACTCAATAATAAGAAAACAACAACGTAATGAAAAATGGGTGAAAGATTTGAATAGACATTCCATCGAAGAAGATAGGTGATGGCTACTAAGGGCTTGAAAAAATACTCAACATCATTAGTCATTAGGGAAATGCACATTAAAACCACAGTGAAATACCACTACACACCTATTAAGATGGCTAAACCTAAAAAGACTGATCATATCCAGTGTAGAGAAACTGGAACTCTCATAGACTACAGATGGGAATGCAAAACGTATAACCACTTCAGAAAACAGTTTGGCAGGTCCTTGAAAAGTTAAACTCATACCTCCCACTGATCTAGTCATTTTTCTCTTACTTATCCAAGATAAAAGAAAGCATATGTCCGTACAAAGATGTGTACATGAATGTTCATACTAGATTTATTTATGATATCCAAAGTGTCCATCAGTAGATGAATGGATAAACAAATCATGGTCTATGTAGACAATGAACTACTATTCAGCAATAAAAAGGAACTACTGATCCACCCATCAAGGTTGGTAAATCTCAAAATAATTATGCTAATTGAAAAACCCGGACAAAAAAGTGTATATACTGTATGATTCCATTTACATGAAATTCTAAAAAGTACAAACTCATCTATAGTGATAAAAAGCAGATAAGTGATTGTTTCAGAATGGAGAGGGGGAGGGGGAGGGATTACAAAGGCACAGGAAAAAATTGGGGGGGATGATGGATATGTTCATTACCTTGAATGTGGTGATGCTTTCACAAGAGTATCAAACTTATCAAATTGTACACTTCAGATGTGGAGTCAACCAAATCACGCCTCAGTAAAATTGTTTTAAAAAAAGAACAAACTCATGTATGCCTCCTTTGATCTCCGCGCCCAGGTTTTATACACACATGCTTGGGGGGCTGCTGGGGTTCGTTCTCTGATCGGCATGTGGAAAACCGTGATCAGTGAGCACCACTCACGGAAACATCTTCAGGGGCTGAAGACAGCCTCCCAACCATGCTTGCTCTCTCACTCAGGAGCCAGTACAGCCAAGGCTGCTACATCCTTCCTCATGGCAATGTCAGAGAATAAATTCTGGGGCAGAAACCACCTGTCATTCAAGTATGGCATCATCGAAGCATCTTACCCTGGGCCTGGTGTCAAGTATGTATTTGAAAACTGAAAGGAACCGTGTGGAATCACGGTGTTCTTAACTATGGTTACTGCATCTACTCCTAGGTGTACTTTGGCCCGGAATTTTATAAGAAGCTTGTTAACTCAGGTAACTTTTGCTTTTGGATCCGAGGTGCACAGTCCCATAGCAGATAAATTATCTACTCAAATTCCTGACTTTTTGCAAGTCCTTGACAATGATACTGGAGTATTTGGTAACTGAGCATGACAATCTAGAATCTTGGTCTACAGTCCGTCCCATCTTCCTATAACTGCAAACTCCTCACTCCCTAGGTTATGAACCTACAGTTAGGTTGCTTGTCTGGATCTTTCGCATCAATCTTTGTAACCCTGCCTCGCTGCTCCCACAGGCCCAGTGTGATGGTTTTTGACTCTGTCCACCAGTAACTCCTACCAAAACAAACAAAGCACGACTAAAGGCAGAACAGACTAAAATTACCTTCTCAGTGGTTCTTAACTCTGGTTGCCCATCAGGATCATCTGAAGAGACTTTTTTAAGAGAGAGAGATACCTTAAATTGATGAAAGTTTTTTAATGAGGCATGATCTTTGTATCACCTCTATTTTATTTTATTTCATTATTATTATTTTTGGACCATGCCATGCGGGCTTGTGGGATCTTAGTTTCCCAACAAGGGATCAAACCCAGGCCCCCAGCAGTGAAGGCGTGGAGTCCTAACCATTGGACCACCAGGGTATTCCCTTTAATTGACAAATTTGAAGATTCCTCCTACCCCACCCTCTCCTACTTTAAAAAAAAAATTTTTCTTATTCAGGTATAATTGATGTACAAGACTGTATGTTTCAGGTGTACAACATAGTGATTCACAATTTTTAAAAATTATACTCCTTTTAGAGTGTGAGAGCACTTATATGTGGAACTTAAAAAATACAACAAACTAGTGACTATAACAAAAAAGAAACAGACTCACGGATATAGAGAGCAAACTAGTGTTTACCAGAAGGAAGAGGGAAGGGGGGAGGGGCAAGATGGAGGTAGAAGATGAAGAGGTACAAACTATTAGGTATAAAATAAATAAGTTACAAGGATATATTGTACAGCATAGGAAATATAGTCACCTGGAGAGATTGTAAAAGCATGATGGTTCCCACCTCAAACCAATTAAATCAGAATCCCTAGGGGGTGACCACTCCACAGGAGGTTTTTCTGTTTTTAAGCTCCACAGGAATTCTAATATGCAGCTAGTTGAGAACCGCTGCTGTGTTGATGGCATCATCTTTTTGTATGGAAAATCAGCACTTAACATTTCTGAAAAAAACCTAACTGACTGCCTTTGTTCCAGCTTTTACATCTACATTTTCCTAAAAGGCCAAGTTCTCTCATTGGTTATGTACAGGTCACGGTAGTTGTGGGAAGAGTTATCCTGTAATTAGGAATAAAATGAAACTTAATTTCTGTAGAAAATTATGTTGCACTGTATAGTAAATTACACTTTTCATGGGGAAATTATGGAAAAAGAATTTGGCATTGGCCAGAATAATGTAATGTTTAATTTTTTAATTACATAATTAAAAGATAATTAGCTAAATAGGTAATAATTTGGCTAATTGCAGTGATTAAATGATTGCTTCCATAATGTAAATTACTTTCCACCATAGTCAGTGATTTAAAATATTTTCTAAACATCTAGTGGTATTTTAAATGGCTTGTATTTGGTTGATGGTCTCCCTGTGACCAATTCGTCAGCTGCACCAAAGGAAGCGATCAGAAGACCAGTCATCCAGGGCTGCAAGGGTCTGTCAGGATCTCTGGGTCCTAGCTAAGTATAACTCCATTGGAAGCCGGGAAAGGAGACTCTGCAGGTACTTGGGCTCATGGCTGGTGTGCCAGGTATTGTCTTTATGTCTTGAAAAACTCTGAGTCTCAGTTTCTTCCCCTGTGAGGAGGGAATAGTAAAATCTGCCTTGCAGGATTGTTGCCTCTATATGCCTAGTAATAGCTCTTAGCATAATACCTGGCGTATAGTTAATACTCACAGAATGAGAGTAATTATAATTATTATTTTTTGGAGTCAGTTCATAATTTTTCTTTGATTGTTCATTTTTATTGGAGTATGGCTGCTTTACAATGTTGTGTTAGCCTCCACTGCACAACGAGATGAATCAGCCATACACATACGGGTATCCCCTCCCTTTTTGACCTCCCTCCCATTTAGGTTACCACAGTGCGTTAAGTAGAGCTCCCTGTGAATTATTATTTTTTAAATTATAGTCTTTGCACCAGATCTTTCTTATACTGCTCCTGGCCCTTTATTTGGCCATCAAGAGGACCTACGGAGATGTAGGGGCGCTGCAGAGTTGGCTGGGTCACTGAATTCTTGGGTGACAGTTCCTGGTGCTGCATGACGGAGTGGCAGGTCGGGGTGAGGCTATGTTTATGGGTCTGGGTGCCTCCTCCATTGAGGAGGGCTTGGGGATTGAGGTCATCCTTGTCATCAGCATTGAGGGAGATCCAACAGTCCATAAAGCCAGACCTGGAAAGTGAAACCAGCAGACGTCACAGTGGAAATGAAGGCTATTTAACAAGACTTCCTATGGAGATTTGAAGTCTATTTTCTGCTGTCTGTTAGGAAAAGAAGTCTTTCTTTTTTTGTATTTTGCAAGGTTTTCACTTCTTGACTTTCCCTTTCTCTGACATTCTACACACACATTGAAATTCAGCCAACATCCTGCATCCGAGTGGAGAAGAATGAGGTAATTTATTAAATCATAGATTTACATCTGGAAAGGCTCATCTAGATTTGGGCTTTTTAAGATGACTTCTCAGTCTCCTGAGTGAAGTAACTCAGGTGAAATCAAATGGATGAGGCTCCACCTCCACCCTCTGTTTCCCCACTTCAAATTAAAGGATACCGCTTTTATCTGTTTTATATGTTGGGGTTTTTGAATAAAATTCTACTTGCAAATAAGGATTCTAGTACTAAAAAAGTGGAAAACCAGAGAATTAGTAACACTTCCATTTTATACATGGAATTTAGAGTGGTAAACTTGTTTGAAGTTACACATTTAAAAAAATAATAGAACTAGGACTAGTAATTAGTTCTGATTTTCAGTCCATGGACATGGTCCCCTATATTATGTTGCCCCATAAAAGGTAGGGAAAGGCAGGTAGGAAAACATAACACACTTTCCAGGACATGGCTGTGAACACATTGCAAGAGAAATCTTCCAGCAAAGTAAAGGGAAACATCTTAATAGTAGAGTCATCATCTTGAAGGAAAACCATATAAAAAAGGGACACAGAAGGGCATGTTTTAGCTTCATTTCTCTCTTCCATTGGAAGCTTTCTATTTTATTGCCAGTTAAGTGACTTGACCTGGGAGAAGGCACGTTAGAAACCATACAAAGTATGTCATAACTAGAAATGGGGGAAGGACCCTATAAAACATTAGTTTCATAACAGATCCTCTGGATTATGTTACAGAGAAACTAAGGTGGGTATATTTCTCACTATTGAGACTTAGGACTCATTTATTTATTTATTTATGAATATTTTAAAAAATTTTTATTGGAGTACACTTGATTTACAATGTTGTATTACTTTCTGCTGTACGGAAAAGTGAATCAGTTATACATATACATATATCCACTCTTTTTTAGATTCTTTCCCCATATAGGTCATTACAGAGTATTGAGTAGAGTTCCCTGTGCTCTACTGTAGGTCCTTATTAGTTATCTATCTTATATATAGTAGTGTGTACATGTCAATCCCAATCTCCCAATTTATCCCTCCCCACCCTTCCCCTCTGGTAACTGTAAGATTGTTTTCTACATCTGTAACTCTATTTCTGTTTTGTAAATAAGTTCATTTGTAACATTTTTTTAGATTCTATATGTAAGTGATGTCATACAATATTTGTCCTTCTCTGTCTGATTTACTTCACTCAGTATGACAATCTCTAGGCCCATCCATGTTGCTGCAAATGACATTATTTCATTTTTTTATGGCTGAGTAATAGTCCATTTTATATATATATAATATGTGTGTGTGTGTATATATGTATGGACATTTAGGTTGCTTCCATGTCTTGGCTATTGTAAACAGTGCTGCAATGAACACTGGGGTGCATGTATCCTTTTGGACCATGTTTTCCTCTGGATATATGCCCAGGAGTGGGATTGCAGAGTCATATGGTAGCTCTATTTTTAGTTTTTTAAGGAACCTCCATATTGTTCTCCATAGTGCCTGTACCAGTTTACATTCCCACCAACAGTGTAGGAAGGTTCCCTTTTCTCCACACCCTCTCTAGCATTTATTGTTTGTAGATTTTTTGATGATGGCCATTCTGACTGGTGTGAGGTGATAGCTCATTTTAGTTTTGATGTGCGTTTCTCTAATAATTAGTGATGTTGAGCATCTTTTCATGTGCCTCCTGGCCATCTGAATGTCTTCTTTGGAGAAATGTCTATTTAGATCTACCATCCGTTTTTTCATTGGGTTGTTTGTTTTTTTGTTATTGAGCTGCACGAGCTGTTTGTATATTTTGGAGATTAATCCCTTGTCGGTCACATTGTTTGCAAATATTTTCTCCCATTCTGTGTGTTGTCTTTTCGTTTTGTTTATGGTTTCCTTTGCTATGCAAAAGCTTTTGAATTTAATTAGGCCCCATTTGTTTATTTTTGTTTTTATTTTCATTGCTCTAGGTGGGTCAGAAAAGATCTTGCTGTGATTTATGTCATAGAGTGTTCTGCCTATGTTTTCCTCTAAGAGTTTTATAGTATCCGGCCTTACATTTAGGTTGTTAATCCACTTTGAGTTTATTTTTGTGTATGGTGTTAGGGAGTGTTCTAATTTCATTCTTTTACATGTATGTAGCTGTCCAGTTTTCCCAGCACCACTTATTGAATAGACTGTCTTTTCTCCCCTGTATATTCCTGCCTTCTTTGTCATAGATTAGGTGACCGTAGGTGTGTGGGTAGGACTCCTTATTTATGACAGGGCCCCTGTGTGGTACTCAGCTGTAGCATTAGTGGCAATCAGTATCTGCCAAAGGGATGCACCTTTCTCAGAGGTATTTAATGGAAACCTGTGGTTCCCATCAACAACACTCCATGTGCTCCTTTTTCCTTTACTTGGTTATGACCCTGGACTTTAGTTCTATTCTACCCTGGTAGTCTCACTTCAAGGTGTGACATGATTCCTTTCTAAGAATCTTGACTTCTGGCTCATCTATTCGTCTGGGCAAGGCCTCTCTTATTTCAGCACCTCCGCTATAATCTCAAGCACTCCCACAAAACCACCCCCAGTTCACATACAACTAAGTCAAGCAGAGTGCTTGCCTTGCCCCACTCCCAGTTCCAAGCAGACTTCTGTAAATTCCTCCTATTTACAAATTCTAGTGCTGCCGAGGAGAAGAAATCCTCAACACTTACAGGGTAAGTGAAAGCAGTGTGTTCAATGAAAAGAGCAAAGATGAAACATCTGCACAAGTGGAAAGAAAAGTAGTCAGTTGGGGCAAAGAAATAAAGCTCAACCAGTGGTGAGCTTGGAGTGACCAGGACTGGTAAAATGGTCCCAATCCCTGGTTCACTGTGGTTTTGCAGGTAGAGCCACAGAATCCCTTCCCGGGCAGGACTGCAGGTGAAGCCAGTACAGATACTAATGCTTCTCTTTAGTGCTAAATTGCATTTGAGAAGCTTGCAGATCCCTATTGCTAAACCTCCCTGTAGATCCTTCTCCCTTAATTCAGTGCCACTTAACATGATTCTAATTGGCAATGTGAGGCCTTTTTTTTAAAGGAATAAAGACAAAAGGCAGTCATGTTGCTAGCAAGAAGTACTAAATATAATGTACTTTGGGTTGTTTTAACATTACAACTTAACTAAATTGACCTTGGTTATTAGACCAGTTGAATAGAGATGTATTACTCTCATTTAACAAAGGAATGAAAGAATCATTAAAACATAAAATTTATGCACGCACGGGCTAACTACTTCTCTGTAGTTAAATGTAATTGCAGTTTTCCAGCAGAAGAATTTGTGGAGAATGAAAATGAGAAGAAATAAAGGCTTTGGAAAGTAGCACCAAATGGATAGAAAATGTGAAATTAATTATCTCAGTGCCAAAAAAATCTGTTTCTTATAAAGAACTGGAGATCTGTTGAACTTCAGAGTTATTTACTTTTTTTTTTTTTCAGAAATATTCTCACTGTCAGTGGAAGAACAATGTAAAGAAGAATCTTGTCACATGAGCCTTGTAGTATAGAGCTGGGAAAGTGTCCAAAGAGCTCATCCGGTCCAGTCCTCTGTGTCCAATCAGATGGCTACTCCAACTGCTTGAAATCAGTGGTTACCGTCTACTTTTGCTAGGTCTTTCTTTTATGTAGAAGCAGACAACGAAACAAAAAAGGAAGATCTGTTTTTCATCTTGATTCTTAAAATTTCTTCGAAGAAAAGTTTATCCCAAATGTTACATATTTCAGACTCGGCTTTAAGTCTGTTTTTTTTTTTTTTTTTTTTTTTTTTTTTCTTATTTCATGTAATAACAATACTAAGAAAAGGATCGAGTAATCAGCAATGCACTAACATTTTCCCAACAGGTATTAATTTAGCTTTACATGTATGAAAAAAGAATGGCCGATTTAAAGGGGGATTAGTTAGAATTAAAAGCACTGAAAAAGGAAAATTGTGAAAGATAATCTTAGCGGTGCTCATTCAGCTACCATCCGGTGGAAAGGCAGCGTTAGTTCACCAGACCTAAAGTATTCAGTTCACATTGAGCATCGCGTATCTATTTTGAGATCAATGTATCAGGATGACTTAGCCTGCAGACACTAAACTTGAAGTTCAATTGGTTCCTGATTCAACACTTATCAGAAAACTTCTATTATCATTTGGATTTTCATGAAGCTCTGCCTACAAAGAGAAAGTAACTTTGCCTTGGACAGACCATAAAACGCTTATAATCGGGGTCCTATCTAAAACCTTACTCTGGGAGAGAGCAGCCTCTAGAAATTCTTTCGGTGTGAGGTTGGCTGTGGCTTGTATGTAGGAAAAAAGGTGAAGTCAATTCCACTCTCTACCTGCAAGCGGTGGTCCTGAAGAGCCACACCTGGGCCAGGCATGCGCAAACAGGTTTCAGGAAGCCAGATACCGAGCTCGACCCTGGCCGTTCAGTCTCTTTTGGAGGCCGTGCCGCTGAGATGCCCCTGGAGTGGGTGAGTCACCGGAGTTGTTGGTGAATCCTACGGATGAGGAGCCATGTTTTCAGCAACCTTGGAGGCTTTTCAGTCTTAGAAGCCCTCCCAGTGACCGAGATTCTCCACCCCTGAAGCCACCAGATTGCATCTGCAAAGGTAAGGATCCCCGTTAATTTCTGATGTGTGTTGTATATCTGCAAGAGACCTAGATTCTATGCATTTTTTTCGGATTTCAGATTTTACACTTTTGTGTCTTATTAATGGCAGGGGAGGGGATGTTCGCTGGAGGAATGTTTGCCGTTAATGAAGGTGGACTGGCTGGCAATTTCTAAATGGATGTGATTCAATTCCCTGACAAATAGGTGATGCTTTATCTCTACACCTATAGTTCTCCTACTAAGATGTGTGCTTTCTGTTTGGACATATGGCCACAGTTTGAAGATTTTTCTAGCTTTTACTTATTTTTATTTATATCCTGGCAGAGTTAATTATCTCCAGGGAATATTTGTGGTGTGCTCGATGGAGAACTAGAGAATGGCTCTGGAGATAGATGTATTTAATTAAACTAAAAATTCTCCAACACATGTCTATGGAACCTGGTAGTGCAGAATGCTTGTTCCTGAAACAAATCTGGGACACATTTCAATCTCTATCTATCAGAGCCTATACATTATAGTTATTTCTTTTCTGTGTACCGTACTGGGGTCGATACAGGTGGAGAGGTAGAGGGAAAGCCAAGACAGGAAAAAAAAGACTACACACGCACACAAATCAGAATGATATATTCATACGCCTGCAATATGTAAAACTAAAGATGTGTCAGAAATGGCTGATAAATTAACAACTTTTTCGAATGCCTCTTCAGCATCCAACAACTATGCGTTCTTACTTTTTAAAAGTTTGTTGATGCAAAGAATTATAATGATAGATATCTTGGTCTCTCACTTGCAATCAGGAATAAATTCTATGTGTTCATATTGTACCCTTTGAACCCCTTTGGGTCTAATGGATGCGGTGGTGTGCTTCTCTGATGCCGCCATCGGCAGGTGGTACTTATTCCCCCACTTGTACTGCGTGTTGTGGAGGCTGATGGCTTACAGCTGAGTTTCTCAGAGAGCAGCCCGCCCCCTCCCATGAATGGTTCACCTCTCTGTTGTAACTGAATTGCAGCTCAGTCTCTCTCCCTGCCCCAATCCCCGCCTCTCACGTTCTTAAAGATGTTGTTCCTGAGTGTTCTCCCCACAAAACCTTTGGCATGCATATTTCCACCTCAGAGTCTACGCAGGGAACCTGACCTACGGCAGAAGCAAGTTGCATTTTATTTGCTAATATGGTCGTTAAAAATGTTTGTATCTGCAATTTTAAGTAAGATGAGTCCGGCATTAAAAAATATATATAGTATCAGGCTTCGGAATTAAAATTAATCTGGCTTCATAAAAAGTATTAGAATTTTTTTTCCTTTTTTCCCTGGCCTGGAAATGTTTAAACAACATTGGAGTCATCTGGTATTTAAAGATTAAACCCATCTGGTCTTTGTGCCTTTTTTCATGATAGATTCTTAATCACCAGCCCAACATCTTCTGCAGTGATTGGCAATTAAAGTAATTTATATTTTGTTAGGAAATCATTCACTTCCTCCGCGTTTTCAAATTTGTAGCCCTAGGATTGCGAGCAGTCATGTCTTACAATTCTTTTAATCACTCCTGTATCTGTGGTTTGCCTCGTCTTTAATCCTGTGCATTTTTCCCAAATTCCGCTTATGTGTGTGCTTTGCCACGTGCAGCGCTGCTCTAATCAAATCCACAGAGTGTTAATCTGCTTTGTTGATCGTAAATATTTTTAACTTTTGGATTTATTTATCCTTTCTGCTTTATTTGGGTTTTTGTTTTTGCTTTCTAGCTTATTAATTTTAGCTTTTCTTTTACTGAATCCTTCTTAGTTTCTTGCCTCCTGGTCCGTTCTTTTTGGCCTCTTTAATCATCCTCTTCAGTTCATGTGCTGACTTGTTTCATAGGGAAATTGTGGCTTGCTTTCGCTCCAGAAAAATCTGTGTGTGCAGATGAGTGTGTGCTTCCTTTGACTCCCTTGAATGTCTTTCCATCGTCTTTCTCTCACAGCTGTTCTGTTTCACAAGGAATAATGTGTATTTGTCCTGACTGATCTTCCTCTTTCTGGCTACCAGGTCCTCAGCTGGGTTTTTACGTTACTGGCTTTTTCTGGGCTGGTTGATCAGACAGCCCGCGTTATGGCAGTGTGGTGGATGATGGGTGGTGGCCATCCTGCGTAGGCTGGCGATGCAGCGGCCAGCGGGTTGCCAGTCTCCAGGTTGGCTCCCAGTCTTTCCTCACCTGCACCCTCGGGAGTGGGAGAACATAACACACCCATTCAGCACTTGCTTGGCTTACTTAGGGGACAGGATCTGACACCTTAATGTGGGGCATATTTGGGGAAACGAGAGCTTTCCAAAATTTCTGCTCTGATTCTAGTCCAGGGCAGTCTGATGCAGGTCTGACGCTGTCGCCCAGACCCAGGGAGCGCCTCACGAAGGGTCTCTCACCTGGATGCCCTCAGGGCCCAAAGCCATGCTAACATCCAGCTCTGCATTGGTCTAAGCCCATGGTCAAAATAGGCATCTAGGCTGGATTTGGGAGTAGAAAAGTGGTAGCAGTAATCATTTCCTAGAATCTTCTCTTGGTATAAAAGACATATATTATAGCAGGGTAAACAGAAATGTTTCTCTGATAATCCCTCCTTTTTTTTTACCCAGTAGCTTAGTGATTTTATCCACTTTTGTATGAACCCCTCTGTGACAAATGCAAATGACATTCTATTTTCTGGAACTATCAGTGGCCCCAGAGAAAACCAATCTGATAGCCCACCATTTCCAATCATAATGGTTTAATTTAACTACTTGAAATGAAATTCCTCATTTTTGGTAGTTGGCCTACAGCACTTAATTGGTTTATATAAAATAACTTGAGGGGCTTCCCTGGTGGCGCAGTGGTTGAGAGTCCGCCTGCCGATGCAGGGGACACGGGTTCGTGCCCCAGTCCGGGAAGATCCCACATGCCGCGGAGCGGCTGGGCCCATGAACCATGGCCGCTGGGCCTGCGCGTCTGGAACCTGTGCTCCGCAACGGGAGAGGCCACAACAGTGAGAGGCCCGCGTACCGGGAAAAAAAAAAAAAAAAGGTGAGTAGTAAAATAACTTGAAATCGATGATCATTATGTTTAATTACCTAGGGTAATAGTTTACACACGGTTCATTTTGGAAATTTCTCCAAGAAGTTAAATTGCTCAAAAAAAGACATGACATACATCTTAGCTATAGATGTAGATATATCTGGTAACCCTAATATATACATTGGGATTGCCAGAGTTAGCCCAAAGCAGCAAAAACAACCAAGACATTCAGTTAAAATTGAATTTCAGATAAACAATAAATTAAAATTTTAGTATCGGTATGTCCCAGGCAGTAAACATACTTATACTGAAATTTTATTCATCGTTTATCTAAAATTTAAATTGCAGTAGAAGTCCTGTATTTTATCTGTTAACCCCAAAGTATTATACATATATATGTAAATAGAGATTGTGTGTGAGAGAGAGATGAAGACTGCTAATTGGTTATTCTTGCCTTGAAAATTTTCAAGGCTAAAATCACTGGGGCCTTGCTTTTTGACAGAAACTCTACGCTACGGGTAAACCACATGAAGGTGTGAAACTCTCTTGCTCACTGATGTAACTTTATAATTTATCATAATGCTTGACACAAGCTGTTTTCAGTGAATGTTTTCTCCAGCTTTTTCTGAATCCTAGAGCCCAGATGGTAACTCAAATATAAGCAATAATATGCATATTCTACTAAAATGTGACAATTTAAACTTAACCAAAGCACCTATCCATCATTTTTATCTGTTTGTTTATTGATATTTCATCATGAGGATAATTTTTTTTTTTTTTTTGCGGTACGCGGTCCTCTCACTGCTGTGGCCTCTCCCGTTGTGGAGCACAGGCTCCAGACGCACAGGCTCAGCGGCCATGGCTCACGGGGCCTAGCTGCTCCGCGGCATGTGGGATCCTCCCGGACCGGGGCACGAACCCGCGTCCCCTGCATCAGAAGGCAAACTCTCAACCACTGCGCCACCAGGGAAGCCCCATCATGAGGAGAATTTGCTAAGAGTTTCAAAACTACTATTCTATAAGATAGAACTTGCTCATCCATTTGTTTTTTGGTGTAGACCATTATGTTCTGAGGAAACTCTGTTGGAGATTGGATGTGTCCTGGTTAGGCTTCTTACCTTGCATAAGGTCATATATACAATCTGCATTCTAGATGCTTGCATTTAACTCTCAGCTGTTTAATGCTTATCACACGCATTGTTGTAAGAAATAGTATTTGTTGAGGAATTGGCTAGGGATAAGGAGTCTACTCATTATTTTAGGTGTTAGAAATTCTCTTTAGAACAAGTAGGCTTATCATTCTCCTTGAATCTCATCTTTTTTAACTCCTGAATTTCACCTCTCCTGAATTATACTTTGGTATCATGTTATAGGCCAGCATTGAAAAAAGTGAGGAAAATTGATATTTTAGATTTTTTTCATTAAAAATTGATTTTTATTTCTGGTATATACAGAGGGGCTATCAATTCATTTATTGAAAACTTATTGTAAGCCATACTGTCATAGAGGCAATCCAGTTCTGTGAGTTTTGACAAATACAGTATGGGATATCCCCACAATGATCAAGATACGGAACGGTTCCACCACTCCAAAACATTTCGTCTTATTGTCCCTGTGTAGTCAGCCTGTTTTCAGCGAGTGACAGAACCTCAGTTCTTGTCTTTTTTGAAAAAAGAATTCCACAAAGAAACCAAGACTAAAACAGGCACAGCGTTTATTAGAAGCATAGTACCGGTGGGAGAGCACATGGGCAACCTTGCAGAGTGAGTTGGGCATGACAGGGGCAGCTTAGGTTGTTACTATGGGGTTAACCTTACATAGTTTAGTTGAGAGTGACTCCCCTTTCCCTCCCCTATGGTCATGTCACCTGCAATTCCTTATTTGGGCTTCCACCAGGCACCATTTTGAATCTTTTCCGTGAGCACCTAAGCAAAACCCACAGGGGGTGGGGAGAATCAAAACCACAATACAAATGATATTATAATGATATTACAATGCGGCCAAGGTTACTAGAGGACAAGTTGAGACCCGTTCTGTGCATGTGTCAGAGAACAAGTTGAGACCCCTTCTGTGCATGTGTGGGAAACCCTCTGAACCACAAAAACGAGGGGACTGTGGTGGGTTGCTTCATCTTTCACCCAATTAGGGCTCATCATCCTGATAGTAGTTTATTTCAAAGGGTCAGCATGAAACCCGTTGCAGCGGGTCAACCCAAAGCCTGTCTTATCTCCTACCTCAAAGCGCATGCTCCACGGTTTTCATGGTCAGAGTTTCCTGCTTCCATGCTACAAAGTTTCTGCTTTACGTGCCATTCCTCTGTGCGTCATGGCCTCATTAAGTGCAAAACAAGGAGGTGGCTTTGCCCTCTCCCTAATGCCTATGCATGAGGATGCTATCCTTGGGCATGGCCCTGTCTTTTCTGCCTGAAGCCCCTCCCCATGACTCCACCCCAGGCAGCCACTGACCTGATTTCTATCACTATGAATGAGTTTGCATTTTCTAGGGTTTTATATAAATGGGTTCATAATATGTGCTCTTTGGGTCTGGCTGCCTTGACTCAGCATAATTATTTTGAAATTCATCAAAGTGGTTGCCTGTATCAACAGCTCATTCTTTTTTTATTGCTGAGCAGTTTTCCATTGTATGGATATACTACGACTTGTTTACTCCTCTGTGGAAGGACATTTGAGTTGTTTGCAGTTTGGGGTTATTATGAATAAAGCTGCTATGAACACTGATGTATAAGACTTCCTATGGATATATGCTTTTACTTCTTTCGGAAAAGAAGAGCGGAAAGGCTGGATCATATGGGAGGCGTATGCTTAACTTTTAAAGAAATTGATCAGCTGTTGCCAAAGTGGCTGTACCATTTGACATGCCTTCATAAAATGTGCTTACTCCACGCCGTCACTAAGACTTAGCATGGCCAGTCTTTCAAATTCTCACCATTCTCATCAGTTTATGATGAGATCGCATCATGTTTTTAATTTGCATGTCCCTAATATCTAATGGTGTTGAGTAATTTTTCACTTGCTAGTTTACCATCTTGGTTGATGATGCGTCTGCTCAAATCTTTTTTAAACCTCCCCCCCCGCCCTTTTAAATTGGGTTGTTATTGAGTTTTGAGGATTCTTTGTACATTCTGGATATAAGTGCTTTACCAGATATACAATTTGCAAATATTTTCTCTCAATCTGCCTTGTCTCTTCATTCTTTTAACAGTGTCTTTCGAAGAGCAGAAAATTTTTAATTTTGATGAAGTTCAGTTAGGCAATTTGTCCTTTTATGAATGGTGCTTTTGATCATTTAGGTCTATAATCCATTTTGAGTTAATTTTTTATATGCTGTGAGGGATTGATCAAAATTCACTTTCCTGAATAGGTTTTAGCACCACTTATTAAAAGACTATCCTTTCTCCACTCAATTGCCTTTACACCTTTGTCAAAAATCAGTTGTCCATATATGTGTGGGTCTATGTTTGGATTCTCTATTCAGTTCCAGTGTTGTATTTGTCTCTTTTGACACCATGCTGTCTTGATTACTGTAGCTTGATAATGAGACTTGACATCAGGGAGTTGTTGTCCTTCGACTTGGCCCTTCTTTTTCATTTTGTCTTGTCTATTATGGGTCCTTTGCATTTCCACAGGAATTTTAGAATCAGCTTGTCCCTGTCTACAAAAAGGCAGCTGAGGTTTTGATCAGGGCTGCATTGATTCTACAGATGAATCTGCAAAATGAGTATTAATTGTTGGTGATGCCTGCCTAACGGATGCCCAATGATTCTATTAAAATGTGAAGATCACTGCTCTCACTGAGTGCTTGAATGTATCCATATATCTGATGCTAACCAAGAAATGTAAACCTATACTGTCTTGCCTTTTTGCAGTCAAAAGTATACACCATTGAATATTAAAAAAATGCACCTAAGATTATTAGCCTACCTCCACACGAGTGTATTAGAAATTTGTACTTTGGATTCATCTGGAGGAAGATTGACACTTGTTGACCATAGGGGAATAGTAATTCCCAAGTGAGAGCAATATAGGAAAATATACAGAGTTGGGAGAGGGAAACACTGAAAAAGAGAATGGTAAGAAATTTCCTGTGGGTAAGTGTGGACATAAGATCTAACCTAGGGGGGACTTTTCAATAGGTCCAGGACATTGACAGTGAAACAAAAATGGAAGGACAGGCAAAGTCAGCGTCTAAGAAGCCGAGGTATGTCCACCTCAGAAGGGAGAAATGAAGTGTGGTGGTACCTTATGTAGGTTTCAACGGAGGTGCCTGAGACGCATATTCGTCTCACAGTATAGGTTTCCTCCTCCTTCCCTGAAAACAATCTAGCTGGCCACATGGCCCCCTAGACTCCCTTACACCTAGGCGTGCCTGTTTGGTTAAGTGCTTTTTAATGAGATATGAGTGAAAAATCATGAGTGCTACTTTAGGATCATAGCCTTCAAGGGAAGCGTAAGTTTTCCTTCCTCCCTTCCCCTCCTCTGCCTGGATTGTAGCAGTGGCTGCAAACCATCTTACACTATGGGGATGAAAGCATCACTCGAGGGCAGGGGGACGAGATAAAAAGAGCCCGGGACCTGACCACTTGGACCACAACACCAGCTGTAGACTTATTCCTAGACTATTATGTGAAGAGAAATACATTTCTAATGTGTTTGAACCACTGTTAATTTGGGTCTGTGCTACAGCTGTCACCAAGCTAATACCAGGCAGGATGACTGCTCACTGGGAGGTTGGTTAAAAAAAAAAAAAAAAAAAAAAATGTTCTGTTTAAAGTTCTGCATTTTAAAGCCTGAAATATTTGTACGATGAGCCAATATTCTCCCATAGAATCACGAAGATTATAAAAATATCATTAGTTTAGTGCATACCTCTGAGAGCCAAATGAGTAATAATCTTTTTCTCATTTTGTAGAGGGGGGGATATGTCTTTAAGAAACTGTGATGACATTGATAAAATAGAGCTCTTTTTTGGTCACAAAGACTTGGCTTTGAATTACTACCACTTAGCGATTGTTTAACATTCAGTTGCTTTAGTTCCCTCAACTTTTCTTTCCTAATCTGTAAAATATATACCTCCGGACCTTACTATGAGGTTCAAATTAGATACTATTTAAAGTTCCAAGTCATAGGTACAGCTTTAATGATAACCTTCTCCCTCCACTCCAGCCTGGTCAAGATACAGGGACCATCCGCTCTGTAGTCAAGGATAATTCATCACCTAAACAAGTTTACTAAGCCTTGGACATAGCTGTGTAGAGCTGCCATTTAATGGAGGATACACAGCCTGTCCTATCAGTAGATTTGGGTGTGATCTAGCTAAGCGGTTTATCTAAACAAAGATCGTCTTGGTGCCAACTGTGGAATGAGCATATGTCTTCTAATCCTAAATTTTCTGCTTCACTCTCTGCATTCGTGGTCCCCTACTCAAGTGTTACAGGGATCGGGCAGGGAATTGAAAGGAGGCTCTCTTGGTGAATCCACGCATGGAGACAGATGGAGGAGGCAGCAGCCACTCAGCTCCCGCAGACCTGGGATGCGGCTCCCTGTCGCTAGTTCTTAGACATTTTCAAGGGAATTGCAAGTCTGATTTTTTTTATGTGGAATCTCTTGTTTTTAAAATGTTGGTTCATTTAAAAAACAAAACAACAACAACAAAAAAAAAACCAGTGTTTGGGTTGAATAAAACATGTCTGTGGCTGCCAGTTTGCTGCCTCATCTCCCCACGCCGCCCACTTTGATGGGGACTCACTCTTGGCTGCGGTAGTCGCCTCTTGAGAAATCCTTGGACTGCATATGTGAGAACATCAGCGTATTCGCTTATTCGTGTAGATCTGTGTGCTCTGAACCGGGGCTGGCTCCACATAAGACACGAAGATGTTCTTTTAAAAGGGCAATTCTACTAAACTAAACACAGGGAAGATCCCCCAGTGTTACCCTGCCCTAAAAGGTACCTAGCACTGATTCTGTGGGGGTTTCCCCCCCCGCCCCCGTTCACTATGGGGAAGCAGATGACGTAATAAATATTTCTATGTTTATTTGGTGTGTGAAGCCAAATACTCAAATGCTGAGTGCATTAAAAAAAATCAAAATCAGCAATTCAATTATTTTTCTTTATTAGAGCAGCCGGGACTGAGCTTGTTAAGATGGATTTGCTTTGTTGTAGCTTGCCCTGCTGGCAGTGTCGAAATGAATTAAACGAGCCACAGTCAAAGAAATCTCGCAGGCGGCTTTAATCTCCTGTCAGAAAGAATAGCTAGCTGAGTCAAACATCAGTCATTTTTTTCTCTTGTCTCACCTTAGAAGCTTGTGTTCTTAGCTACCTATCTGTGGACTTACATTTTAATCTTAAAATTACACTCCTAATATATTCTTAAGATTGGGCATTTGGGTGTCCAGTCTTCTAAGGTAGTGATTTGCTGGTCCTTAAAAATCACCCATGTAAAAACGCCATCTCTTCTTTGAAACTTGGAAGAGGCAATTTCTTTATTACTCAATTCCATACCAGGACCTACCACAGTTTTTCTGTTTGGGTAAGACCAGCAAATTCCCAAATTTCCTTTTTGAGATTTTTTTTTTACTTCTAGTACACATATTAGAAAAATGTATAGAATATGTCACAATACGAGCCCCTGAGGTCAAATGTTGAGGGATGCAGTTCTCCTGTGCATCCTGTAAAACTCTCTAAAATATCCCATGGCTGTGAAATTGATACCAGAGGGCAATCCCGAAGTGATGTCAGCCTTTTCTCTGCTGGGGAGGCCTCTGAGCTCTGGGGCATTTGTGCTACTACTGTTCCAGTCAGTTCCTCTTTTAAGAACTGACTAGTAGAATAAGCTCCACTGGGCAGAAAGTGGAGCTTTTGTCTGTTAAGCAAAAGACCCTTTTCTACCAGGATGGGTCTTTCCAAAAGTTAAAAAAAAGAAATGCGGTCAGCGGGTGGTAGGTGTTCGTTTAGTAGGTTGAAGGCTATAACGTTGAAGAAACAGCGATTGCTGACTCGAGTCTGTGGACCCAAAGTGCTACCAAGAAAAGCTAAAATATTCAGTCTCGTGGTAAGGACACCTTTGTTCTTAGAGTGTAACAAGTTGGACATCATGGACTTTGACATCAGCGGGTTATTAATTACACGTGGCAAATAGAACGTAGAGCAATGCCGTGTTCTCTGGGAAATATCATAGCTCCCTCAACAGGGATCATCTACTGACTTCTTATGTGACTTATGAAGGTGCCTATACTGTAACAAGTTTCCAGTTTTTGTCAAACTTTTTCTCTCCTCCTGAGTCTTCCGCCCTCATTGGGTATTTTCTAGGCTGACGGGGATCCCCAATCTTTCCACACTGGAATGAAGTAGAACAAATCTAATCAACCTACTTGTGTTTAGTTTTATTTTGATGACAAAAAGTATAGAGAAAACCCACAAACCTACCCACCACCTTGAGAAATTAAACATAGATCATAGCTCCTATAAATCCCTCCTTATTCCATCCCCTTCTTTCCCCCCTCAGAGATGACCATTGTTCTTATTTTTGAATGCGATATTATATATGGTCCCCCCAAACATACATAGTATTTTATATATTTTTATACTAAATTAAAATGGTATCATATTGATGTATCCTCCTGAAAGACTTTTACATCTATGAGACTATAATTATTTCTCCTTCAAAGATAAACTTCTCCTGTAGATCTAAAAATCTTTGTGGGGATGTTTTTTTTTTAACATCCCAAATCATTTTTTACTAAATATAGAGAAAGTAATGAAATGCTTGGATGCTCAGAATAAATTTAGTCTTTATAGCTCAGCACCACTTAGTTCAACCACTTGTCATTCCCGCTTCATCTATCATTTAATATTTTCTAGCTTTTATAGTTTACATTTCTTTATTTTTTCCTAAATTATTCAATTAAACTAAAAAAAACCTCACCCATTTTACCCAATATGCGTGCCCTTATAACCAGCGATGTTCATTCTTTTTTTTTTTTTTTTTTTTTTTGCGGTACACGGGCCTCTCACTGTTGCGGCCCCTCCCGCTGCAGAGCACAGGCTCCAGACGCACAGGCTCAGCAGCCGTGGCTCACGGGCCCAGCCGCTCCGCTGCATGTGGGATCTTCCCGGACCGGGGCACGAACCGGTGTCCCCTGCATCGGCAGGCGGACTCTCAACCACTGCGCCACCAGGGAAGCCCACGACGTCCGTTCTTGACCAGTTAAATACTCACATATATGTTCAAGTAGAAGTGTCCAAGAATATTTGTTGCAGCGCTGTTACGATAGTAAAACTAATACTTAAGGTTAAATATAGTCCAAACTATGTAGCAATTAAAAGGAATAAGGTAGATATATATACTTATCATAGGTAAAGCTCTAAGACATATTATTTTTTTTTAAAAAGCAATTGCAAAACAAAATTAACATTATGATGCCACTTATGTTTTAAAACTGTTTCTATGTGATCTTATATAGCTTTACAAATATATAGAAAAAGTTCTGCAAGCAAACGCTGAAAGCCAATAATAGTGATTATCTCCAGGATTGGAGTGGGAGGTCAAGGAGGACTTTGTATTGCTAGTATTAGCTGGATTTTTACAACAAGAAATTCATATGTTAACTGGTTAATTAAAATGTAAATACAGTTTAAAATATATTAAAAAGGTCATTTTCAGAGCAGGCTAATAACACTGTGGCTTGAAGCAAGAGATTACAACTATCCCAGCCATTGATTAGTTTAAATGGCCTCAAGGAAGATAAACTGGGAGACTGAACTCAGTGTCTATCTAAACACCCACCCCAAAACCCTTAAATTTACAGAATGTAAGTATAGTCATATCAGCACTGGCAAGCAAGAAAAGTCACCACCAGACCTGAAATTGCAAGACACACCCAGAAGAAAGAAATCAATGGGCTTGAATGGATGAGATTGAGGAAATCCGAAATATATACATGGAAAAAAACACAGAGACAAGAGCCACTGAAAGTCCAAAAATAGAAAGAACAAATACCAAGAACCAGACAGAGCACTAGGGCAATAAAGAGGATAGTTAGTAATACTGTATTTTAATATTTTATTTTATTTTCTATATTAACTCTTTCCTTCTTTTAGTTGGAGTTTATGCTTTCTCTGCTGTAGGTTTTTCCCATATATCTGATGAGTCATTTCCAGATTATACTTTTAGATGAATGTTTAGATAAAATAGTACCTAAACGTTTTGGGTGGGTTCTTCCCCTCGAAACAAGACTTTTCATTTTTACTATTAGAATAAAAGTTCTGCTTTCAAGAGTGCTGGTGGTTGTAAGAAAGGTGGAAGAGAGGCTGCAGGCTGGGGAGATGGTCTTCTAGGCTGTGCAGTAGAGCACGGTGTTAAGGCTGGGCTCTAATACCAGACCATCTGGGGTCAAATTCTGGCTCTGCCATGGACAGCTGTGTGACTTTGGAAAATTTACCTAACTGCTCTGTGCCTTAGGTTCCCTCTTTCTAACATTGTGAAAAGAGTGGTACCTACCTTCTAGAGTTGTTATGAGGATTAAATGTCAGTACATTTAAAGTTCTTAAAATGGTTCCTGACATATAGTAAGATTTCAGTGCATGTTAGCTATTGTTTTGTAGTAATATTCAATCTGTGAACATGTGTGCTTATGGTTTTATGTTTGAGCAAATGCTGGAGTCAGCTGATCCCAGCCCTTCTTCTGCCAACCATCTCTATAGGCTGCTGCATCCCTTAGTTCACGTTGCCTCTGGGCTTGAGATCATTCTCCAGGGAAATTCTTCTCTCCCCTCTGATTTCCTCCCATTTCCACTCTCCAATTAACAGTTTGATTTGACTCCATCATATAAGAGAGCTCTTAAAAAAAAATAGTGGACTGAATACACATTTTAAAGCCTCTCCTTCATCCTAGATCCCACTGAAATGACAGTCTATATTTTAAAAAGAAAATACATAGCAACTCTGGAAATCCAGGAGAACCTCATCAGAAGGCCAGGGCAGCAAGAGTCTCTAGGACACGTAAGGCAGAGGCAAATAGATCCGTCATGAGACCACAGAGCTGAGGGACTGCTAGAGAGGCCAAAGGGGGGTCCTCCAAAAAGAGAATTTCCCCTGGAAAACTGCAGGATAATCTCTACCAGCGGCAGTAGACTGGCAGGATGAGCAGCTTATCGAGAGTGAGCTGCAGACTCAGGACCAGCTGTTCAACTTCTGCTCTGGGCTAAAAGCACAGGTGCTGACTCAGGGGACTCAGAAACCTCAAGTTACTAACGGCTGCGTCGCGGCAGACGGGTGGGTGTGGAGAGTCCCTGACATAACATTATCATTGGCCATAGTAGCTAAAAGTATTTAATTGATGATATTTTTTATCAGTGCCACACTGATTTGTTTACTTTAACCTTATAACATGCTTAATGGTTTGTGGAGTTAGTCTCCCCCTCACTACTCATTTTTAAAACTTTCTTAGAGATTTTTGCTCTTTGTCATTTCCATACCTTATTTAAGAGTTTCCTTATCCCTCCAATTTTAAAAATAGTGCATAAAGTCAATTCCAACTTGGCTTTTTTTTAAAATAAATTTATTTTATTTATTTATCTTTGGCCGCATTGGGTCTTTGTTGCTGCACGCAGGCTTTCTCTAGTTGTGGTGAGCGGGGGCTACTCTTCGTTGCGGTGCGCGGGCTTCTCATTGCGGTGGCTTCTCTTGTTGCGGAGCACGGGCTCTAGGTATGTGGGCTTCAGTAGTTGTGGCACATGGGCTCAGTAGTTGTGGCTCGCGGGCTCTAGAGCGCGGGCTCAGTAGTTGTGGTGCACGGGCTTAGTTGCTCCGCGGCATGGGGGATCTTCTCGGACCAGGGCTTGAACCCGTGTCCCCTGCATTGGCAGGTGGATTCTTAACTACTGCGCCACCAGAGAAGCCCCAACTTGGCTTTTTAAGTGAAAAAGAGAAGGCAAAATTGCTCCTGGAAACATTTTTTTAAAAATCAACTGTTGTAAGATTTTGGATTTTTTCCAGAAAAATCAAGAGTGAAAAAATCATATTTCACTGAAATATGACCTCTTACATCATTTGTGTTCATTGAATTTGAAGACAACATGTGAGATCTTTATCCTTCTGAAATAAAGGAAAATCCTTAATGCCTCACGTTTCTTCTAAAGTTTGAATCCAGGTGGTCACTTCCGGTTCAGGTTCAAGTTAAGGTTGAATGAGGTGCATGGCAGCGACAAAAGGGCTCTGTCCAGGGTAGTCACAATTGGTTTCCACTCTGGTAAAATCAGGGCAGTATCTGGGAAGTTCAGAGGGATCTTGCAGGCCCCAGCACCATCTAGGCTTGCCCTTGGTAGTGGGTAGCCCTAGTTTGTATCAGATGAAGTTTCTGTTAAATTTACTAATGTCCCTGTAATCATTTTGAAAGGAATCCAGTGAAGAATTATGGCCACGCCACTCGGGATCTTAGTTCCCCAACCAGGGATCGAACCCACACCCCCTGCATTGCAAGTGTGGAGTCTTAATCACTGGACCACCAGGAAGGTCCCTCCAGTGAAGAATTTTAATGGTGCAAGGTGTGAGTGTGTGTAAGAGGGAAATAGGAAGAAGGAATGAGATCAGGCTATTGAAAGGTTGTAACATATGTACTTGTTTCTAGGAAGATATATTATTAAAGCTCCCTGTCTTTGTTCAGGGGGAAGAAGAGACATTTTAATGGCCCATTTCATCATATTGTTGTAAGATAAACAGCCATCGATTTTTATGAAGGAGAGGCATAAGCAGATGATTCTCCTCCTTAGGCGTGTAAGGCATGGAACTTTAGCTCTGAAGGCAGAGAGCTTCTGGCTGTCTGCCCTTCAAAACTGTTAGGCTGACTTCCCTGGTGGCATAGTGGGTAAGAATCCACCTGCCAGTGCAGGGGACACGGGTTCGAGCCCTGGTCTGGGAAGATCCCACATGCTGCAGAGCAACTAAGCCCGTGTGCCACAACTACTGAGCCTATGTGCTGCGACTACTGAAGCCTGCATGCCTGGAGCCCCTGCTCTGCAACAAGAGAAGCCACTGCAAGGAGAAGCCCGTGCACCGCAACCAAGAGTAGCCCCCGCTCACTGCAACTAGAGAAAGCCTGTGCGCAGCCAGGAAGACCCAACGCAGCCATAAATAAATAAATAAAATAAAATAAAATAAAAATATTATGCTTGGAGTTTTCTGAGGAAAAAGGAGTTGGTCAAATTTGCATAGCGGCCAAGGAGCCTTTTGAGAGCAGTGGGAAGGAGACCCTGACGCTTTGAGCCTCAATGTCACCATGACATATCTGATTACTGGGCACTAGAGTCTAAGGCCAGTTGGCAGTAGGAACTGCGGGGACTCTGAAAAAACCTTCTGGATGAGAAAATGCTGGAGCTGGTGTCCCAAGGAGGGTGGGACGTGCTCACTCATATTATTTTGAATATTAGAAGTTTCCTGTGCTCTAAACTGGTAAAGCAGGACACACCTGTGCATGATATCTTCCCTCTCAGTCCTCTGCAGTAAACGAGGTACTTCATGAATAATGGAAATCACTTAAACTATTGTAACAGTAATCTGTCTATTAGTATAAATGCGCCTCCGCCAAGTTTTCAAATGCTACCCTTTCTAATATGTTAGGGTCACTCTTGTGATTTCACCTGTTGCCTTTGTGCTAATGATGTGACATTTTCCAGTGAGTGCATGGGAGTCAGCCCTATCTACTGTGCTCTTCTTTTCAAGGTGTTCCTTTCTTCCTATTTTCCCATTTCCCAATGAATGACTGTAATAGCGACTCTACTGTCCATCCAAGGGCTCTGGAAAAGTCTAAACTATCTTCCTAGCTCCACTTTCTCCTTCCTCTTTACCTCCCACAGCCCAGGAGTTATTAAGCCCCCGCTGAATTTATCTGCTAACGTCTTTTCTTTTTTCCTTTTTTTTTAAAAAACATTTTTATTTTATATTGGAGTATAGTTGATTTACAATGTTGTGTTCGTTTCAGGTGTACAGCAAAGTGATTCAGTTCTACATGTACATATACCTATTCTTTTGCAAGTTCTTTTCCCATTTAGTTTATTACAGAGTACTGAGTAGAGTTCCCTGTGCTGTACCGTAGGTCCTTGTTAATTATCTATTTTGTATATAGTAGTGTGTATGCCTCCTTGTATCCCAGTGTCACTGTTAGACTCCGGAATATAGCAGTGGCCTCAATCTCTGCCTCAGTGTCTTCCTCTCCTCAACAACGCTGCTGGACTAGACATTTCTAGAGCACAGATATGATCGTGTCCCTGTCTGCACAGAAACCTTTGCTGGTTCAACCCGACCGCCTCTTTGGTTATCATCGCCCGCCCTTCTCCTGGCCACCCTTCCCAGCCATGTGCGGCCACCTGCTTCCTGAATGTGCTCTCATTTCCATGCCTCCTTACCGTTCCCTCAGACTGGGATGCACTTTCCCTCCTGTTTCTACCAAATGAATTCCTACTCATTCCAAGGCCCAAATGTAATTTTACCTCTTATGTGATGGTTTTCCAAATCCCCTCTAATTTCAAGGAATCGTTCCCACTTCTGTGTTCCCGTGGCACTTCAACATTTAGCAAATGTTTCTATTTCCTCAATGTGAGCATTTCTGTCATTCTGGTTTCTATAACACTGTGTCATGTATGCACTTGTCCCCACCATAGGCTGCGAGCACGACTGTGTCCTTTCATCGTTATATCTTCATCCTTGAACCCGGGGTCTGGCCCATCGGGGGCCTCTGGGAACACAGCCACTACTCTTGGCAGAGTTTGACTTTTCTTTAATATATCCTCAGAGCCCACAGGAAAAAAGTCTGAGCTGCAAATGGAATTCCAAGACCACTTCTTTTCTTTTTCTTCTTGCGTGTACTCTACATGCAAACACCGTGCCTCATTTCTTAATTCATTGCTTCCCTTTCTGCTACTCAACTCTATATTCTGTTTCCAGAACTCTCGCCTCTCCTTCTAACACTTAGCTTCTAGGGCTCTTCTTCTCAAATTTTGTTTTTAATAAGAAAAAAAAATTGAACTCTGTATATTAGCCTCCCTGTCATTCCATCCCATTTTGAACGGTTTTCATGTCCAGAGAGACACTGGTAATTCAAGTCCAGTGAAAGTAAGAAATGGTTTTTGACATAGCATGGAATCCGCTTACAGCTGACTTCAAGAACTAAATAAGAGGTATGCTATTTTCTGAGTTGTGATTTTTAAATTGCTCATGAAAATAGAAGAGTCTTGGCAGGGAGACCAGATGACTTTGAGCAAGGGGATAATGGGTGTGAGAATGTTTGTCGTGTGGGATAGTTGTCTTATGAGATTATAATTCAGCTGTCGTTACTAGTGATTGAAGAATATCTGTGTAGTGAAATGCGGGTTAATAGCTTCAGTTCACTTTCCAATAGAGAAATGTCTGAATTCAAACGGGCCCCAAAGGGCTGTAGGAGGCTGTGTCTTCTAAGGGAAAAAGTATTGAATGGGGAAAACTGACCTGGTCCTGGGTTACTGCAGAATTATTTTCTTGAAGCCTGGTTAATTCTTCATTTCTTTCCTAATGTACCCATGGGATGTGGAGCTTATGCAGTGCTGACCAGGACTCGAGTAAGCAATCAGAAAGAAGCAGGGAAAAGGAGAGATGTTCTGACGAAATCAATGAATCAATGAATGACTCAATCAATCCTGCTTCGTTTAGATGTTGTCATTGTATACAATTTTAATGGTCGCATCAATACTTTCTTAGTTTTTTATCTTAGGAATGTATCGGTTGTACAAAAGTGAAAAAGTGAAAGCATTCAAAATCTTTCCCTCTCTTAATTGCTTTAGAGGAAGTAAACATTCTGGGAAATGGCAATATTTTAATTTAACCCATGCAATCCAGTTTTAATTTTAACAAAACCCCCAAATATTTTTGAAAGCCTATTATATGCAAAGTATTATACTCTGTGGTGCTGACAAAACCGCAAAGCTATAACAGGGATTTTGTGAGAGAAAAAAGAAAAAATGAGAAAATGTATGTAGGGGCTGTTTGTAAACAATACAAGAATATTTAAACGTCAGTTATAATATTATTAAACAGATGTCCTATGTCCCACAACTCATAATCTAATGGGGGGTATAGGTTTCTAAAAAATTAATATGAGAAGGCTAGAATGAGTGTACAGCCAAATTTTACAGGAATTATGAGGGAGAACAAAGTTAATGTATTTAGAAAAATTTGGAAGGGCTTCTTAGAGGTAAAATACAGTCTATTTTATAGAAATCACAGTAAAAAGGTATGCTGATACTCTCAGTGTTTTTTTTTTTCCCATTTACTTGCTTTCATACCACTTCATCAATATCAGTTTTTAAATGTACCCAATCAAGAGAAACAAAGAATTACTTTCTAAGTTACTTTGTAAAACTGCCAAGTTGATTACCTTTGGAATGTTCCTTCCCAAAAGAGAAAACCAGAAGTATTTTAAGATGTATATTTTTGTTCATTCTGAAAATATTTCTAGACAGTTATACAGATAGACATGTGTGTATAGTTGTATTATATGTATATTGTGTGTGTGTGTGTATACACATGCATCTTTGCCAAAGCTGACCTCTCCACTAGAGAAGCATTTCAACCAATATGAGGCATTAATTTTTTTAATTGAAATATAGTTGATTTACAATCTTAGTTTCAAGTGTACAGCACAGTGATTCAATATTTTTATAGATTATACATCATTTAAGTTATTACAAAATAATGGCTATATTTCCCTGTGCTGTACAATATATCCTTGTTGCTTTTTTATTTATTTATTTTTTTTTCCTTGTTGCTTTTTTATTTTCTACATAATAGTTAGTATCTCTTAATCCCCTACCCCTATCTTCCTTACCCCTTCCCCACTGTAACCACTAGTTTGTTCTCTATATCTGTGAGTCTGTTGCTATTTTGTTATATACATTTGTTTGGGTTATTTTTTAGGTTCCACATGTAAGTGATAACATCGGGTATTTGTCTTTCTCTGTATGAGACATTGATTCTTAAGTGTTACCTGCTCCTCTGGTCTACCAAAGGCTAAGAAGATAGACCCGCCTGCTTATCATAATAGCTAATGTTCATTAAGTGCTTATTATTTCTAATCCCCTTCCCTGTAATTTATCAAGTTCTCATTAACGGCTTATGAAGTAGGTATTATCACGCTCTTATTTGTAAAATGATTGGGCTGGGACTTGAACCCAAGATAAATGGTCCAGGGTCTGTGTTCTCCATCACAATGCTATATTTCCTGTCTGCAAGTGGTGATTATTCTTAGAGCTCTATTCTTCCTTGTGCTTAAATCATTCCCTGGATGTTACTTAAGCCACTTGGGGAGACTCAGTTTTCTGTCTGGTTCATTTTTAACTGTTTCAAAGGGAAGTAGATGCTTTCTGTCAAAGTGAATTTCCATAAAGTGAATCAAGTTTTTGAGTATCATAAAAATCAGAGATGTGTTTACCTAAGGAAAAATATTTCTCAAGAAGTAATGATAAAGTTTTGATAAGAGGGAGGTGGTCCCAGGTTCATTTGGGACCAACACATCATTCCTTAGTTACTGTCTTGAGGTGGTGATATACTTTTTCTTTGTAGTACCCTGTTGATTCTAGGATGTCTTTGTCTCCAGTTGCTCACCTCATCATTCCTGCTGGGTCCTGGTTTATACCCCATAAATACCTGAACATGGATGGCTGTTTGGATAAACTCCACATTTACAGTTCTCAGAATGTTCATACCCATTGCCTGGGATTTCTCTGGCATTTACAATGCCTGATTCAGTTGGACTGCTACTGCACACTTCAACTATAATTGCCACCATATTCATTCATTTGTCTAACACATTTTTATTGAGAACTGTGGTGGATTGAATAATTGTGCTCAGTTCTTCACCTCCTGTACTAGTATTGCACATCCACATGCTTGGTGTGGGCTGGGGTGGGCAGAGTGTGCTGTACTTCCTGCTTCGTGATTGTGGGCTTGGCCATATGACTTGCTTTAACCAGTGGTAGATGTGACATAAACAAACACCTGATATGGGCTTCTATTCCTGACTTTGTTAGGAGAAAACTGCTTTGGGTGGTGTCATAAATATCCATTTGGTCTTTGTCCCCATTTCCTGACACAGAGCTTCTAAATCCTTGGAATTTCCTGAGTGATAGGAACATATTTTATTGTTCATAACAATCTCCTTTCCACCATCACGAGTTTACACTAATAAGGTGATGCTTAGCTGAGTCTAAGGGTCAGATATCTCTAGAATGGGGGCTAAAGAACAAAGCAAGGCATGATTAGAAAGTTGAAACTTTCAGCCTTACCCCTTGACCACTAGGGAGGGAAGAGGGGCTAGAGATTGAGTTAATCATCAGTGACCAATGATTTAATCAATGACTAATGAAACCTCCATGAAACCCCTAAATGATGGGGTTCAGTGAGCTTTTGAGTTGATGAATACACTGAGGTGCTGGAAAGGTTTCACACTTGGAGAGGAGATGGAAGCTCCACGCTGCCCCCCATACCTTGTCCTATACCCTATTCAACTCTTCCATTTGGTTCTTCTTGAGTTGTATCCTTTATAGTAAACCAAGTAAGTAAAATGGTTCCCTGAGTTTTGTGAGCTATTCTAGAAAATTAGTAAACCTGAAGATGGAGTTGTGGGAACCTCCCATTTATTGCCTGTTACTCAGTCATACATGTGGCCACCTTAGACTTGAGACTGATGTCTGAGGTGGGGACAGTCTTATGGGACTGAGCCCTTAACTTGTGGGTTCTGTGCTAACTGTAGGCGGTTACTGTCAGAATTGAACTGAATTGTAGGATGCCCAGTTGGAGAGTTGGAGAACTGGTAGTTGATGTAGAAAAATCCCACACATTTGGTGTCAGAAGTGTGAGTAAAAATAGTTCAGTATTAGTGTTTGATCCAAGGATGAGAGGCACTCAGAGCAGACCTAGACCAAACCTGCAGCTTTGAGCCAAGCACAGCTGAAATCAACTGACACCCAGCCAACCCACCAATGCATGAAGAAATAAACACTTGTTTTTGAAAGCCATTGAGTTTTAGTATGGATTGTTACACAGCATAAACTGATTCAACCTATGTGCCAAGCACTCTTTTAATAAGTGGATGACTTCTTATTTTAGAATTCTGTAGGTTTTGGGCTTCGTATGGTAAAAAATAAGTTATAAGCTGTTTCAGTCTTTAAGAATAAGAATTTACATATTGAACATATATAGAATTCTACATATGAATATAATAGCAGCTATGCAAGTTTAGAGGGTTTGGTAATACAAAGATGAAAGAGAAAGAGAGGCCAGTTAACCGATTAGGCAAGACCTCGTAGGTCCCCTCAGTTTTGCAGAACTCCCAAATCTATTTTTTCAGGGCACCTAAGAATTGATCAGTCTCTTAGGAACTGATACACAATAACGGACTCAGAAGAAACTAATGCACAAACCAGAAAACAATTTCTTTTTCTACTGTGAGAGATACTCCCTTCTAGTAACTGTAATACCTATGTCCACTTTCTTAGATACCCCTTCCTGGTACGAGGGAAGTAAAATCATCACCAGTTAGGATGGGTTTGGGGGCAGATAGCAGTTAACAGTGGCTTTAACAAGATAGGAATTTATGTTTCTCTCACAGTAAAGAAATCTGAGAACATAGTCCAGCACTGGTATGGCCTGTAGGGTCATCAGGGACCTCCTCTTTTGTATGTAGCTCCCAACCTCAAAATCGTTTGAAATCCCAAGATGCTAAAACTCTAGCCGTTACTTCCATATTCCAGGGCACACAAAAGGGAGAGGAAGGAGAGCAAAAGAGAAACAAATCTTCACTGGATTTCACTTATATCACACTTACTAAAATTTATGATCATAACTGGTGCAAGAGTCTTAAAATTTTAATCTTTAAATACATGCATGCATTACTGTCCTGAATTATATCAGTATTTTGCTACTAAGCAGAAGGGGGAAAATGGATGTTGCAGAAAGCAGGTAGCAATCTCTGCTCACCATTTCTCTCTCACTCTAGTTGTCTCTTTCACATTTCAATGCTTCATAAATCAGATGCATTGTACTAACATTGATGTGTACATTATTTTTTCCTGAAAACCCATGATTAAACTGATAGAATGTCTTATTGATTTTTTTTAAAAAACATGGTAATGATATCAATTTTCTTGGTGAGAATAAAATCAGAGCACAGTGAGTTTTGTAGAATATGGTAAAGCCTTGTGAATTATTCCTGCCCCCAAAAAGGGAATAACATTTTCAGGATTGAAATATTTGGGTCTGCTAGACTCAGAGTGTCAAATTCATGAGAAATAAACTCTCCAAATTTTTGCCTTTGGGGCCTCCCTATTCTAGAATCCTCTCATCTCACCTCCAGTTATGGAAACCTTTGGTTTTGACCATCTCTACTCTGGTCCTACCTCTGTGTGATTATTCCATAGTCACCTTGATTGAATTTGTTTATTGCCAGAGTTTTCCAGCCAGGATGAGTTCAACCATCTCTTAGTATGGATGACTTCAACAGATGACTTTCATTCATTATGTGTTAATTTAAACTAGTTTAACTAACAAGGCTCATCTCATTTCCTAGTTCTTGGTGACCCCTGTCTCTTTCAAGTACTTCTAACATGGGCCACATTCCTTGGCCCAAAGAGACGTTGCCTCTGTATGTAATTTGGATAAAAACTTCCAGTAATTCTTTAATTTCTGAAAATATACAATTCACAAAGTCATAGCTTCAGGTATGAGGGGAAAAGATAAAGATATACATTAAACTTTGTGATCTGTTTCATAGAATCACTTATGAAATAAACTGTATTTCCTGTAGTGTCCCTGGAAGATTCAAATACAGAAATCTGTTGAATTTTTTCTCCATCTCTCTTACAAGCAAATGCTTTGTGTGCTAAATATATATTTTGATATATATTTGGTAAGCTTTAGAGTTTTTGAGATCCTTTGTAATTGTTTAGGGGTTACTACTGATAAGAATAAAGGCACTATATTTCATTAAAAATAAGACATCAGTTTTAAGATAATCCCGAATTTCTGCCATGTGAAAATGGAGGTGGGAAATGTGCATCTTAGAACCATTCAAGTATAATTTAGCAGAATTTTGAATGACAATTACTACTGTAAAATATAAGCTATAGATTGTAAAGCCTCCCTATATGTAAAACTAGGGATTTAGATTCCAGAATTAAAGATAGTAGAGTCTTTCAAATCTGGACAACAGGAAATAGGTTTATGTTTGCACATAGCTGATGTGCATCAGAGGATTATTAAGGAAATTCACAATCTTTATACTTATAATTATCGAGGTTTCAAGATGATAATGGCTAAAAATGAAAGTAAACATTCTTAAAGGCATTGAGTTAACTAGCAGATATTTAGCTGCCTTTACTAAGCCCTCAGAACCACTAAAAAGAAGGAGATCAAGCCTCTATCTGTTATAGTTCTTGAGTTTCCTAGGTTCACCCTTTAATGTGTCATAGAAGGGACAGATTTACCAGTGCATCTAGTGCTGTGACTGCTCTAGGCAATGTGGGTCTTTCTAACTTTCGAATGATATCATATTTGTGTTTTAATTTCATTATTTCTTCGCAGTTCATGTTGTTTTCAAAATTTCACCACCTCACCAAACCTCTATGAGCACACAGGAATTATTGAGCATTTACTCCGTGCCAGGCACCCTACTAGGACGAGGGGATAAAATGATAAGGAATTCTCCTGGCCATCTCAAGTGAGCAGTCTTAGAGGGGAGACAGTTTCAGTCGTGCTGTAACAACACTTCTACAGGTTCTGTATTTAATAATGGGTCCAAATACTGGCCCAAAGGAGGATACAGTTAACTCAAAGGGGGCTTAGGAGGAGAAGATGTGGCAAGTTGGTCTTGAGAATGAAAAGAAAGGAATTTAGCAGGGCTACGCAGTGAGGGGGTAACAGAGGCATTTCAAGCAGAGTGAACACGAGCACACCTGCATTTGTTTTCATGTTTGTTTTACCTATGAGCTCTTCCAGAGTGAAGACCTCAAGCTCTGGTAATACCTACCACCCAAATGAGTGTAGGATAGTGTTTAGCACGCATTTTTTCAGTAACAACAAGTGAGCTCGTCTAGAGAATAACGAGAATTGGGTCAGCACTTCTCAAACGGCGGTAAGCATAAGAATCACTGGGTGCTTGTTCGTGGGCACCAGCCTCACCACCTTCCTGCTTCAGGAGGTCTGGAGTGGGGGGCCAGAAATTTGCATTTTCAATAAGCCCTACCCCCAACTCCCAACCCCATCAGGACTCCAACATAGGTGGTCCTCAGAGCACAGAGATGAGTGTGGAAAGAAATTCATGCATACTCGGTGGGTACTTCTATCCGGGTCCTTATCAACTACCTGCAGCTCACGGAATATACCTTGAGGTGCACCCCCTGTCAGCCATCAAAAAGCTATTTAATCAGCCTTAACCTGTGCTGCTCAGACCTGGAAGTTAATTTTCTGGCAAATATGCTGAGAGAAAAATAAACCTGCCTCCTGAGACTTAACAGGTCTTCTTGATTTTTAAGTATTAGCATGTTTTTCAAGTGCTGAGAAGCTGAAATGTGCTGAAGAGAGGGGGGAAAAAACCCTCCAGGATTAGTCATTTCTCTAAAAAAAAGTTTCCAGTGGCACAATACTTACCTTGAAAGATGAACATTTCCACCTAAAGCATTTTTTCTATGTTTTGTAATCCTAGAGGAGAATTTATGCCAACTGTGCCTTTTTTTAGCCATTGAATGAAACATTTCTAAACTGAGATGAAAATAACTCCAACATACCTTTAACACCCACTTGCTTTAATTTAACTCCATTTGTGTCTCCCTTAACTTACTCTTTATTTTCTTGAGCATTCCAGCTGTTAACGTTAAATCTAACTTTTGGATGTCAGCCCCTGTCAAAGCAAGCCTTAATCCTTTTAATGTTAACCTATCACCAGCTGGAAGTGGCTTTATAGCATCAGATATAACTGCGTTTGCAACCCCGTGGGCATGGAGTGTGATTATGTATGCAGGCTCGGTCAACCTTCCCTATAATACTACAGCTATACATGGTGTAGACTGGAATTCTACATGGGGTGGGGAAGGACTGAACCCCATCCAAAGCACTTCGTTTACAGAAATAGGAAAAGGCTTTGTTTCAAGGTAACAGCCCTGCAGAATTATTGGAAATCTAAGTTGGCAGTCATCTAGTCCTACATCTTTTTTTTTTTTTGGTCTAAGAGAGATTAAAATGTCATGAATAAAAACATACAGTTAATGACAGTGGTGTTGAAACTGGAACCAGACTGGAAACTTTTAGATCAATAGTCTAACACTGTGTTAATGGAGTTATATGTTACCCACTTTCTTCTTTCTCTTGAATAGAATGCAGTTTAAAAAAAGAAAAACTATTACTATTCTTACTCCCCCATTTAGACAATTTTTGAGGTATAAGAGTCAACTGTGTCTTGAAAGTTTGACATAGATTTTTCTCTGATGCTTTCTGACCAGATACATCTCAAATTTAGAAAACTGACAATGAAACAGGCCATTGTCATTGGCTAAGTCCTATGTGGAGGCAATTGGTAGTAAGGTAGAGGTGACTTTGGAATTATTACACGGGGACATTTAGCTTTGCTGTAGCAATATACTAATGAAAAAGTCTCTGTATATGAGGAAGTTCACTAAATGAAAATAGGTATCATTACCATGTTATTTTATGGCCCTTGGTGCAATAGAGCTAGAATTTTAGAAAGAGATTATATCTTAATTAAATGAAAGAAGTGATAAATACACTTTTAAATGAAGGTGAATAGACATTATAAATTACACAAGTTAAATGTCCAGCTAAATGTTTACCTTAAAAAGCCAATAACTAATGGAAAAGGATAAAAAGGAAAATATTCTTTTATTCATATTATGTATTTTGGCACCAAGGTTAAAAGAATAAGTCACAATTTCTTTTTCCCAGAGAAGCTCCCAGCCTAGGGCGGAAAGAACAACACCAAAAATGTTAACTATAAATGCTACAAGAAAATTAAGTTCCAAGTCCTCTGAGACCTTAAGGGGAGAATAATTAATTTTGTTTTAGAAGCTGGGAAAGGCATCAAGGAGGGTATGATGTTTGAGACAAGTGCAAGTTCAGTAAAAATTTTCAAGCAGATGGTTTCTAAAGGTACAATACAGCAGCATGACATTTCTTTTTTTCCCCTGAACATTGAAAAAGATCTTTTATTAAGCATGTTTAAAATAATTTTGTTTATGAAAAAACTTTCCAACTCTTATTTCTCCCACTGAGATAAGAATGCCTTCCTCCGACTGTTATTTTCTGTTTTGTTCGTCTTTCTGTTAAGCCTATTTTGTGTAGTTCATGACGACTTTTCCTACAGCACTTATTTGGATAGAAACTTCTTGAAAAAGTCTCTCCATTTTCCTGTAGAAGAGTCAAATTTATATTCTTTTATATAATTCACGTTGATCTGTCTTTTTTCCCCTTTCATGTTTATCCTATTCTTTTTCATAATATTTCAGTACTCAGGTATTAAAAAGTGGGACCAATAATACATACTGGTATCTTTATATTTTTCCACATATACCTTTATTTGCAAAGAAAAAGGTACTGGTTATAAATACTGTTCTTTTCATTTACAAGAGAAGAAAAACTGGGGTTAAGGTATTTTCCAAGGACACAGGGCACGTTGTGATAAATTTAGAAACAAACACCTAACCTCCCAGATCAGTGGTCATTAGACCCATGGCTTAACAGTTAAAATGTTGCCCAGGTTTTGTTGCGGGCCCTTCACTGACAGGTTCTGAGAAAAAGGTTCATGATTTGAGATCCTGAGAAGGAAGGAGTTAAAGGGAAGAAAATCTTAAAGGATTAGATTGATCTCAGGGGATTTGGAAAGTAGGCAGAGGATCTGAAGATGAAAGGAAAGATTTGATTCTGTGCTGAATTACAAGTTTTGAAGGAAATTAGAGTGTAATTTTGTGCAGCTCTAGATAAGCAACCACAACCTAAATTAGTAAAGTACTTATAACTATTATCTTTTAAAATCATCATTAAAAAGTATTTCTAAAACTGTATTAATTGTGAGCAGTCACCGTTAGTTACGTGTGTTAATAGGAAAAAGCCGAAAAAGAACAGCAAACAGTGCATATTACACATCAGTTGCAAAGGGGGAAATCTCAAAGGCATGTCATTGCATTATACCTTCTCAGACTCAGGAGGAAAAAGGAAGTGGCAAATCACCACGTCAGCCCTTATTGACGTGCCTTACAGAAGCATCGAGAGGTACTGGTCAACCTTCTTTTTGAGGTTATTGGTAGAGTGCCTTGGTTTCTTTCACTGTACCCCCGAGACAGTGAAGGTCACACTTAACCAGGCCCCAAAGAGCAACACTGTGGTACCCCCTACAGCCCATTTGTTAGAACTGATCCCACTCAGTCACTGGTAATACCTTCAACCTATGTTAAATAACTTTGGCCTATTGACCAAGCCAGTAATTGGGATTGCTGTCCACTGGTTAGAGTTTCTAGGGACATCTGCTCTGCTGCAAAAACAGAGCATGTTCTTTCCTCAGTTACCAAATGAGTATTCGATTTATCTGATTTCCAAGTGACTACCTATTTCCCCTAGGGATACGCTTATAGAAAGTTAGAGTGGGCCTCTGGTTAAAAAAAGAAAAAAAAAAATGGTGAATTGAATACCCACACCCTCACCTCAGTGTTCTTCTGGAACTTCTCTCAAACCACAGTAAAGGGCTTTAGGGATGGGGTTGGGTGGGGAGGGAGTATAAACCCTCCAGGACAAAGAACAAAACAGGAGAAGCTAGCAGAATCTGGATGGTAGCTGGATGTGTGGCAACTGATTTCGCAGATCCAAGAAAGCTGAATAATAAACCATCAATGGGAAAGGCTAGAAGCACACTAATTTGCATTGCAGAATCAGCAAAGGTTCAAGGCTTCATGACCCTCACGGTTCTGGATGTGAGTTACAGTTGGGTCTAAACAAGGAATTGTTGACAGTCTATTTAAGAAGTACTTACCTCCATGCCCTTCGGAAACCCCACTTAAATGACAGCTTAGGTTTTTGTTTGGTTTAAGGAATAAACCTCAAATGATCAAAACAAGAAACAAAAATATATTTTTTACATACTTTAGAATATTTTCCTGGGTACTTTAAATTTTTTTTACTGTTATAAATAGTATATTCTTAAATTTTCATTTTCTAGCTCTTTGTTGCTGATATACAAAAATGCCACTGACTTTTGGTTATTGATCTTGTATCTGCTAACTTTTCTAAAATCTATGATTAATTATAATAATTTAGGTAGATTCCTTTGGGTCTTCCATTTTGTGGACAACCGTGTTATCTCTGGATAATAGCAATTTACTTTTCTTCCAATCCTTATAGCTTTTCTTTCTTTTTCTTATTGCATAGATTATTATATCTAATCCAATGTTGAATAGAAATAGTTACATTGGGAATAACTAATGGTTCACCGTTGACTGTAAGGTTTCTATAACATTTCTATGTGTACTCTTGTTTAGGTTAAAGAAATTCCTTTTTATACCTTGTCCACTGAGAATTTGTATGAAAAATTGTTATTAAATGTTAACAACTGCTTATTCTACATTTATTGAAATTATTATATGATTTTCTCCTTTTACATGTTAATATGATACATTACTTAATAGATTTTCTAATGTTAAATCAACTTGTATTCCCAGAATGTATCCAACTCAGTGACGATAGATTATCTTTTTTGCATTGCTGAATTCAATTTACAATTTTTCTTTTTTAGAAAGTTTTTTGCTCCGACATTAATAAGATTGGCCTGTTTTCTTCCTCTCCTTTTACTCTTTATTTTTGATAACAAAAGAAATTATATATATAAGCTGAATTGGAAAGTATTCCCTTTTATTTTATTAATTGGAAGTTTAGGTTGTAGTTACTTCTTCTTTGAATATTTCATTGAACTCTTCCTGTAAAATCATTAGGTCCTGCTATTTTCTTTGAGGGAGAATTTTGAATTACTGATAACCATCCTGATTTTTATTTCTTGACCAATTTTGAGTCAATTTTGGTAACTTTTAAAAGTATTTTGTTCATTTCACCTAATCTTTCCAATGTCTTAATATTAGTTATTTATATTTCTTTATCATCTTGATCTCTGCTGCCTTTTTAGTTATGTCCTTTTTTCCATTTCTAATATTTTGTGCTTGCTTGTTTCCTTAACCAATCTTGCCTGAGGTTTGTAATTTTATTAGTCTTTTCAAAAAGTTGCTTTTGGTTTTATTAATCCTCTCCTATCTTTTTTTTTTTACTTCATACTTTTCTGCTCTTGTCTTTATTATTTTATTCCTTCCATAGTTTCAGGATTTGTTTTTCTTTTCTTTTTCTAATATCTTAAAATAAATGCTTAGGCAATTGACTTTGAGTTTTGCTTTTTTTCTAACAGAGCATTTTAGCTTTAAATTTCCCTTTAAAGACTTTTGGCTACATTCCAGAGGTCTTGACATGTAGTATTTTGATTAAAGTACAGCTGTTTCTGCAGTTGTTATTTTTGCTGACTTTTGTTCATGGTTACTTGTTTCCTCCTGTGTTAATCATTTTTTATTGCAATTTCATGATCCTTGGATTTCTATCTGTGGGAATTCTTTGAGGCCTGCATTGAAAGTGCATTTCTCCATAACAGTAGTACTCGAAGCATTACCAACCTAGGATCCCTTTAAACTCAATTTTCCATTTGGGTTTTTTTTTCTTCAGGCACTATAAATTTCAGTGGCAAAACCACGTGAACATGGCTTGTGGTTAAGAACTAACAAGGGAGACTTTTCCTTTATTTCTGCTCCGTCCTGAGAGCCAGTTGGGATGAGCATCTCTCCTTCTGAGGATCACATGTGTTTTCTCGTTCACCCGTTGTGGGTATCCCTCTTCAAGTGGTCCTGGTTTCTGATCTGACCGTTTACTCTGCTCTGGCCCCTGGTTTTGGCTTCTGCTCCCCAAACACATAGCCAGTTAAAACACAGATGAAGCTCTTATAATTGGCATTTACCCTAAGGGGTGATGCCGACTCCGGGGTGCTCAGCGAGTCCTCGTGGAATCACACTTTCTCATTGTTTGTCTGCTCTGTTTCCATTTCTTCACTTTCCAGCTCAGCTCAGCTATGCTCTGAGAAAGGTTTTAAAAAATATTTTACTTCGTATTATTTTTCTTGTTCCTGAAGGGATTTCTCTGCATATATACTTTGTAGACCCAATTTCTGCCACTTTCTGTTGTAACTTATAGAAAAGCAGTTTGCCTTAAAAAGTCATAATTAGAAACTCCAGAAATATGGTGATTTTTTCTGTTCAGTTTGATTCAGCAGATAAATTGTATCACCAAAGCCCTAGATTATTTCTGTCTCTTCACTCTGCCTTTTATGTTGATCTGAAGCTATCTACCCTCCCTGATGTGGTCACAGAATGGCTGCCAGCTACTCACAGAGCTACATACTTCATTATCCACACTCAGGTGAAGAGAGCCAGTCCCTTTCCTAACCATCCAATGAGTTTCCTGAAATTTTCCCAATGGGCAAACACTGAACCAATCCTATAGCCAGAGAAATGTCAGGTCCTCATTGACTTAGTTACCTGAAACACCTACACCTATCCCTGGTTTCATGACTAATTCATTCCTGAAACCCCTCATTGCTAAGTGAAGAGTCCTTCAATGGAAAATGTTTCCATTAGTTAAAAAAAGTTGTGATGCATTTCATCCCAAATCAAGATATCTGATTATTTTATATAGCAATTGAATTATGTAAAACGTTTACATAATTTTTAAAAATCCAATAATTTGAAAGTAAATAAGTTTATACATAAAATAAGATGCAATAAGGGTTTACTAATTCTTCTTTCTGTACCGCTTTCTTCATCAATTGTTCAACCTTTTGGGACCATTGATCTTGTACTCCACTGCACTTAAAAGTAAAGGTTACATCATAGGAAAACATTTTTAGGCTAAAGTAAAAGCTAAGCAATAGAATGCTTTGAAACATGGAAATAGTACATGTTCACGACAGACTAAGGGTTGTTGACGATGTTAACCCGTTATCCCTCTCATTTGGCGTACATAAGCAAAGTTGGTTGTTTTGGGTTTATCTAAACACTGCATGCAATTCAAATTAGATCCATATTATATTGTCTGACTAGAAAATGTTGGCATTGAGTAAATTGGTGAGCTTGTCTTTCCCTGAAACCATAATCTTGAAACCATTTCTTATCGTATTCATTACCTTTATTATTTATTACTACTACTATTATTTCTATTGTTTAGTGTGTTTCAGGGTAGAAAGGAAAAGTCTCATATAGGAAAAAGAAATTCTTGTCTGAAAAAATGGTATGACTTTTCAAGAACTGTTATAGAAAAAGCAGATCATTTATGGGATAGGTCTGTACTCTGGCAAAGGAGATGGGTTTACTCTGATTGACCAAGACTAGTCAGTCTTGGGGATCAGTTTCCACCAACCTCATGGCCACTACCCAAAAGGGGGGCGGAGAACGAATATCAGTGAGACAATCATAGTGCCCTCTTCGGCCAGCTTTATTGCAGTATTCCTCTAAATCAGAGTTAATGTGCACTGAGATCCCACCCGTATCAGTGATGGGACATTCAATGTCCATAAGCATTGGGGTTTCCCCCATCTCTCTATGCAATCACGTATTCAGAAAACCAGGAGCGGTGCTGGTTAGTCATGGTGGCTGCCGGTATTGATGCTGCACCGTCTGTTCCCCACTGCTACCAAGCACTCTCCCCACATCCATCAAGCATTCAACGCTAGGTAGACTTAGGGATAACCCCCTTAGCCATTCACTGCCCCCAGTCCCATACCTCTGCTCACCAGGCCATCTAATGCCCAGCTTCCTGTTTCAGTCCTGTTCTTTCCTACTCTTTTCTGGTTCCTCTTCTTTCCTGTCTTAAAACTTGGCTTCCCATTTTCTCATTTAAAAAAAAAAAAAAAAGACTTAATTGAGATATGACTCACTTACCATACTGTTCACCCCATTTAGAGCATATAATTCAATGGTTTTCAGTATATTCAGAGTTCAGTGATCACCACAATCAATTTTAGGAATGCTTTCACTATCCCCAAAGAAATCCCCTGCCCATTATCAATCATTCCCCATTTTCCTCCAGCTCCCCTACTCCCTGATGTCTTAGGCAATTACTGCTCTAGTTTCTGTATGTATGGATTTTTCTACTGTGGACATGTCATATAAATGGAGACTCAAAATATGGGGTATTTTGCATTTGGCTACTTTCATTTAACATGATAACTTGCATTTCCTACACGCTATAGTGTGTATTAGTAGGTCATTCCTTGTTATGGATGAGTAATTTTCCATTATATGAATATACTTCATTTTGCTTATTAATTTACCAGTTGATGGACATTTGAGTTGTTTCCAGTTTGGGGCTACTATGAATAATGCTCATATAAACTTTTTCAAAAATGACTTTGTGAGGACACATGTTTTCTCTTGGATAAATTCTTAGGAGTAGAGTTACTGGACTGTATGTTAAGTTTATGTTGAACTTTTTTTAAGAAACTGCTAAATTGTTTTCCAAAGTAGCTATACTATTTTATACTGTGACCAGCAGTGCTGAGAGGGTTCCAGTTTCTCCACACCCTCACCAATACGTGTTATTGTTTATCTTTTGAATTATAGCCATTCTAATGGGTGTGTGATAGTGTACATTGTACTTTTAAAAGTTTAATTAGTCAGCTACATTTAAAACTTGGGAGAAACTCTAGGCATCTGGCCTATCTGAAAATATCCAGATGTTCTCGCAACACCAGGTCTCAGTGCTGTAACACAGCAATTGGCTGGAGCTTTGTCATGGCCATTCTCTTTAGGCTGGCATGCTCTCTCCAGTTTATTGGAGTCACGTCTTGTTTTATGGGTCTGACACTGAAGGTAAGTGTCAGTTCTCATTTTCATCACCGTTGTACTGTTGTTTTTCTGGAGGTAGGAAATGTTTTGTGTTCCTATGTCTCTAGCAAAAGTGAAAAATGAGAGACTGAGAGGGTGATATAATTCAAGAAAGTAGGAGAGAGCAGAGTTCTTTGTTGAATTAGAGACTACACTTACATGTCTAATATACAAAGTATGTCTTTGTCAAAACGATGCAATTTAAGACACCATTATGAACAAACCATAGAAAGACAATGTGTGATGGGCATTTTAATGAACTGAGAAAAACAATAGGAGTTTCAAGGGAGTTCTATCTTGAAAGCAAATAAAATAAGTAAGGCGGGCTTCCCTGGTGGTGCAGTGGATGAGAGTCTGCCTGCCGATGCAGGGGACACGGGTTCGTGCCCCGGTCCGGGATGATCCCACATGCCGCGGAGCAGCTGGGCCCGTGAGCCATGGTCACTGAGCCTGCGCGCCCAGAGCCTGTGCTCCGCAATGGGAGAGGCCACAATAGTGAGAGGCCCGCGTACCACAAAAAAAAAAAAGGCAACCATGGAAAGTAGTTATCTATTAATACAAATGTAAAGGAGCTTATAAATAATTTTAAGACTGATTTTGATTACCTTATTTTTAGGAGAATTGTTTCTTTGGTGAGAAATAATCTACCACACTTGAAACTAAAATCCCTTTTTAGAATTAGAAATTACAGAAATTCCCTAATTACAAGAGTTGAAAATTCAGTTCCAAACGTGGTTTTCTACTTCAAACATTTTGAGAATAACTAAAGTTGTTCACCTTGTCTTTTACAATTAATGTTGATAGAATGAATAAAGAATTATCAAGTAAAATTATATAGCAGTATAATGGGATACTGAAAGTTAAAAATGATGGTGTTAGAAAAATAGATTTCTTCAAATGTCTTGAGAGTAGTTACTCTAAATATAAAACCAGCTATGTCTGGAAGTAACTACATTTGGGTACATCTGTTCTCCATTATGAAATGGACTAAAACTAAATATTGTTTCCAGTTAAGGGATTTAAGGCCAAATTCTAGACTGTCCATTTCAAAGAAAAATACAAGACCTACTACATCTTGTGCAGGAAAAAAAAAAAAAAATGTTTTCTAATTCCAAATCAGAAGAATTGGGATTAGAAAATTTTTAATTAATCTCTTTAGTTTGAATTTAACCTATAATACAAAATGTCCTCTTATCTGTTTAGATTTTGCAATACATTTCTAATTTAGTAAAAATAAAGAATGTCGATTCTATTTCTGGAGGTTAAATATTCTTTGTACTTGGAGTGCTGCACACACATTACTTAGCTGGATTTTTTTTTTTTTTGACTTGAGTTTTGAACACCCGTGTGGAAGGAAAGTATTCAGGGATCTTTCATATTTCTTCATGATCCAGCCCAGATCGGCAGGTTGGGAGAAGGCATGGGAACTGTAGGAAGATGCTGAGAAATAGAGAATAATCTTGAAGGGGGAGGCTCAACATTTATTTTAGCCAGCAGGATGGAACTCCAGCATGAAAACATTGAGGCTGGTAGAGTAGGGAACGAGCGGTGGAAGAGAAGAGTCTGGACTTGTGTGTGTTGGCTTGTTGGTTGTGGGTAGCTCCCAGGCTGTGAAAACTCAGTACAGTCACCTCTCTGACCATCTTCTGTACTTAATTCCATAGCAGCCCCTCTGGGCAGCACGTAGAACTCTGCCTCGGCGGGGGGCTACCCCTACCTCTGGCAGAGGGGTAAAAATGCTTCCCATGTTCCGTCCAGCTAATTTAAATGTCAGAGTTTACAAGGAAAAGGCCCTTGCTTCTGACTCCAAAGCAATTGGCCTGTGCTCTCAAATATGTACTTTGATCACCTCTTCTATCTTAGCATGAAGAGCTGGAACTGGTATTTATTAGTCATAAAGTTATTCATTCTGCTTTAAATCCAACAAAGTGCTCAACTCCATAACCTCCTGTGGCAGTGGGTTTCACAGTTTGACTCAATGTGCTACAAAGTAATCATTTCTTCAACTCGGCTCTAAATTTATCTGCCATTAATTCACCAGCTGACATTTTGTTCTCTGGTGACATTCTGGAACGTTCAGTTCTTTGGCTGAGAGTATAAACAAAACCCTCTGTCAGGCTCTCAGACACTAAATAATCACCACTTGCCATTTTTGCCTTTAAATATGTTTAGCCTGGTTTGATTGACTTGGAGAAAATCTCAAATTCTTCTTTCTCTTTTGCCGTAACTGTGTTCAAATGTTACTCTCGTCTCCCAGTCTTTCTTGGGAATCATTTCAAATGTATATTCATTATCAGGTATATACATGAGGTGGCCTATTTGGGAGGATTAGGATTAATTTGTGTGAATAGTGCACTGAGGGCTCCTAAAAAACTGTCAAGTGTCTTGTGATGACGGTGACTCACGACAAATTGTCTGTGGTCAGCACTTCATCCAGGAAGTGGGTGACAGGACACAAAACATGATTTTAGAGCAATTGAGTTGGTTCTACGCTGCCACCACCTCCCTCCCCAGCCAGTTCTTCCCCTCACTCTGATTTATGAAATTCCTCTATTGAGGCTCAGTTCCTTTGAACCCTATTCCAAAGAAAACCCTTTCAGAGAGAGGTGTTATTTAAGCTACTGACAGCCATTTTCTCCTGGGCACAAATTGTGATGATGTATGATGCCTCTTTTCCTTTAAACTGGTCATTGTCAAATCGTGTCCTGCAGAATCCTGGAGCCCCAAGGGTGTTGTAGGGATCCTTGCAGGATAAGAAGAGATCAGATGGGCTGGGTTTCAGCGGAGCAACTCTGCTGTTACCTGCTGTAGATATTCAGCGTCTGAGTAAAATTTCAAGTGATAAGAAAGTTTTATATTACTGTTATTACTATTTTTACATCTCTGCTTTAGGCTCCCTTAGCAGGAGGTCAGGACTGAGCCTCCAATGCTTTTAAGCAATTTACTGAAAGTTAATGCTCTTACATGCTGCAGTCTCCCATACAGCCCTTGCTCCTGATTTGGGCGCCCTTCCAGAACAGGCATTTTCTTCCCTCCTAGATTACAATCCAGGGCCTGTCTCCTGCCTCTGTATGATTCTCATCCTTGCTTCACTAGAAAGAAAGAAAGAAGAAATGAGACTAAGAAGAGAAACAAAGAATAGCTATGCACATGCTTCCTTCCTTCCTATAATATAATATTTATAGAACACCATCAGCCTTAGGAGCTTTGGAATGGATTCCTCCACAAGTGGAAAGTATCTACTACACCCTTAAATGAAACATTTTCAGAGCCTGCAAAGTTGGAACTATCTAAAAATATATTAATAAATCTAAAGTCACTTACTACTAGGAAATGTGAAAAAATAACATATTCAGGAATGATGGAAAATTGGGCATGAGTTAGAACCATTTAGATGCAATCAAAATAGAAAGTGAAGAGATTAATTATTGACTGGAGGGAAGCTAGTTTTTTAGCTGTGCAGGAATTTTTAGAAAGTCACATCGAAAGAGTTAGAGATTTAATTCTATGAAATTCTACAAAATTGAAAATTTCTAAACAGGAGAAAAACTAATAACACTAGCATTTAAGAGGAGTCAACTGGGGAAAAATATTTCATAAAATCTGACTAAGGATTAAATAATATAGATAAATAATCTATCAAGTCTGATTATAAATAGTAGAAACCAACTCTAGCTAACAGTTTATTTTAAAGAATACATTTGTTGGAATTCAATTATGTGATGCAGCTTGCAAAACTGAACACTGGAAAAAAAAATCAGGTCTCATTATGAATGAGACCAAGGGAAGTATATGACTAAATCTGGGTAACAGAAACTCCAGTGTAGGTCCATCCTTTCAGAAAGCTGTGTGTATCATAATGTAGCTTTCATCATTTTCTTTTCTTGTTTCATTCTTCTCAAAATTCAAGTTGCAGGGAGCATCTAATTGGCCAGGGCGTGGGGACATGTTCGATTGCCCCCCATCCCCCCAGTATAGCGTGCAGCGGAAGAGGGGTAGTTCCCAAAGGAAAATCCAGATATAAAAGGGAAAGGACTCTCAGCAGGCAAAAGGTATGGAGATTTTCAGAAAAACACTGAGAAAAAATTCAATCAATAGATGGTCAGAGGACGTGAACTGGTAATTCACAGAAGATGCAGTATAAAGCAATATAGGTGAATAAAATGTTCAAATCTCATAAAAAATGAAATTTAAACCAAGTAAAGCAAACAAAGAACTTTTTTTAAGCATTAAAAGAATAGCACTCCTCAGGCTTCCCTGGTGGCGCAGTGGTTGAGAGTCCGCCTGCCGATGCAGGGGACACGGGTTCGTGCCCTGGTCCGGGAAGATCCCACGTGCCGCGGAGTGGCTGGGCCCGTGAGCCATGGCCGCTGAGCCTGCGCGCCCGGAGCCTGTGCTCCGCAATGGGAGAGGCCACAGCAGTGAGAGGCCCCCGTAACGCAAAAAAAAAAAAAAAAAAAAAAGAATAGCACTCCTCAAAAGTTAAGCAAAAACTGGCCACATGATCCAGCAATTCTACTTCTCAGTATATATTAAAAGAATTGAAAGAAGGGACTCAGATATTTGTTCTCCAGTGTTCACAGCAGCATTAGTCACAATGGCCAAAAGATGAAAGCAACATAAATGTCTATCCACACATGAGTGGATTAACAAAATGTGGTATATAAATACCTTGGAATATTATTCAGCCTTGAGAATGAATGAAACTCTGACACATGCTACAACATGGAAGAACCTTGAAAACATTTTGCCAAGTGAAATTAGCCAAACACAAAAGAACAAATATGGTGTGATTCCACTTATATGAGGAACCTAGAATAGGTCTCAGAGAGACAGAAGGTAGAATAGAGGTTACAAGGGGCTGAGGGGAGGGAGGAATGAGAAATTGTTGTTTAATTGCTGCAGAGTTTCTGTGTGGGATGATGAAAATGTTCTTGAAGTGGATAGTGGTGATGTTTGCACAACATTATGAACATACTTAATACCACTAAATTGTACACTTAAAATTTACTCTTTTAACCATTTTTAATGTTATATATGTTTGACCAATATCTTTGAAAACATGAATAACTGCTTAAGGGTAAGGTTGTGTTTAACTAGTGCATTTATACTGAGGGTGGGAAGGTAAATTTATACAACCCATTTTGGAAAGCAATATAATAATTTTTATCAGAAACCCCCCCATACTCCTATCTTTTGACTCAGCTATCCCATTCCTAAGGATGTAATCTTAAAGTCATAAAATGCTATTTGCATGAAGATGATTGTGGCAGTATCAAAAAAGAATAAAAAGTGTAACAAACCTATATATGCAAAAAAGAAGGAAATACATCACAGAAACTCAATGAAACATTATTCAACCATTAAAAATTATAATGATTATGAGACAGTATTTATATTAGCAAGTAAAAAAGATGAAAAATGGCACTATGCTATGAATGTAATCTTGTTAAAATATTCATGTCGACAGCATACACGAATGAAAGCTTCTGTGGTAAATGGAGGGAATGATGATGAGTATTTTTCCTTTAAAATTTTTCTTTAACTTTTGTGATTTTGCCTTAATAATAAAAAGTGATAATATTTAACATCAAGCAAAATTAATTAAACATTTTAAATGTATTATGTTACAAAAGGTAGACAAGAGATAGAATTCTTAAATACTTGTAGCAGAAATTACAAGAAAAATTTGAAAAGTAATCTTCTTGCCTATTTCTATTGTAAAAGATACGTGATACCTATGTATCAACTAGACTAATAATAGTTATTAACTTACAAAAACCTCAGTTACAAAACTATATAAGTTATTTTAGGAGGAATCTGGGGACTTGTATAATGTAGCTGTTTTATTAAATGCACATTTTACAGAGCAATGGAAAAGCAAAATAAATTGTGAGATGAAGTGGAAATGGTTTTGTAGATGATACTGGCAAAAAGAAGACAATAATGAAACAATATCTCAGGAAGATTCTCAGATGCAAAAAGCTTCAAAGAGGACACTTCTCACAAGAAGTGGCAGAAAGGAATACCAGTGTGCTCAAAAGTCTCAGAAAAACTACGTATAGCATCCAATGGCATTGCCTCTCCTTCATAAGGGGTTTAAAACAGTGGATAAATATACATAAAAAGATTTTTTAAATGAGGAAATAATTTGAAGCTAGGAAAAGGAAGCTGAGAACAAAGGTACCGACAACTTTCACAGCCCAGAAATACTTCCTTTGTGCAACACCCGTCTTTCTGGTCTCCTTCCCAGATACGAGTAAATTCCCAGACTCTGCAGCATCAGCAGAGATTGAGAGATCACGTGATAAAATTCTCTTTCCTAATTGGGCATATGCTAGAGCCTAGAGAAAGGACACACCCAAATAACATAGCCAGGAGGGGCACATCCCCTGAGACACGCTGCATGTGCTGCGTGGCCTCCATGTTTGTAGCGGCACCAAAGGAGAAGGCTCCATTCCACACCCACACCCACCTCCCTATGTACGAGTGCTTCCTTCATTTAATGCCTTTGCTTTCTCGCCAGGCCTCTTTCTCCGGTCATCTTAAAAGCTATAAATAATTGCATCTTTTTGCCATGAAAGACTCTCTGTTTCATGGGCGTTTCATGCCAATATTATTTAATGCTTATTACGTGATGCTATACCATCCTTTAAGACATGAGGTTTCTTCCAAGAGTGTTCAGTAGAGCTCAGAACTGAGATATAACAACATAAAATAAACAACAGTGCAAGAAGATGAACTATTCAGGGTAAATCAGAGGTCAGTATATTACTCTAGAGTCTGAGGAAGAAACCAGTATGGGGAGGATCTGTTAGGGAGGCAAGAAAGGGAAAAATAAAGCAGGTTTGTTAAAGTAGAAGGTGAGGGCCATCTGCAGTTGAACCATTGGGCAAACTGGTTCAAAAATGTAAAACCAGGAGTCAGCATTTTAGTATAATTCCCCAGGTGATTTCTGTGCTGGAAAGGTTTGAGAGCCACAGCTGGGGACGTGGGAGTTTGTGTAGAAAATGGTCTGAACCTATCGCTGAGGGAAAGAGCATGTTGTGTTCCAGAACTGTCCATAAAGGCAGACCCTTCAAATAACACGGTGTGGGAACTAACATAAAACGATGCCTCAGCAGGAAGCCATGAAGCAGAAAAAAGTTTGACTGTATAAATAGAAGAAAATAATGATGACACTTAGCCTCATGTCACTACCGATATGGAAACAAGAGTACATGGGAGAAAAGAATGCAGCCTGGGTTCTGTGAAATTTTGAGTCAAGATGACACATTTCATGGTGTTTCCTAGAATTAAACAGGCTATCTTTTTATACTTCTCTAGGGATAACTCTCAATTCGGATGATTCACTGTTAGAGAAACAAAACAAAACAAAAAAACAACCACAAGTGATTGAATAACTAGTCTAGAGATTTCCCATCGTTTCTGTTTTGCATTGGATCTCTGAAAGGTGCCCTTCTTTTTCATCTCACAGTTCAGCTTACCAAGTTGTGCTATCACATCTGGACATCTGGTAGAAATGATTCAGTTAATAGTCTCATCATGGCAGTTGAATCCGTCATTTTGACAGCCAGAGTCTATAAGGGATCTGTTTTGGGTAAGGCTGGGTGCACTGCTCCATTCCCAGCAGGCTTTGCCATGGCCTCTCATGCATCTCAGATCTCAGGGACGTCGTTGATCTCTCCTTCTCTCTTGCTGCTCCCACTTGCAAGACTGTATATGTAATTAGGATACAATCTTTAGTTTTCTGGCTTCTCTCTGACCCAGGATTAAAAGACCACACCCCCTTTTTATTTTAGGGTTTTGCTACTAAATACTGTGTGAAACAGAGAAGGGAACAAAAACGATGGCCATGGGAGTGTTGAAAGCTCTAAGAAATCTCTAACGGCTCTCATAATTGTTACTCTTGTCCTTTCCCAGCCTGCAAAATGGGGCTCCTTTTCCTGCTTTCTTCATGGACTCCTCTTTGCATTATCCTGATGAAGCCTCTGCGTGGTATCATCTGCATTTTTAAAACCCGAGGGGCATAGGGCTGACACCAACGCTCCCTCCCCAGGTCTTCACAGGGACAGTTCTCACCCCATGGGACCCTCTTTCTAGGTAGATTTCCTGGAGATTCAGGGATGAGAAAACAGGCAGGAACTCAGAGGGCGTTTTGTTTCCCTATTGATGTCTTTAGGCAGCCTCTGCACCAGCCTTCAGTCTCCACGTGCTCCAGGTTGACATAAGAAAGTGGGAATTAGGTGATCATCTGTCCTTTTAGCACTATCGAAATGTCTAATTACCTGGGAGCTCATGACAGACATCTTTCTGATCATGAAGAAAGACATTTTTGTTCTCTCCAGGGATTTCAATTCCTTTCCCTGGTCCAAAGCTCATCTCTCGTCACCCTGCCTTGGAGTCTCTCTGTGTTCCAGAAATGCCGAGTGGGTAACAGTTTCCGGGCTTCCTCCTTCAATCACACAAATAGCTCCTAAAAACTCTGTTTCGGGTGATAAGGAAGACAAAGGGCAGGTATGCCTGCAAGTTCCTCACCTAGAGTTCCTGCAACTCCCTCTTCAATTACCACCTCACAGCGGGCACTTAGCACTATTTTTACACAATGAACATAGTCTCATTTCATAGGGATGCATCTGGTTGTGTGGCCGGAATATTAATGTTTCTGGTCTCATTCATTCATTGCAAGTCCCATATCTATTTCCCGAGAGCACACCTGCCCAGGGGAGTGGGCAGCCAACGCTCTAGACGTGAGATGTTCTCTGTTGCTCTCCACATCTTGCTTTTTTAAAATTCCGCTGAGCATGATTACTAAGTACTGTGTGCAGTTTGTATTTACTTTACACATGCCCTCAAATTCCTGAAGGAATTATCCTCTTAATAAATACTACGTATAGAGAACAAAAAAGTCGAATGGTGCTCTAGAACAGAGCTAGGGAAGAGAGATGTACAGACACATATTTTCTCTGCGAGGCACATCCTCTTCCTAAAAGATGATAGATGTTTCTGTAAGTCTAGCCAGAAATCAATAGGAAATTATAATAGTAATGATACTAGCAGTTTGGAGCACCAGAAGTTAAAATTGAGGGATAAATTTCTCAACTCATGATAATAGAAGTTAATTTAGAAATATACAATCAATATAGATTCAAAATGTGATCAATAAGAACTTATAGTAGTATATGTATATTAGAAGAAATAACCTAATTTGAAAATGTAACGTGCCTTTTATTTTAAGATCCATACTATTTTGAAAAGTTTCACCAGAACACCAGATATTTGTACTGTTAATCTTCTTAATCAAGGTAGCAGCTATTTCAGGCTTCCATTCTAGTGAACGAGAACTTTTTTCTCTACCAGTAAGTCTTCTTTTTCATAGATAAATAATTTGAAACCTTCAATCAATTCTGGTTTTTATCTTTATATTTAGTGAGACAATAAAGTGCTATATTAAAAACCATACAATTTTTTAAACTGTGGTAAAATACACACAACATAAAAATTACCTTTTTAACCATTTTTAAATGTACAGTCAGTAGTGTTAAGTATATTCACATTGGTATGCAACCAATCTGTAGAACTTTCTCATTTTGTAAAACCGAAACTCTATACCCATTAAACAACTCTCCTTCTCCCCTTCCCCCCAAGCCCTGACTGCCACCTTTCTATTTTGTAAAAAAAATTTTTATTGACATATAGTTGATTTACAGTTTTGTGTTAGTTTCTGGTGTACAGCAAAGTGATTCAGATATATATATATATATATATATATATTCATATATATATATATATTCTTTTTTAGGTTATTTTCCATTATAGGTTATTACAAGATACTGAGTATACAGTATACTGTGCTATACAATAGGTTCTTGTTGGTAATCTATTTTATATATTGTAGTACGTATATTTTAATCCCAAACTCCTAATTTATCCCTCTCTCCCCTTTTCCCTTTGGTAACGTAAGTTTCTTTTCTATGTCTGTGAGTCTATTTCTGTTTTATAAATAAGTTCATTTGTATAATTTTTTTAGATTCCACATATAAGTGATATCATATGGTATTTGTCTTTCTCTGTCTGACTGACTTCACTTAGTATGATGATCTCTAGGTCCATTCATGTTGCTGCAAATGGTATTATTTCATTCCTTTTTATGGCTGAGTAGTATTTCATTGTGAGTATACACACCACATCTTCTTTATCCATTCATCTGTCAATGGACATTTAGGTTGCTTCCATGTTTTGGCTATTGTAAATAGTGCTGCAGTGAACATTGGGGTGCATATATCTTTTCTTTTTCTTTTTTTTTTTTTAACATCTTTATTGGAGTATACTTGCTTTACAATGGTGTGTTAGTTTCTGCTGTATATCAAAGTGAATCAGCTATACGAATACATATATCCCCTTATCTCCTCCCTCTTGCGTCTCCCTCCCACCCTCCCTATCCCACCCCTCTAGGTGGTCGCAAAGCACCGAGCTGATCTCCCTGTGCTATGCAGCTGCTTCCCACTAGCTATCTATTTTACATTTGGTAGTGTATATATGCCACTCTCTCACTTCATCCCAGCTTACCCTTCTGCCTCCCCGTGTCCTCAAGCTCATCCTCTACGTCTGCATCTGAAGGACCTAAGGGCAAGACAGGCATGTATCTTTTCAAATTATAGTTTTCTCTGGGTATATGCCCAGGAGTAGGGTCGCTGGATGATATGGTAGCTCTATTTTTAGTTTTTTTAAGTAACCTCCATACTGTTCTCCATAGTATGCACCAACTTACATCCCCACCAACAGTGTAGGAGGCTTCCCTTTTCTCCACACCCTCTCCAGCATTTATTATTTGTAGACTTTTCATAATGGCCAGTCTGACTGGTGTAACCATTCTTCTTTCTGTCTATATGGGTTTGACTATTCTCTCTACCTCATATAAGTGGAATCATACAGTTCAAGTAGTTAAATTCATAAACTATAAACAATGTTTTATGATAAACCAGATCCTATAACCACAGTATAACCAAACTCACGTAAACTCATTTAGTTTAGCTAAGTTGGTACATGAAAACTCCGTAAAATAGAAATTTACCTGGATTTTGCCATGAACTTCTGAAATGGAGGTGTCTTGAAATGAAGTTTTAAAGAAACTTCAAGAAGCTCTAATGAGGAAAATAAGAAGAGAAAAAAAAAATGAATTTTCATTGTGAAAATGGCAAGGTAAAACAACTCCAGACAAGGCAAACATCTTTGACGCTCAAATAGCTTCCACAGTTAATGGTGATTTCCCGATGTTAATTTCTTAGTTTTGACAAATGTTTCATGATGACATATGTTGACATTGGGGGAAACTGGGGAAACAAAACTCTATACTATCTTTGCAACTTTTCTGTATTTAAAATTAATTAAAGTAAAATGCTTATTTGAAAATTTTTTTTAATTAAAAAAAATTTTCCCTGCAAAATTTATATATTGTATAGGTATGCAATTTTATTTTTACACGCTATGTGTATTGTTTTCCCATACCCATTTTAGGAAGTTTGAAAAATACCCAGAGTAGAAAGAAGTGGAAAGGTTACCCACAACCTATAATCTCTCCCAAAGGCAACCACTAAGAATAGTGAATTCTTTGCTTAGAGTTGGTTCTCATTTCACACATATGTTTTGGTTTACCTAATTTTGATCCTATTGAGTATTACCCTTCCTTTTTGCTGTTATTGTACAAATAATATACGCTCATAGTAAAATGCAATTAAGAACAGGAGCTACAGATGAACAAAAGGTGAAAATAAAAATCACCTAAAAAAAGTAAAATAAAATAAAATACCTTCCACCGAACACTTGTTCCAAAACATCTCCCATGAAAAAATAAGCTTCTATAACCATAAAAGGTCTAGAAAGCTGCATGATACTTATCTCTTATGAAACTTTGAATAGCACATTAATGTACTAAAAGTTTTGAGAAGTTCTGAGCATTGTTTCTTGTTTTGGGCCCCGGTGTTTCCCAAACTTATTTGACTAAAGAATCCTTTTCTCTCCCCCATGAAACTTATATAAACACCATGAAGGAAGAAGCCTGGCCTCTAAAACATGAGAGCAGCATCGGTTATACCTTAGCCCTTGAAAGGCTGTTTTTAGACTTGGCGTCTGGATTTGACACTCAACCATTCTTCTTCACTCCACATTTTCAGTTACTTCTGGATAGAGATGGCTGTGTGCTCCATAAATGCTGTCACTCAGACACTCCTTACTGTAAATGTCAAGGTGATTAAACTTTCATTTGAAAGAATGGTAAAGCAAGTCTGACAATACACACTTTTCTTAGCTTGGGGTTTAAAATGATGGCATAAATCCCAGGGGGGCAGATCTGCGATCCTCTAGGCTAAAATAAAAACTGGTTAGCTATTATGCCTCCACTCTATGTGAGCTATAAGCCCATCTCCCATGATGAGAACAAACGGGTTAGCTGCAAACTGCATTTAAAGTATTAGAATAAGAACAGCCAGGACAGGTAAATGAGAACATTTCTATGCACATGGAACATTAATATTGCATTGAAAATCTGAGCCCGTGTGGAATGTATGTAGAGATACTAACAATGATTCCCTGGAAAAGACTACATAAAATAGAAGATGAATCATTGTTACTACACAAAAGCCTCTGAAATTATGCACAGAATCTCAGTGGTAAAGGCTTAGGTAAAAACTAGGAAATGACTGATTTTTTCCACTGGAGATATTTTGTTAATTGAAATAATTAACAGCCTTGAAATAAGGCTGTAGAGGCAATTTAAACACCTTATGAGGCTGTCATTATGATCCATTTACAGTGACAGCAATTTCTCTCTGAATATTTGACAATGTATAAATTAACTCCTTCCTTATGATATGTTTCCCCCCCGATTATGACTGGATATTTGTACACAGGTCTTACGTCTTACACTGAATTTAAGCTCCTTGAGGGCGGCAGTGATATTTAAATCAATTTGGTATATACATCAGAACCTGGCAACCTGGCCCAGTATACAATAGAACTTTAATACATTAAGTTAAATTGTATAACTGTGCCATTTCAGTGTGTAGTCAACATTTTCTAGAGAAAGAGCCCTAGTTGCTCACTGACTATCACTGAAGAAGGTCCAAAGACTAACTACTTCTCTCATTTGAAAAAAGTGATGCTATCCACACATTAAGGACTCAGTACATATTTGGTGCTCTTGATTTGATCTGATTCCTTAAAGAAGATAAAGCATTAAAACATGTGAATTTATCCATGAGGAAGTAAAAGAAAAAGGAAGAAAAGAGATGGTATATCTGGGTAAAATGCACTGATTCGTTAAATCCTAAAGTTAGAATGTTTCTTGCATTTCTAAGCATCAGATCTTTCATAAAATCAAAGTGAAATTCCTTCTTGCTACTCAGATGTTTTACTGTCCCTTCATGTTTGACTCCCCAGTGACAGTAACTCTGGTAGGCACACAGTAACAAGCTCTCCAGTATTAAGAATTGCTACTTCTGACAAGAGGTGTCTTCCACTGTCTTTGCCTAGCAGGGGTGCCTGGCACAGAGCAAACTCCAAAATTTTGTTTAATGAATGAATGAAAAAACCAACACTTTGTATTTGTAGTTTGTTTAACGTTGGAACATTACTGGCACACACACTATTTACTTGTATTTAATTCGTTCATTTTCTTCTGTGGAAAATATCTTTGGCGTATATAGCAATTGCCAGACAGTAGATGTTAACTATTCAAAGAAAATTAGTCATAGTTCTTACACTCCAAGGATACAAAATCCATTGGGGAAAGTATCATAGCCAAGGGAAGTCAGATTTTTCAAGAAAACTGTCAAAAATGGGTTATGCATGAACAAATATTAGAAAGGGCAGTTGTAAATAGACCTCTTAATCCTCACAACCATCCTGTTAGTTTGGCAGAAATTGGGTGACTTGCCTGTGATATTGGAATTAAAATACAGACAACTGAGACTGGAACTTGGGCGTTTTCTCCGGTAGGACAGTCCTCGCTCTGTTCCCTTGGGCTAATCAAGTGTGGGGACTGTTCCTTTTTCGCTTTGAGCAAATTCAGGTTGGAGGTTAGCTCAGATCCAAGAGAGCTTTGAGATGCAAAATGCTGGAATGTTCATAGAGGGAATGCCTGTAATGAAAAGCAGGAGAGCAAAAGGTGGGCCTTGGAATTGAAGGACAAAGCAAAACCACTGAGGGAGTGGTTTCCTGGATTGTCGAGGAGCATGGAGTAGAACATTAGGGGAAGAGGTCGGTGGTCTGGAGGCTGACACACAGACTCCTGCACCTCAGACTAAATGAGCCTTGTGCGTGCATGAGAGACTGGGGAAGGGGTAGGGGATAAAATGATAAACTGTAAGTGTTGCAGGAAGGGGGATCCCTTCCAGGGCCCGAGAGTGGGCTCTTGTCTAACACTTGGAGATGGATTGTCCGAGGAGACACACGTACTGACAAAGCAAAAGACTTTATTGGGAAGGGGAGCCCGGGCAGAGAGCAGGGCGGTAAGGGGACCCAGGAGAACTGCTCTGCCATGTGGCTCGCAGTCTCAGGGTTATGGTGGTGAGGTTAGTTTTCCAGGTTGTCTCTGGCTAGTCATCTTGCTTGGCCCGTATTTGGTCTGACTCAGGGCCCTTCCTGGTGGCGCACGCATCTCTCAGCCAAGATGGATTCCAGCATGAAGGATTCTGAGAGGTTGGCAGGACGTATTATGAGCTGGCATCTCCTCCCTCATTTTGGCCACACCCGAATTCTTCCTGGCTGGCAGTAACTTGTCAGTTCCATGTTCCTTATCCGGACCTCTTGCTGTGAGATAACTGCAAGCGGTTATTATCCTGCCTGGCCAGGGCAGGCGGTTTCAGTCCACGGTTCCCTAACATAACAATAGCAAAGAAACACAATTTTGTCTGCATGGCCTTGGACAGTATCTGTTTGTGCAGAGACACCTTTCTGTAAGAACTTCTTCCTGATCTCCACTCAAGCCCCATTCAAAGCAGAATATGGTGAAAAAGAAACTATTGAAGATAAGCATTGGAAATTCCTAACAGAGGTCATAAAAACCAATCTTGAGTATGTTCAAGTGCCCATCAGTTATACGGGGGATTCCTATATTGGAAAAACTTCCCTGTAAAGCAAAAAGCACTTATCCTCCATTTTACAGCTGGTTTAATAAAATTTAAAATACTTTATGACATAAAATATATCTGAGCAATAAATGTTAATAAAAAGATTTAGCATTTTTCAATTTATTTTTCATTCTCTCTCCCAGCCCTTCCTGCCAGCCTCAATAAAGAACCTAATAAATATGGCAGCTTAAAATTTTCTAATTTATATGATTTCTTAGGCCTGATTGGAGAGATTACCTAATTGAGTTGACATTGATGTTGTATAACTAAGTTTATGCTGAGTAAATTTGGTTTTGCTTTAGCTCTGTAAGTTACCATAACACTCAGCTCTTAGTATATGGTATTTTATTTTGTATTAAATTAATATAAATTATTTTAATGTGTACTATAAGGCTATTACATATATGTTAGCAAATAAAAAATAAATAATAAAATTCTTCATATGAAGAGAATATACATAGGGTACCGGAAGTATGGACTCTCATGCTGAAAGTATTCAAACCGTTTGTCACACTTTGCATAATTTAAAAGCAAAACAAATGGAAAACAAAACCAAAATTAAACAAAGTCATATAATATGAATCTTAGATCTTATAGAAGCCACAGTGAAAATCATTGAACTTCTGGGAAGTCCTAATATCCTACATATGTTTGAATTCTTACTTTGTTTGAAAGTGATTTTTTTTTTGGTCTGTGGATCTGAACTAAGCTTTATTGAGGGTGGATTCTGCTGTGGCCCATCTGTGAAAATTAGCCATACGCTGTTACACAGATAGAATCTACTTAACCCAAGAAAAATAAAGTTAAAATAGTAATGGTTAAATACTAAAGCAAACATAATTTTGCTTATTCAACAGAAAATGAACTGGAAATCTGAATAAAAGTCATACGTTATAAAAGTAGTGAAATGTTCAGTCAACTAATTCTTATTAAAATTGGTTTGGTTATTTAAATATTTCTTTAAAGAACTAGGCCAGTAGGTCCTATCTACCATTTCAAGGGTAGTTCAGTCCATTGGTTGGACTGATTTATTAAGATTAAAAATGCTGCTTTCCCCTGATAAACAAATGCTTATAGCACTGACATAGTCAGATTAATACGGTGAATTTCTTGCCATGTGGAGAACCAGAAACAATGAAGCCATGAGATAATACAAAAAACACCCCGGACGGGGGGTCTTGGCCTACTCTACCATGTCTTCTTTCAGCATAGGAATATGCTTCAAATTTCTATATAGAAAATGCTCTGACTCCTGTCGTGTCCTGTTCTAGGTACTGCCGTATCATTCTCTTTTTCATTCTTTGTTCGTTTGCTAGGGCTGCCATAACGAAATACTGCAGACTGGGTGGTGTCAACAACAGACATTTATTTTCTCACAGTTCTGGAAACCAGAAAGTCAAGGTCCAGATGTTGACAGGTTTTGTTTCTGTGAGGCCTCTCTCCTTGCCTTGCAGATGCCTGCCTACTTGCTGTGTCTTTACGTGGTTGTCTGTGTGTGTGTGTCTGTGTCCTGATCTCTTGTAAGGACACCAGTCATATTGGATTAGGGCCTTCCTCAATGACCTCATTTAATCCTAATTACCTATTTAGAAAGCCTGTCCCCAAATATAGTCACTTCTGAGGTACTAAGGGTTGGGACTTCAACTTATGAATTTTGGGGGGACACAATTTGGCCCATAACACACTCAAGTATTTTTTTTTTGTATACTTCCTTTTATAAAAAAAAGTTTTGACATGTAACATATTAGTTTCAGGTGTAGAGTATAATGATTCCATATTTGTGTATCTTGTAAAATGATCACAATAAGTTTAGTTAACATCCATCGTCAACCATAGATGCAAAATTATTTTTCTCTGATGAGAACTTTGAAGATCTAGTCTCTTAGCAACTTTGAAATATGCAATACAGTATTATTAACTATAGTCACCATGCTGCACACTACACCCTCATGACTTAAGTTATAACTGGAAGCTTGTACTTCTGGACCCCCTTCACCTATCCCCCCCACCTCTCGTCCCCTGACTCTGGCAACCACCAATCTGTTCTCTCAATAAGCTCAGTTTCGTTTTTTTAGATTCCACATGTAAGTGAGATTATAGTATTTGTCTTTCTCTGACTTATTTCATTTAGCAGAATGCCCTTTAGATCCATCCATATTGTCACAAATGGCAAGATTTTGTTCTTTTTTTATGGCTGAATAATATTCCATTGTGCACATTTTCTTTATCCATTCATCCACTGATGCACATTTAGGTTGTTTCCACGACTTGGGTATTGTAACTAATGGTGCAGTGAACATGGGGGTGCATATATATCTTTTTGAATTAGTGTTTTTTGTTTTCTTCAGATAAATTCCCAGAAGAATTGCTGAATCATATGATGGTTCTACTTCTAATTTTTGGGGGAACCTCCATACTGTTTGCCATAGTGGCTGCACCAATTTACATCCCCACCAACAGTGTATTAGGGTTCCCTTTTCTCTACATCCTCGCCAACCTTTGTTATTTCTTGTCTTTTCGGTAATAACCATTTTAAGAGGTGTGAGGTGATATCTCATTGTGGTTTTTATTTGCATTTCCCTGATTGATGAGGTCAACCATCTTTTCGTGTAACCATTGGCCATCTTTGGAAAAATCTTTTCTTCAGAAAAATGTCTACTCAGATACTCTGCCCATTTTTTAATTGAATTGTTTGGGTTTTTGCTGTTGAGCTGTATGAGTTCTTTATATATCTTGGATATTATCCTCTTATCAGATATATAATTTGCAAATATTTTCTCCCATTCTGTAGATTGCCTTTTCATTTTGTTAATGGTTTCCTTCACTGTGCAGAAGCTTTTTAGTTGATGTAGTCCCACTTATTTATTTTTGCTTTTGTTGTCTTTGCTTTTGTTGCCAAATCCAAAAACTTATCACCAAGACCAATGTCAAGGAACTTATCACCTATCACTTATCTAGGAGTTTTATGGTTTCAGATCTTACATTCAAATCTTTAATCCATTTTGAGTTTTTTGTGTAAGGTAGTGGTCCAGTTTCATTCTATTACATGTGGCTGTCCAGTTTTCCCAATACCATTTGTTGAAGAGGCTGTCTTTTCCCCATTGTATATTCTTGGCTACTTTGTCATAAATTAATTGACCATATATGCATAGGTTTATTTCTGGACTCTCTATTCTGTTCCATTGATCTATGTGTCTGTTTTCATGCCAGTGCCACACTGTTTTGATTCCTATAGCTTTGTAATACATTTTGAAATCAGGGAGTGTAATGGTTCCAGCTTTGTTCTTTCTTGTGATTGCTTTGGCTATTCACACTCAAGTATTTTTCAAAATTCCTCCTATAGGCATAGGTGTGGGCTGCAGCAGAAGTGTCAAGCCCACTGTGACAAATGTTGTGTTTGGATCCTGTGGTCCCACCAGTGCCCAATCTCAGATGTTCCACTGTCATCCAACAGCAAATTGCTGCTCGACCTGCCCATCCTATGACTTGGCAGATACTGAGTCTCCTATTACTGTAAATTCTATGTGGTATCATTTCCCACTGCAGACATTTCTAGTACTTGAGGGCCTGCCAGATCTCACACCCCAAGCAACAGGGCTGTGTTGGGGAGATGCTTGCTCCAGTCCCCGCTCAGAGCCAGCAGCCTTCCACCCTGCCTGGTAAATGAGTCAAGACAGTATTTATTCCCAAATATTAAATATGTTGCTTCCAAAACCTTTTGAGGCCTACCAGGAATTTTGCTTCTTTCCTAGTGGGAAGGACAAATAAGAATTAGTCTTTATTTTGGAGGAGATATTCTGGCATGACCCAGACCACTGTACCCCCCAAACTTTGCTGATGTGACAGGCTCTCGAGTCTTTGGAAGGTATATTTCTCAAGGTGGGGTAGGGGGTGGGGGTAATTATCTTCCAAAAAGGGGAAGTGGGTCACTTCTTTAGGCCCAGTGGGTTCAGGGGAGTCTGGGATTTCAAGGTTCTCAAGTTCATTTACCCAGATCTGGGGAGATCTCAGGGTCTCAGGCCTTGCCTACTAGGGTCCTGGCCTTGGCATAGGGCATTTGCTGGAGCTAAGAATTCAACTTTCTCTGAAACTTTTTGAATCTTTCAGTTAAGTCCTGGGTTTGGTCCTCCTCTATGACTGTAGGAAATTCGGGTTTATTAAATGTGAGGCCTGCAGCGTTCGTAGTTTGCCTTGAATTGGTGCTTAATCTTGCTGAGCCTTTCAGTAACTCTGACAAATCAGTGGCCCTTGGAAACAGCCACCAATGCCACCGTCTATTAGTTACCATTTCCTCCAGACGTCTCAAGCAGCAAATGTATTCCTCCATCCAGTACATACCTTCCTACTGGTACCCATCCCAGTTTACCATCAATGAAAGTTTTAATAGCTGCACCCCTAAAGCATCTCAGGGATTCTACCACCAGTGATGAGGTCCTGTTTGCCAGCTGGTGGGTGAGTAATCCATCTCCAGAAACCCATTTTAGAGTCCGCTTTCTAGGACCACTGCTAGGACCCATTATCTTAGGTTTGGAAACAGATGCCAAGACAGAATTGCAGGCAGGGTTTTTTGGGAAATGTCTTGGGAGGTACACATGTAGGGAAGTGAGGACGGTGACCCCAGGCATAGAGAAAAGCTGACCTGCCATGTGATTGCAATTGAGGCTCGGTGACTCCTGCAGAAACCTTAGGAGTTGGGATGGGTGTCAAGTACACACGTACAACACAAGGCCAAAGGCCAAAGCCTGAGATTCTGCCAGGAAACATGCAATGAGCTACTTTTAGATTTAGACAATTTACTACTTATCTAGACAGCAAAGGGAAGAGAAAGTCAAAGGTGCCATTCCGCATGGTCTGTATCCCACGCACCAAAAAGGATGATACTGAAAGGAAAAGAGACAGATGACTGACACAGGAGCCATGGGACACGCAGTTGCTGAGGGGCCAGTGCTAGCCTGCAGCACAGCAGTTGTGTCTGCATGTCTTCTGTTAAGGGGCAGGGAACAGAGAACCCCATACCTCATGATAAACTACAAGGCAATAAGCAACTACCTCATGCCAGTCTCCTGGGGAGATGGGGAATCAAGTGGGAGATGGCCTCATAGCAGCCCCTTAGAGCTCCTCCCAGGCTCTGGGGTTCTGAGAGGACCCGCAATGCATTTCTCCAAGACTCAGATAAGCTGCAGTTTAAACGGTAACTACAGACTGTCCCCAACTTATGATGGTTCAACTCACATTTTTTTGACTTTCTGATGGTGTGAAAGCGATATGCATTCAGTAGAAACCATACTTCAAACTTTGCATTTTGATCTTTTCCTGGGCTAGTAAGATGATTTCTCGTGATGTTGGGCGGGGGCAGCGTGATGGGGCTCTCCGTCAGCCACGCGATCAGGAGGGTAAAAAACCGATATGCTGACAACCATTCTTTCTGTTTTTCACGTTCAGTACAGTATTCAATACATTACATGAAAGAGTCAACACTTCTTTATAAAATAGGCTTTGTGTTAGATGATTTTGCCCAACTCTAGGCTAATGTAAGTGTTCTGAGCACATTTAAGGTAGGCAAGGCTAAGCTACCATGTTAGGTAGGTTGCATATACTAAATGCATTTTCAACTTACGATATTTTCAACTTGCAGTGGGCTATCAGGATGTACCCACGTTGTAAGTCAAAGAGGGTCTGTATATGGAATGTGCCAGGTCACCAGAATGCCATGTCACAGCCGTCTCCTGCAGATGACCCTCCAGAGTTGTCCCAAATTGAGAGAAGAGGGCTAGGTCATTTTATCTCAGCATCAGCTCCCCCTGGTTGGGGCTGTAGCCTTGGGTGAGGCAATTTCTCATCACAGCTGTGAGCCTTCAGCAGCCCATGTTCCCAGCAGCTGGAGAATGGGTGCTTAGGATGTGAAGAGTAGATATGAGCAGAGCATCTTGGTATCCCCTACACTTATCAATGTTATATTATTTTGAGTCGCACTGCATTACTGATTGTATCAAGATACATTCACCTACAAGTAAGAGAAAAACTTACAGCCTTAAAGGATAAGAACATTTATTCTTAACGTGAAAAGAAATCCAGAGAAGGGCAGCCCCACAATTAGTTCGGTGGTTCAACAGTCACCCAAGGCCCAGGCGCTTTTCATCTTTCCATTCCACTGTCGTGAGATGTTAGCTTTCATGCTCACATATGTAACCTCATGGTCTTAGGATAGACACTCCACCTCCAGAAATCAAGTCCTTGTCTAATTGTGTCTAAAACCTAAAAGGTAGAAAGGAAGCAACAGAGATTTTTCTTCATATGAATCTCTATGGAGGGAAAAGAAAATCTTTCCCAGAAGCTCCCATCAGACTTTCTTTATGGTTCATCAGCCAGAACTGGGTCACATGGGCATTGCTAGATGAACCACTGGAGAAGAGAAACACGGTTGCCCTGATTGCCTTAGATCAATCATGATTCACCTCCTGGAGACTGATGCATGGCTACCACCCCAAAATCAAGGTTCAGTTAGCAAAGGAAGAAAAGGGAAATATCTGGTTTGGGGGTATGCAAACCACCAGTGTCTGCCACGTCCACTGCAAAAAGCCATCAAAAGCCTTTAGAGCTCTGAAGATAACAAACACAAATAAGGACCCTTATTTGTGGTCCTTGCCACCTTCTCCAAAACTTTCAGGGCCTACTGAAAGCATTTATATTTGAATTTGTAGGCTTAGTGGAACCAATAAGGTGTAGGAAAGAAAGATGTGTCTGTAAGCTAAAGAAAAGAAAGAAGAAATATCAATCAAAACAAAGAGTTCTGCCCTTTGTACCCATGGGTATACATGCATACGTGTGTTCATGCTTATATACTCAGTTTCTAGAAGAAGCATATAATTGCATTGTAGATGCCTTTGTTGTTAAAAAGATTGACAAATCAAAGTTCATTTAAAATGAAAGAAGATAACTCGGAAAGGAGCTCAAGTGATAAATTCAGCAAACTGGAGTATTTTTCTCTATTGTTTTAAAAACTCCTTATTTATGGAATAATAGAGGGCTCAACACTTGAAAAAATACAGTTTTTGTAATAATTGTTAAGATGTATGAACTTGACTTGTTGCCTCCAGAATATAAGAAACATAAAATATGACATTGTAAAAAGCACACAAACTAAGGCTAAATGCAATACAAAGATAATGAAGACCTCCTATACTAAACTCCAGCAGAGCTCTGGGTAAACTGCATTTTCCCCTTCATTATCTTTTCTCTGCTTTGGAATTCACCCCGGTACTCTCTGCCTCCAGAAAGTCCCATTGAATGAGCTCCTGAAAATGGAATTATATAAGAACTCATATGAGAGGCTTGATCATTAAGTATAGGGCACAGTAAAGATGGAGCAGGGGGTCCCCAAAGACCACCTCCAGGTTTGGTGACTGGCTAGAATAAATCACAGGACTCAGCATATCGTTGTCTCATGGCTGTGATTAATGACAGCAAAAAGATACAAAGCAAAATAAGCGAAGGGAAAAAGGCACATGGGGCAAAGTCTGGAGGAAACCAGCTGCAAGCTTCCAAGAGTCTTCTCCCAGCAGAGACACACAGGACATGCTTAATTACTCCAGCAAAAAGGTATATAAACAAGAGAAGCTTGTGAGAGACTCAATGCCCAGTGTATTTATTGGACACTGGTCATGTAGGCACCCTCTGCCTAGCACATACCAAAATCCAGACCCCCAGAAAGGAAACCAGTGTTCACCATGGACGACATTGTTTGTACAAACAGTTTAGCTACTTTAAACCACCCTTATCAGTTAGGAAATGATGGCAACACTCCCCAAATCCAAAGTCCCACATGCCAGCCAAGAGCCAACTTGCAAGCATGCCTTTCGAAGGACAGCAGTCTCAGACCTGCTGTGTTAACTGTCTTCTGAACAGTTACAAAAGCAGACGCCTGCCCCGTGGAGGGAGGCTGGCTGGCTGGGTGGCTGCTGTTTCCCCTCTGAATTTATCACATGATAAAGAATCACACATAAAAGACCTCAATGGGGTCCTTTCAAACATACCATTTTGCCTGCCATTTTTGTCCGTCAATTTCACACTTTATCCAGCACCTATTTTGTTGAATAAATAAATGAATGCTGCCTTCTTTCCTTCCCCTCCCCTTTTTGCCTGGCAGAAACAGGACCAGAGCTTTCCTGAGAAAACCATATTGAAACTCACAGAGGGTTAACGTAGTAACAGCCATCACACAGGAGAACACGCACAGTGTGATTGTAAAGCTGCAGTCCGGCGTGTCTGGTAACCTGACTTTAGGGTCAGCCCCCAGAGAGAGATTCCCATCCCGGCCTGGGCAGTGGCCCCATCCCCAGAATTACTGTGCGGGCAGAGACTGTGTGTCCCAAAGGAGGAGAGCTCATCTGGCCACTCAATTACATACCAGTTGCTTAGATTCTAATGTCTGCTTGAAAAGTCTCTCTCATATTTTATAGGTAGACGTATCCAGTTGTCCATGTTGAGCGCCATAGAACACAAATGATGTGTCTTTTCAGGGGACAAATGGAGGAAACTTCCCTGTTTTATACCTGGACTCTTTGAAGAAATCAGATGTGAATTCAACTCCTTCTAAAGTCACATGTGTTAAAAACGATTTATTTTTTGGCGTTTATTTCCTTGTGTTGAGGAGAACACTTCCTGTTTGTTGTTCTGTCAAAGGCCTCTCACAGAAGCAGTCCCAGCAAGTGGCTGTCTCTTCTCCTTCCTCCCCTGGACGCTGTTCCCCCTCAACTGATGTCACAGTTGGCCCCCAGAGCTTCATGCATTGCTTGGCCAAATGCTGCCACTTGAACTTGACAGCAGAAAGTGGTCCTTAGAGTGTATACGTAAAAAGAGCTTCCAGTTTTTCATGTCTTCTTCAGTCAAAACTGTAAATATGTCATTTGACAGCCATTTTATTTATTTCCTTTGTGCCACGTGAAGTCAAGAAGCTGCGACAGCACAGAGGGGCTCATGTGGCGCAAGAGGCCTCGGGACTTTGTGCTTAAGTCACTTGGGCTTTTACTTAGGTTTCTAAAGGCTCTATTTCTCTTTCTATCCTCAGCATCGTCTGTTAGAATAACAGAGCCTCTCCCCCACCATTTCTTGCTTACTTATCTTAAAATAAATGAGCAAAGGTCTTGCATGATTTCTTAGTTTCCTGGAATCAGCAGCCAGTGTGAGCAGGCAGGCAGATGAGCACTGTTTTATGCACAAAGGAAAGTAAGACCCTGTCCTGGAAAGTAGGGGGCAGGGTGAACTTTGCCTCCAGCTACACAGTCACCTATTTATTCTCGCTTCTTCCCTTCCGAGGGGCCTCTCCACCCCCTCTCTCTCACCCTTCCCCAAAGAAAACACAGGCCGCTCTCCATGGAATACGTACAGATGCTGATCAAAACGTGTTAATTGTGTTTCTGCAGCTTGTTTTCACTGGGATGCTTTTTCTGCCAACTGAATCAAGTGTGATCTGCTTTGGGGAGTTTTATATGTTCACCTTCTCCCATTTTAACTATCTGAAGGGTTTCTTAACTCTTCTTCTTCCTTTCCACCCTCTAACCAGCTCTGATAATATTGCACAAAAATTTTAGTGGTTTCCCACTGCCCTCAGAATAGGCCCAAGTACCTTAGTCTACTGTTGAGCACCGCCCACTTTGTCATTTATTTACGTATTATTTATTGATTTTTATCTCACACTTGATTAGTTCATTCATGGTTGGCATATACAGGTACTCAACAGAATTTTTGATTGTCTATTTTGTTTTGAGTAATAGACCCAGCAGATATGAAAAGAAAAGAAAAAGACATTTTTCTTGTCCTGAAAAGATTTATAGTCAAGTAGGGGAGACAGTCCTAGTGGAGTTTAATAAGTGCTGTGATAGAGGGATACACATGATACAATGCATTCAATAATTAACAGTGATTTAATTTACTTGGCCCACAAATATTTATCAAACACCTGAGATGATGCAAGTAATGGGCAAACACACAAAAGACCGAAATCAAAGAGGAGAATCTCAGAAAGTTTCTCAGAGAGGCTAACATTTCAGTTCAGTCCTTTGGGACTTCCTGGGCACCCAAGCCCTCTGCTGGTTGTCACCCAAATCCTCCTTGCAGAATGCACAGCACTCTTGCCGTTCACTCCATTTCCTCGTCTGGAATACATTCTTGCTTTAAAATACCCCTGATCTGGCTCTAAATGTCCCTCTTTATCTGCCGTGATTGCCCCAGGCCAGCAGGACTCCATTACCTTTTTGAATTCCTACAGCTTACTGTGCTTTTCTCGTAGCACAACTTTTAAGTTATTTTAAGTGAACATCCAAGGTAATAAAACCGTTTAAATTATATAGAGACTTGTATAATAAAAAGTGGAAGACTATCTTTAGCCTGACTCTGTATCCCATTCCTGTCTCCAGAAGGAGAACCTATTGGTAATTTGTTGGACATCCACCCGGAGCTCTCTCTTGGCATTTATACATGTGTGCACATGTGTGCACAGACACACACATAATAGAGGTTAATGATTTTCATAAATGAAAGCATATTCTGTATTGTTTTGGAATTACGTGTGAAGATTATATGTGGACAATTGTTCATGTCAGAACATAAAAATAGAATTTGTTCTTTTCCATGGAATGCTGCTTTTCTGACATACCACTGTTAAAAACAAATGTCACGTACATTTAAATATATTAGATACATTTAAATATTTAGATATATTTAAGTATATGTCTGCCTATGTATGAGCACTACTATGGATAATTTACAGCTGTGAAAGTCCTCCATCAAAGACTGTACACATTTAAAATGTCAGTTGATGCTGCTAAATTGTCCTTCAAACAGGCTCTCCCAGTTCAAACTCCCACAGAGGGTCCCCAGACCCTCTTACACACTGTCTACCTTAGGCAATGAGAATGTCATTTTTCTTGGGGCAGGGACTCTGTTGTTTACATCTTAGCATCCCTGGTGACCAGTGACACAGAGCAGTTCTTGACATATAATACAGATCTAATAAATATTTATGGAAACAAAGTGAACTTCATAGATGTAAAACACCAGGTTTCTCCTGGTGCAAGAAAGGAGCTATCTGGTGTTTGTGGGAGATCTCGGATCTGTTCCCTGTAGATTAAGCGCTCAGTTTTTATCAATGCACAGCCTAGCTAGATGTGTTCCTAGGTAAGATTTTCTGAGGAGTTAATAGGAAGCTCTGAGAATAAAGTCCCCTGGACTGGGGCCAGGGAATAAATAATAAAAAGGGCTTGAGCTGTAGGGTCTCCCCGGGCACCATCAGAACGTAGCCAGCAGTCCCAAGTGGACAAGAAGACACGGGTCACAGGAACCTGCCAATTGAGACAGGAAGCCAGAACAGGAAATAGCAACTAACACCTAATTGCTTTAAAGAACGTACAACATATGTGCACTTTGTTAAGTCTGCGCTAAACCCCAATTCCGTGATCTTTGGTCCTCTATTTACTCTTTTTGAAAATGCTTCTGTTCTTCTGTAAAATGGAAAGAACAATCCTAATGGGTATTTTGAGAATTATAGATGATCAGGTGAAAGGAATTCGTGCAATGTCAGCTACGTGGGAAGAGCCAGCTGGTCCCGAGTCCTACCTTCCAGGGCACAGAAAATCCCCACCTCCACTGAGGACACAGGACCTGCTCAGGAATATTGTTCTTGAAGAACTGCTTTTGGATAGGTGTTTTGCCCATTTTATACATGTTTCAAAGCCGTCTCCTCAGAAAAATAAAGCCAGAAACCCAGGTAACTAAGTTTTACTTCTCTGTTTTTATAGTTATTAGGTTCTTTTCAGTAGTTAAGGACAAACTCTTCTTGACTCAAAAATCCCATATGAATGTCACGCCTGGAGCAATGAAAAGATGTAGCAACTGGGATGAACATAATGCCCATCTGCGTTCCAGATGGGGAGTCACCTATTAGGAGATTCTGTGACCGTGAACCATTTCTGAGCCTTCAGGAAGGGGGGGTCAGTGAGCACTGAGAGCCTGCTTGGGTTCCCAGGTTCACCAAACGTCACCAAAATGTGAACATGGTGCCCTCTTTTGCTGTGTGTCACCTTTGTTCACGTTATTGCTTCCATCCTTTCTTCTCATTCCCATCTGGCAAAGTCCCCCCTTTATCATCTAAGGTCCATTGCAAAGCCTTCTCATATGCTTCATAGCATCCTCCCTTGATGGTACGTTACATATTATGGTTTCCTGTTGATTTGTGTGTTCCCCTCCCCTCCTACCATGGACCATAAGTACCTCAGAGGCATCGTCTTCATGTTTCACTCTCTCTTTCCCATGCCCTGAGCTTTTTACGATACCTTGTGCTAAGTACTTTTCCAGTAATACGTTTTAAAAAATGAATAAATGAAAAGAAGGAGAGACGTGGGCTCAGGAACAGCTGGTGGATTTGTGGCTAGTAATGGTTCTCCCAAAGACGGTTGAAGATGCTCAAGACCTGTTTCTTTCTTAGGGTAATTCTCAGAAGTTAAACCATGACTCTCTTACAAATAGAGAATGAACATGTGTCAAGGGTTTCGCTCAGCTCCGTAATGAATGATGGAACCAGCAAAATGGTAAAGCTGATTCTAAGAAGATTTAAGGAATTGGTGGTTTTGTAGTCCTTTTAAGACAAGAAAGTTAGAATAAGATTGCTGTTTGCATACAAAACTGGTTACTGTTTTTATTAGTTTTTACCTTTGGAATTTTCTTTTCTGCCCGGTAGAAATCATTTGTATCTCTACGGGGCACAAATATACAAGTAAATGCAACATCAAGGAGTGAACTCTTAATTAATAGTAAAAAGAAGCAAAGTTAAACAGTGGTATATTTTCCTAGAAAATTAAGTAATCCATGGGTAGGTCTGATAAACACTGACTCAGGATGCAATGAGAGGACATGCAGCCAGCCATCCCCTTGGCCTTATTCATAGATTGTGGGTAATTTTTCTATCCCAGTGTTCAGCTTTCTTTACTCTCTGCTATCTTCCTGGAACAATTTCCTCCATACCTGTGACTTACCAATGATTCTTAAATTTATAACTTTAGTCCAGACCTTTCTTCTCAGTGCCAGACTTACTTATTAAACTCTCTCCTGACTAGCTGTGTGACTCTGGGAAGATTACTTAACCTCTCTGTACTTCTGTTTCCTCCTCTATAAAATGGGGTTCATAACAGTACCTACCACACAGGGGTACTGTAAAGAGTAAATGAATTCATATGTACAAAGTGCTTTAAATATCACCTAATATGTTGACATGATATAAGGGCTTGCTGTTATTATTTTCAACATCTCTATTTGGATATCTCAGTGGTACTCAAACACTACATGTCTGAAGTCAAACTTATCCCATTTGCTCCCCGAACCTGCTCTACCTGCAATATTCCCTGTCATAATCAAGTGTACCACTATTCATATAGTTATAAAAATGAGAAACTAAGGGCCGTTCTTTATATCTCTTCTCCTTACTCTTCATCAGTATCAGTAAGTCCTGTCTACTGTATTCCTAAGTACCTCTCGAAACCATCCATTCCTCTCCATTCCTACTGCTGGCACCCTAGTCCAAATTGCTTTCATCTCTTGCCTGAATTCTGACAATAGCCTCCTCAGTGGTCTCCCCATCAACACTCTTTGTTAAAAAAATATATATTTATGTATTTATTTTTGGCTGCGTCCAGTCTTAGTTGCGACATGCGGGATCTTTCCGTTTCGGGGTGCTGGCTTCTGTCTAGTTGTGGCGTGCAGGCTCCAGAGTGCGTGGGCTCAGTAGTTGCGGTGCACAGGCTCAGTAGTTGCAGCGCATGAGCTTAGTTGCCCTGCGGCATGTGGGATCTTAGCTCCCCAACCAGGGATTGAACCCACATCCCCTGTATTGGAAGGCAGATTCTCAGCCACTGGACCACCAGGGAAGTCTCTCCCCAGAAACACTCTTTCCTCTCTCTAACCCACTCTCCATGCTGAGGGATCTTTTAAGAATGAAGATCTTACTACGCTACTTCCCTGCTTTGACACTGTCAAAGCTTTCCACTTTTCTCTCAGTAAAGAGCCAACTTCTAAACTAGCCCACATCTCATGCCACCTCCCTCAGGATCTGTGCTCCAGCAATACTGGCCTTCCCTTGTTTCCTGACCATGTGGGCTCCATCACTAAGTTTTGCCTGTGCGGTGCCCTCCGTCTGCAGTGCCCTCCCCTCTTTACCTTGTTAATTCCCAGTTCAAATAGTACCTGCTCAGGGAACTCGAATCCTTAGACCAGGTCAGATTCTCCTCTAGGCACCCTCTATTTTTCCTCCAAAATATATTATCACCTCATCATTATACATCTTTATGTGAGATTGTACAACCAGTATTATTTCCCCCACTAAACTGTAAGCCACATGAGGGTATGGACATGGCGGTTTTTCTCACCACCATATCCCTAGTACCTTGCAAGTAGCCTGGCATTTAATATACACTTAGTATGTTGTTGACAGTTGAATGAAAGAACCCAGAGAACAGACTTCAGTGGACTTCTGCAGGATTCTTTGACCTGTTCAACATAGTTATTAGTGACTTGGATGAAATCATAAAGACACACTCATGAAAATTACAGAGGTAAAATCTCCAAAAATTAAAAATAGAACTACGATATAATCCAGCAATCCCACTCCTGAAGTATATATTCAAAAGAATTGCAATCAGGACCTTGAAGCTATATCTGAACTCCCATGTTCACTGCAGCATTATTCACAATAGCCAAGATATGGAAACAACCCAGTTGTCCAACCACAGATGAATGGATAAAGAAAATATGGTAGATACATATAATGGAATATTATCCTGCCTGAAAAAAGAAGAAAATCCTACCATTTGCAACAAAGTGGATGGATCTGGAAGACATTAAGTTGGTCACAGAAGGACAAATACTGTATGATCACACTTAGGTGAGGTATCTAAAATAGTCAAACTTGTAGAAACAGAAAATCGAATGGTAATTGCCAAGAGATTGGGGTGAGGGTGGAAGCAGAAATTGGGAGTTATTTTTCAGTGGATATAAAGTTACAGTTATGCAAGATGAAGATCTGGAGATCTGCTCTATGACATAGTGCCTAGAGTTTACAATAGGTCTAAAAAAAGTTAGGGAGGTTAAAAAAAAGAGAAAGCTGGGGAAAGTACAACAAACTCAAGATTCAAAAAGATCTGAAAAGCCTAAAATGGTAAGCAAAGTAAAAGGCAACGTTTAGTCAGAATGCATGTAAAACCACTCGTTAAATTATAAGAAAAGTTTCCTGTAGAAATACAGTATCAGGAAGACTACTTAATAGCAATCCATTTGGAAACAGTTGAGTAAGAGTGGGAGGGGGCGTGCTCTTGCGAGAACATGCCAGGGCTGCACAATGCCCAATACCATCTTGGGCTGCACCAAGAAGCCAGCTGTGCTGAGAGTGAGGGGAGCATGGACGGTCTCCCGTGTGCCTGATGACGGCACAGCTGACAAACAGCGTTAGAATAGAGGATGAGGGACAGGGAGCGTGCATTCACGACAATGGAAAGAATACAGGATATTTAGTCTGGAGAAGACGTGAAGTTACTTCATTTTTTTTCAGCCCTATAATAGCCAATAGTTAGTGTGAGCGTGGGGAGGAGAACCCAGCTAGAACTAGGAATAGAGCCCAGATCAACCTCTGGGTTGTTGCATAAGAGACATAAGAATGCATAAGAAAACATGCATACGATTCAGATTCAACCCTACACGCATATGTTCATATGTTTCATGATCTGAGAGACCAAACAAAAGCCTTCTACTCCAAACTGGATTCTCCATGACTTATCCTGATGCCTAGATATCCATGGTTATCTGTCCCTTCCATTGGGCTGAGTCTGTATGTGGCACTGTGCCTGGAGATACTCAGTTATAGGAGAGTCACAATATGTTGTTTGAGAAGCATGGTTTCATGCCAGAATTCGAGAAAAAAGTCATAACCAACAGTAATGTTTTATAAAGTACAAATTTGAACTGCGTTAAAAGCTAAAATGTGAGAAATGTTATGTTTGCTTTGTGTTACAATCCCAGAACCCCACTCACAGGACTTCTTTCCATGGTCAGGGCGGCTTTGGTGGAAAAGCTTGAGAAGTGCTAGTTGAAGGCCCCCTGCCCCTAGGAAGCTTCTGAGAAAACAAAAGCATGTTGACTAGCTGTGAGGAGGGAACATTCACATTCCCTGCCAAAATGTGAGTTCCTGAGGACAGATGAATTTATTAGCTTCAGTTCACCCGGCACAGAAAAAAGTACTTGAAGAGACCCCGGAAGCAGAAGTGTGATTGAATTCTGGGAGCATGGAAACCATGCCTGTTGAGCGACAGTGGGGAAGTGTCTCAGTGGGACATCAGAATGCCACGTGCCAGAGGTGGAGTTACTAAAGAGGTCATCTTTTCCTCCATCGACAATTTGTTCTCCACCCTACATCCCTTTTTAAAGAGTCTTCCCAGTCTCCCTTGGGAACACAGAGAGACTGTTCACAGAGACCTGTTAAATGGGGCAACGAAGCAGGAGCCACTGCTGACTCAGCCATCGTTGGATGCTACACCCAAAGCAATGCATTTGGAATGTATTTGTGTGCACGCAAAAAGCCAGGAATCCTTTTTTTTTTTTTTCCAAGAGTATGAAGTTGGAGTTCAAGACCTGACTTAGCCCATGTGAATTGAAGATCGTATAAAGTTCGAGGTGACGGTGGTCTCGTGCTCGCCAAAACAGCTAAAGCCAGTCTGCCCAAAGGGAAAGACAAAACCAGATGTGCAGGGAGAAGTAATCAAGAGAACACACAGCTCCAGAGAGAGAAGAGCAGGGACTTCTGGGAGTGCTGACCCCTCGCGAAGCCTGGCCGTTTTGTGGACGACCTCTGCATCTTGCCCATAAATCCCCCTCTTGGCTTAAAAGGGTTTCATTCTTCGCCACAAAAGTTCTCTGACAAAGACAGTCATCAAAACCCAGCGTTACCTGGATGTAGAGTAACCGTATACTTTATCCTCTTAACTAGGACACTCGGGGTGCTGTTCATAATTAGACTGACACAGCAGCAAAACCAGGAGGTATGGCCGTCCTTCCTTCTCATTTCTCAAGAAGAGAAATGAGATAGTAACTGCTCATACTTCCCAGGCACTGTTAGCAGCTTAAATCTAGGCTACCTCATCTGATGGTCACAGCTATCCTATCAGGCTTATCCTGTCCTGGAGCAGGAATGACAGCCAGAGAGAGTGGGCGCACAGGCAGCTAGTGGGCGAGCCAGGAGAGGAAGCCAGATGGAGCTGACCACGGGGTCTGCTCTGCTCACCAGGCTCTCTTCCTCCGTAACCATTTGCCCGAGGGCTCAGGGGTGTTTGAGAGCTCTGATCAGTGGAGAGAAACACAGACAATCACACTAATCGCTCAGAAAACCCGCACCCACCCTATTGACACAGGGACAATGTCTAGCCTCCTTCTTGTTTCAGATACCTTTTGGCTGAAAAGCACATGCAACAAAATCTCTACTAGAAACAAAGGAAATTGAAGCAATTTTGAAACAGTTTAGGAGTAGCCCCATTTTCACCTGAATTATCTGAGCAGCGCAGGACACAAAAGATTAGGGGTCAGAATTTTTCAGAGAATCGCTTGGTTTCCTGATCTGGCAGGTTTAACTCTCAGGTTTACTTTTCTGAGCATGTATTGTCCTCACCACACAGTGAATACACACCAGTTTCTAGGTAAGAGCTGGGTGGCAAAAGAAAGAGGTGATGGGAGAGGAGAACCGATATTCTGATGAAGACTCAGGTGAAAAATGTCTTCCTTAAAATTCTAACGCGAGCCCGGTTTTATTTCTACTGTAATGCCGCATGTAAAAGGAAAATAATTAGTTCCAAGTTCTATATCCCTTTTCTTATCAGGGACTGCTAGCCCCCAGGGCTGATCTGGTCCCCATCAAGCAATTACCTGATGATTGGGGCTTCTGGGATTTGCTAACCATGATGGGGAGTGTGCCAGGCTCTGAGTCAGAAAAAGGGATCAGTTACTGCCAACTGCACCCACCTGTTTCCGCTCGGTAAGGGGTAGGCTGCCAGAATAATAATGATGTCTTAATTCAAGGCGACGTGACCTAGATGGGCGGTGTGCTTTCCTACCACGTTGATCTAGCCTGAAGGGAGGGTCCAGCACTGGCTGAGAGTCCCAGCTGTTCTCCTGACACCACTTTTAGAACCATTGAGGAGTCTGTCCTGGGAGTGGTGGGGGTCTGCTCACAGCAGGTGTAGCCACTGTAATCCTCAACCTTGTAAGAAGGGAAAAGGGTGACAGGAGAACTGAGGAGGGTGTAGTATGGACAGGGAAGCACAATTTGGGTTGAGGACCTAATATTTACAACCATACCATGCTTGCATCCCAAGGGCGAAGTTCTGACCTCCTAGACTATGACTGGTCTGCCCCATGGCTGAGACCACCTGAGAAACACTGCTGGCATTTCACAAGTTATTCTGAAGCCAGAAAAATACGTGTGACACGTGGCCAACCTTGTTGAGCCTTGTAAAATGGAAATGTGAATTTTTTTTTACTGCCACGACCATTTATTTGAGAAAAAAAATCTCTTCAAAGAAAAGAAGGAGCATAAAACATCATTGGTTTTTGAAGAACTTTACGGACTATTTATTGTAGCATTCTTGGTGCTGGGTCACAGCTACCCAGAATTTTACTGGGTTCTTTCATGCACCATAGAATGCTATCACCACAGTTAAGGGACCTCACAATTTCTGTTTTTTACTTTATTTATTTTATTGAAGTGTAGTTGATTTACAATGTTGTGTTAATTTCTGCTGTACAGCAAAGTGATTCAGTTATACATGTATAAACATTCTTTTTTTAGAATATTCTGTTCCATTATGGTTTGTCACAGGATACTGAATATAGTTCTCTGTGCTCTACAGTAGGACCTTGTTTGTCCATTCTATATATAATAGTTTGCATCTGCTAATCCCAAACTCTCAATCCATCCCTCCCCCATCCCCCCTCCCCCTTGGCAACCACAGGTCTGTTCTCTATGTCGGTGAGTCTGTTTCTGCTTCATAGATAAGTTCATTTGTGTCATATTTTAGATTCCACATATAAGTGATATCATATGATATTTGTCTTTCTCTTTCTGACTTTGTTCACTTGGCATGATCGTCTCTAGTTCCACCTATGTTGTTGCAAATGGCTTTATTTCATTCCTTTTTATGGCTGAGTAATATTCCATATGATTTCTCTTTTGAATGATTTAAATCCTTGAGAATTATTCAAGTGTTCATATAATTTTCCTTCCTCTTCTCCCACCCAACTCCCAATTAAGAGAAACGATTGTTTTTGAATTACCCAAATGCATACCCCCAATGTACGTGTGCACACAAGGTATCTTTTAGTGGTCTGCCCTTAGAGGACTGTTCACCTACAGACTAATAGATGAATAGCCCTGCTTGGTACTAAATAACCAGACAGCGTCATCCATTTTAGCAGCATGAAAAATAATGAAATTAGGAACAGAGTGACATAAAACAGCAACTGAACATAGAGGTAGAGGTTAGTAAACGTAAAGCACAGCTCATAACTGGGAAACGAATCCTGTCACCTGGTATATGATTACTCCATATCACTTTTTTCCCTCTACCCACTTTTCTTAATTATTTCTAATGGGCCTCAAATAAAAACTATCTTTTTATTTAAAGATGTAATCATTGCTTCCATACAGAATAACCATTAAGCAGTTTTTCCTGAGAACTTTGAATTAATTTTATTTTCTGGGAAATCATTGTTCTGAATCTAGCTTTCTTCCTCGTGGTCAGAATGCAAACAGTATAACAGAAATGTTTTTCTTTTGTTCCAGTTTTATTCCTTACTATCAACTGTGACCTTTAAATTGGATAAAAATCATATGAATAGAGATGACTGATTTCTTTAAAGAGCATTTTATTTACTAGTTATAATGACATGGTTTTATAATGGTATCAGTTGCCCTGAAGGGCCTGCATTTTGTTTTGAGATCATACGCGGTGATGGCCTAAAAGTGTGGTGTCAGCGCGTTTTCTGGATCTTAAAGGTATACCTTTTGTTCACTACCCACAATTTTAAATTTTGGTCATAGAACTGAACTGATTGGTTTGTTAGGAAAGGCAAGAGAAAGGGAAAAAGAAATAATTAGAGCAAAACTGTGGTGATAAATGTTTTATATAGTTATGTTAGAAATTAAAGACCGGTTCAAGTTGAGGTTGAGTGGTTTTAACAGTGGCCCTTGAAGTTTTATGACAGCATTTGGGCTGTCAGTTTGTTCTACCTATTTATACTCTGGTCTTTCTCCAGCCATTAGCAGCTGGCCAGCCACTCCCTTTTGCCCTGCGAAGATAGCCAAGCAGGCGGGGTTATCTTCAATGCCTTTTAAAAGAATCATGACCCAAAAAATGACTTTAAGACGCTTTTGAAAAACAAAGGTTCTCAAATTAATTGGTTGGCATTTCTGTCTCATTCGATTCCTGGTATTAGATATACACGTCTATTAAAATCAGGGAATGCAGTCAGCTCCCCAGGCACTGACCTTTTCTGTAGCTGTGATTTGGCAAAGGCCCTGCAGATTCTGTAGCCCGGAGGCCACATGTCCTGAGCGGGTACCCTCCTCTTTCACAGCAGCTGGAAAACCACCGCATGGAGCATTGCGCGGAGGCCTGAATCCAGCCTTTTTCCTTCCACTCAGACACACTGTCTGGTGTGGGAATTGCACCCCAGGGAGGCAAACATCAAGGTTTCAGTCATTCGTTGAAATACTGCTCCATAAAGCACCACCTCCATCGTGCCAGGCCAGGCACTGGGGCAGGCACATGTGCATGTGCTTCACTTCTCTGGGCTGGGAAGTTGCTAGAGAAGCAGGGGGTCAGTAGCTGCGAGCTCCAGGGTCTAAGGTTTCTAAGAACGAATGTGTGACAGCACAATACATTTGATGTCCCATTGGTTTCAAGTATTAATTTTTGTAATGCATACATTATTCTAAGTCAGACAAGGGATTTTTCAACCAGTATGGGGTTATATCCTTTCTGAGAAAACAGATAAAACCCAACTTTAAACCTCAATAAGGAAATGCAACGTAAGTTCTAAGTCGAAAAACTCAAGGTGCCCCCAGGACGCTGGGCCAGAGTGTGAGTCAAGTTCGGGGAAGGTGAGAGTATGATTCTGGAGGCCGAGACTGCCAGGTCAAGGACAGATACCAAGAGGGGCAACTGAGGTCCAGAGAGGACAGCTACTGCTTCTATCTGGATCAATTACACATGGCGGAGGAGGTGGGGCAACAGGCAAGAAGGAGGCTGACACTTTTTTTTTTATCTATTTTTTTCTTTACCTATTTCACAAGTTTGACAGCATCTCTCCAAGGTCATTGGCCATTTTGTGCTCTACGTATGATGCATTCCTGTGTGTAAATAGTACTGTACACTGTGAGAAACAGGCATCTTCAGCCAGGCCTTCACAGTGCACAACAGCACACCACACGCAGGGAGTAAAACATTGCTGCTTCCCTGAAGACACTTGAAAAAGCACGTGAGTCCAAAGGTGATTCAAAGAGCTGGTTCAACTGCTCTGGCTCAGTAGAGAAAAATTCATTGCAAAAGCAAAACAAAAGGGTTTCAGTCCTGATACTCGAAAAGAGGCTCCTGCAGGACAATATTTACCTGGTTCCAAAGACAATTCACTCATAGAGAAGGCTGTGAGTTCAGGCAAGCCAGCACTGCTTTATCAAGGATTTCTAAAACAGCAGATTTGAAAGGTGCGGCAACGGTTAGGGAATCTTTGTCTAGCCCACTTCCCCAGTGCTGGCAGGCGCAGGCAAGGGAGCATCTACTCTCAGGTGAGGATTATTTTTGAAATATAGTTTGGGTTCAGACCAAACAGGTGTGGGAGAGCTCTCTTCAAGCAGAGGTTCTGCAAAAGTGATCAGAAGAATAAGAGAAGGTCTGCGGTGGGGTCGTAAGCGGCACACGGGACTCTGTCCTTGCTTCCAGGGTGCTGAGTGACTGTAGCAGCCAGAAAAGAAGAGGAATTTAACCTCCTTCTCAATGATTACAAAGAAAAAACTATTACATATTGTAAGCTAGGAGATTTTCTTACATAAATCACCACGCTCTATGTCTCTCAGTATTCACAGGCGAAGGATTCTTTCAACTGCTATGTGTTCTAGTTGCACCAAGGTCAACATGTGGCAAAGGAGAGGCGGGCGAGGCTCGTGTCACTCTGGCCCCTCTCCTCCGTGTTGCCGATTTACCTTGTCTTTGACCTCTACGGTTTTGCCCCCATGATGCTGCGGTCGGCAGAATGATAGCTCCCCAACGATGTCCAGATCCTAATTCCCAGAACCTGTGGATATGTTACTTTACGTGGAGAAAGGGACTTGGCAGGTGTGATCAAGTTAAAGAGGCAGGAGAGTCAGAGAAAGAGACGTGACAGTGGAAACAGAGGGCAGAGTGGTGCCATTACTGGCTTGGAAGGTGGAAGAGGGGCCGCAAGCCAAGGGATGCAGGCGGCTTCTAGAAGCTGGAAAAGGCAAGGGAATGGATTCGCCCCTAGAGCTTCTAGAAGGAATGAGGTCATGCCGATACCTTGCTTTTAGCCCTTAAGACTCATTTTCTGACTTCGGACCTCTAGAACTGTAAGAAAATAAATCTGTATTGTTTTAAGCCATTAAGCTTGCAGTAATTTAGCCGAGCAGCCATAGAAAACTAATTCGATGCCTCATCACGTATCTGTGAACAGAGGAACACAGTCATATAGAGCTCTTCTCAGCACCCCTGGCGGTCGATGCCTGGAGGTTCCCGATCTAAAGGTGCTAGGGAATCAGGTGCTGACCACCGCGGCTTCATTCGGAGCCGGGATACAGCCGTCTCCTTCCGAGCTGCAGTAAAGTTCGTTCCTTGGATGCTGGGACACCTCTGCTTCTGCACGGGGGAGTGTGCATTCCTCATTTCCTCACATTTGCTGCTGCTGTGCCCCCGGCATACGGCATGTTGTGTGCAGTTTCCTCTGTCAGGGAGGACCTTGGTGCCAAAGAACGGGTTTTGAGGCAGCGTTGGTGAAGTGTGCCACGGTGGCAATCTGAACTTGGTGGCAGTCCACATTACTCACACGAGTTGTCACTGACTCCACGGTAAGCTTCTCCTAGGGTGGAATGTCCAATGCAGTAGTTCTCACGTATGCTTTGATCAAGCTGCCTTTCATGGCAAGATAAAGGGCAAACCAGGTTCTTTGGGTCTTCCATATAAAATGGGGCCCAACGTGAAGATTATGGTTCTTACATATTCCTTCAGGATATCTGTGCACATCCACAGTGATATGGGGAAAGTGATGACTGACCAAAATCCACCCGCAAGGTTCCAGTCTATACTGGGCTCTTCCTGAGGGAACTGGGAGAAGCCAGACTTGAATGTTCTCATTCTGACGCTGTCAGTCTGCTATCGGAGCCCAAATCACTGCTCTCACTTTGCCAGAGCTGTAGTCGCCGAAGGGTGCATTGATATTTTTTAAAAGCTCTCTGGGTGATTTTAACACACAGCCACGGTTACGAACCACCATTCCAAGAGCTTTCTGTATTAAGAGTTTTACGATCATTACATATTTTAATCCTCAAAATATCTCTATGAATTAAGTATCACTAATATCCCCATTTCACTGAAGAAGAAAGCAAAGCATGGTAAAGTCATTTAATTTACCCAAGGTCACACAATAAGCAAGGGACAAAGCTGGGGTTCAAACCCAAACTCCAAAGCCTGAAGCACATGGCTTCCCTACTGCCTCGGGCAGAGTTGCATTCTAAGCACACGGCAGAATCCCTATTACCCAGAAAATGCTTGTGGAATGAGTAAGTTAAGTGGATGACAAAACCTATTTGTGAAATGGGTTTTCAGTTAAAATATGCATGGGTGTGGGTCCAATATTACTTTTTAATTTACAAAGTGATTTTGTGCACTGTTTGTTCACATGTTCATTTGTGTAACTTTTTTCTCTAGACCTTAGTTTTTCATTTTAATTCATAAAAGCCTAGAATTAAAAAACTACATACTCAGAGAACAAATAATAGCATTTTTATCCCCCAAATCTGTGAAAGATGATCATGTATTGAGTGCTCCTATATTCTAGGATACATAAGTAATGTAAGTTCCAAAATTATGGGGTTTTCTTAGGCAGCTATATTTCTTATATTAAGAAATTCATTTTTAGATAGTCCAGAGTTAATCTAAAATGATTAAAATACATAAATTTCATTTGATTCCACTTTTAAAATACTGATTTACCTTGACAAAAGGCAAATTCTTCACTTTTATAATGTAGCGTAAATATATATTTCTTCCACAGGATCTTTTAAATAGCAACAATGTCACCTGCCTGACCATTTAATGAGTGAGAAGTGAATTCTTTTCCTTCTTTCTCTATAAATCTGAAACCCCCTTTAATATTAGGGAATGTAAGGGGACCAGAAAGGAGACTTTTTTTTTTTTTTACATTTAGAGCAATTTGTTATATGGTGGCATTTTTTTTCTATGAAAATATAAGAAACTCAGGAGATACAAAAGCTGGTTTTGTACAAACTGCTTGTGCACTAAAATAAGAACAGAAAGTGGAGGAAAAGCAGAACATCGATTGCAAATTGCCTTTCGCATTGTAGTTGAAGGTACTTTCCTGTTCAATAATTTTAACAACGAAATCCCCCTAGCCATCCTCCTGGTCAGTTTGAGCATAATTTAAGCATTTTCCCCTTGGGTTTATACCTTCATGGTTTCACATTATGTCTAGTGTCCTGCCAAGACTTAGATGAGTCTACCGTAGTTAAAAACTAGACTCCAAAGCGGCTAGAGATTTGTTTTTCCTGTTTCAAAACAAACTTCTATTTACAGTCACCCTATCATTATTTTAATTCTTAAATTCAGCTAGTCATTAGCAGAATTATAGACCACTCAGAGGGAGAGAGTTCAAATTAACTTTGTGGTATTTTCTTCTCCAAATTCTCAGTTAAATACCTGTAGACATTGGTTCTCAGCCTGTAGGGTGAAGGTCTCTGAGGCGCCAGGATGTTAATGTGGGAAATTCTTAGCTTCCTGGTGGCTGTTCACTGAATAGCTAAAACGTCACATGCACAAATGCACCACCATCCTCCAAAGGCACGTAGTTGTTAATGTGATTCATACAACTCCAATTCATTTAAAAATCTTAGCTAAGTCACTCTTTTTCATAATCTATCTGCTGAGTCAATGGACAATTGCTTTGGGGGAGGGATGGTATTATGTCACATTTCTTGAAATCGAAAATAGATCCTCATGATTAAAAATGAAAGCAGATACAGAACTAGATAAAACAGCCACGCCAGTGGTCACTTCTTCTGATAAAAGTACATGAAGATAGCAGTAAGTACTGACCCAACTCATTGTCAGAAGGCCTACGTGCTGTATCATAGTGATAGCTCTGGGCACATAACCCCAAATATCTGTTTTTTTTGTTTTTTGTTTTTTTTTACGGTGTACGGGCCTCTCACTGTTGTGGCCTCTCCCGTTGCGGAGCACAGGCTCCGGACGCTCAGGCTCAGCGGCCATGGCGCACGGGCCAAGCCACTCCGCGGCATGTGGGATCTTCCCGGACTGGGGCACGAACCCTTGTCCCCTGCATCGGCAGGCGGACTCTCAACCACTGCGCCACCAGGGAAGCCCCAAATATCTGTTTTTAAAAAATGATTGAAAGACAGTTTACGTGATACAGACAAACTTTATTTAACACTTCATGAAGCAGACAGTCTCCTTTTGGAGAAACACCAAATGGGGTGGAAGGCAGTAAGCTTTTATAGGATAAGGAATAAAGAACAGGGGAGAGAAAAATAGGAAATATCAGATTGGCTGTGGCTATATAGTCATCCTTGTTTGGGGCGAGAAGGCCCAGAGTTGGCTTGGCGTTTGAGCCTTGGCCAACTGGATATTCCGTGCTTCTGGTCAAGCAGAGCATTTACAAGAACGCGTAAGTTATAGTTTCAGTTTGCTCACGTGTCGCCCTGGGCAAGAGGGGCTCCATCTTGGGACTTCCCTGGTGCTCCAGTGGTTAAGACTCTGTGCTTCCACTGCAGGGGGCACGGATTCGATCCCTGGTCAGGGAACTAAGATCCTGCATGCCATGTGGCACGACCAAAAGATTAAAAACGAAAAAAAGAAAAGGAGCTCCATCTTGGGCCTAGAAAGTTATTTCAACATATGGCCAGAGAATTTTTGGAAATAGATTTTAGATCCCTCTATGTTTGCAGAGCAGAGAGCTTGTGCTCCCTCAAAGAGTAAGGCACACGGGCCCAAGGCCCCATTGCAAGGGATGCGTCCTTCCAGGGCAGCTGTGACTGGACTCCTGTCTTCACTGCAAGCAAGGCCCTTTCAGCATTCCCAACCCGACTCTCATGGCACAACTAGGGTTTTGAAAGAGGAGTGAATGTAGGTGAACCACATTGTTTAGCAAACCACCAACCAACAATGCTGGCTAGAAGCCAGCCTAGAGCAGGAGGCGGGCAGAGAAGGACCAGGTAGTTCCCCGTGTTATCACCAATCTCTCTCCATTTATTCAGAATTTATCAGGAGTCAGCAAGTGTTCTAAAGTCTTTGCTGTCATTGTTTCATTTAAATCTCGCAATGACACTTGGGAGATAGCAAATGAAGAAACTGAGATTGTGCAAAGGTGGGTGGCCTTGAGGTCACCCAGGTGGGGAGTGGTAAGTAGGGAGCTCAGGTTTAACCTCCAAGCCTGTGCTTTAGCAGATAATGATGCCAAGGCCAAGCCCTGGCCAGAGATGTGAACTGAGCAGTCCTCTCTCTTCGATTCTTGCTGTTTACTCAGTAAATGTTTCAGGGCACCCCGGCCACCACTGCTGTGTATTGGGAGGCTGTATAACTTGGTGGCTCAAAGCGAAGGCTTTGGAGTCACGCACAGTGGATTCAGGTCTTTATTCTGTGACTTGCTAGCGATGTTGTCTTATGCAACTTACTCAGTCTGTCAAACTCTTGTCCCATAAGGTTCTGCAATCACACAGTGCTGTCATTCATTCCATGAATTTTAATTGGAAACCCAAGGTCTGCCAGCAATCTGGGTTCAGGTTAATGACACAGAGTTCTTTCCTTATGCAGCTTTTAGAGGTTTTTTTGCTTGTTTGTTTTAGTTTGGGAGTGTGATATTGTTATTTACAATAAGAAATACTTATTTGTACTTAAAATAATAAATATATATTTATACATATAATATATATAATAAATATATCCCCTTTCTGGCAGAGCCCCTAAAACCCTTAGCATTTCCTAAGCGAGGAATAATAAATATATATTTTTATATACATATATACAATAAGAAATATATCCCATTCTGGCAGAGCTTCTAAAACTCTTAGAATTTCCTAAGCCAGGAGATCGGTAAAGTTGTCTTTTTTTATGTTTTGGAAACACCTAAGGATGGGGGCCACTGAAACCAACCACGTACTTCCATTCCCTCCTACCCGCCGCACACTTCCGGGGATGGAAATGGGGCTGGAGATTTGAGTTCAACTGTCAATGGCCAATGATTTAACCAATAATACCTATGTAATGAAGCCTCCATAAAAACCCAAAAGGCCAGGGTTCAGAGAGCTTCTGGGTTGGTGAACACATCCGGGTGCTGGGAGAATGGCGAGCCCCTTCCCACATACCTTGTCTTACTCATCTCTTTTATCTGCATGCTCACCTATATTTTTGCCATATCCTTTTATAATAAACTTGTAAACATAAGTAAGTGTTTCCCTGAGTTCTATGAGCTGCTCTAGCAAATAATCAAATCCAAAGAGGTGGAGGTCATGGGACGCTCTGGTTTGCAGTCAAGTCAGACAGAAGTTATGGGTAACTCGGGGACCTACTACTTGCGATTGGTAATTGAAGTGAGGGGCAGTCTTTGGAAGTGAGCCCTTAACCTGTTGGATCTGACACTATCTCCAGGTAGACAGTGTCAGAATTGAGCTAAATGGTATGACACCAAGCTGGTACCACGGGGAATTGCTTGGTGGGGGGAAAACCCCCAAACATCTGGTGACCAGAAGTGAAGTGTTGTGTGTAAAAGTGAAGGAGACATACAGGAGGGAAAGACTGGTTTTTCCAATACAGGGAGTCAGGAAGCAAAAAATAATACAAATGAATATACAATATAATTCAGCAGTGGTGCACACTATGAAGAAACATAAAGCATGGTTAAGGAGAGGAGAGTGAAGGAGGGACAGGGCTGCACTTGCAGATAAGGTTGTACATTATTCTCAACCTCTTAGGATCTGTCACACAGGAGGACTCAACAACTGTTGTCTCTTGTTATCATTGGGCCCCTTATACTGACCTGGGTGTTTGGTCAGCTCCCTACAACCAGAAGGTCCAGGAGGAATGATTTCAGCCGGTGGCATTTCAGATCCTAAGGCAGCGCGAATGGCCCTCCCCTCAGGGGCTGATCTCCTACCTACAGTTGGTCCTGGGTTCTCCTCTTGTCTCAGTGAGTGAATGCATCTAATTAGTCTCATCTGGAAGAGCTGCAATTGCTGGTTATTAAGAGCATAAAGGCCCTGCTGTTCTCTCCTGACCAAGGTCTTCGTTGGGGTCATTCCAGTCTACCCCAACCAGTTTTTTAAAATTTGAATCCCTGAGACCCAGTATTGGGTCTCAGTTTCTTCTTTCCCAGAAAGCACTGGGCTCCTTTTGTAAATTGGTTCACAGGATTCGACAAAGTCCGAAGTCATGGATCCCTAAAGTTTCTGTTTTATTTTTCCTCCAGGAAAAGTGTTTATTGCTGTTCATTTACATAATGGAGGAAGCATCATTTTACTGACTTTTCCCCCCAAAAAAGGTCTCATCTAAGATGACTTTCTGCCAGTGCCCATGTAGAAAAGGAGTTTCTGTCACTTAAAAAATAAAATAAAATCTATCCTACTTCATGAAACCACTACTAACCAGGAAGTCCCAGTCTCATGGACTTTGGTGCTGTGCCTCAGACATGCTTGGTTCAAGTAGCTGACTGCTTCTCTCATTCACTAGCTTTGGGAAAGTAGCAAGTATTTAACCTGTCCTCACATATGAAACAGGGACACCATAGCATCATCGATGGAAGAAACTAACTCTAACTCGCTGAGGGCAAAAGAGGCAAGAATTAGAATTCTGAAATAATCAAATAATGAAAAACAAACAAAATGAACAAAATAGGCCTTGGGCAGGATCTGGTAGGATCTGGCCTGTAGGATGATTAGATGCAGGGGCTGGGATGCTGGCAGGATTCTACCTCACGTCTCTGTTCCTCTCTGAGGGTTGGTTTTATATTTTCAGATGTCTTTATGGGGTGGGGACATGGTCTGCTGATACTTGCAGGTAATATTTTTACAGAACTTAATCACAGAGATAAGAAAGGCTCTTTCCCTAATTCCAGGAGAAAATGTCTAGGGAAAGATACTGAGGGGCCTAGTTTGGGTCTCAGGTGTGTATCCCTGAACCAGTTACTGAGATCAGGTTAACGGGTTTCTCTGATTGGCTCATCTGGAATCACGTGACCTCCCTCATGTCCCGGGACACAGGAAACCATAATGATCAGCCCTCACCTGATCTGTGGGGTTAGAGTCAGGGTGGCCCATTTCCCCAAAGGACAGGGAAGACTATTAACTACAGATGGGGTAGGGGGAGACTGTCAATAAACCTATTCATCCTTACAAGTTTCTTGTGAGAATTCAACTAAAGGAAGATCAGTGGAGACACATTTTGTATCAGGCTACAAACTCAGAATGTTAGGGGAAAACTCTTCTTAGTTAGAGCCCAGCCTACTGGGCGACCAGTTTTAATTCCAACACTGAATAAATGACTGATTCTTCAGAAGAGAATAAGGGAGAAATTTGACTGCTGTTTAGGAGTCATGTTACATGAAAGACTACTTCTCTTTAAACACCAGGATTGCCTTGTACATAGTGAGATGCTCACAGTGTGAGAGGTACTTGGGAACTGAGACCAGCCAGGGGAGAGGGACTCCTCTGTGCTTTATTAAGCCTATTCCAGGTATTATCTCAGCAAGAGCTTTGACTTGTTCATTAAAACAAGGGAAACAATAAATGCTGCAGAGGGTGTGGGGAAAAGGGAACCCTCATGCACTGTTGGTAGGAACATAAATTGATACAGCCACTATGGAGAACAGTATAGAGGTTCCTTAAAAAAATAAAAATAGAACTACCATATGACCCAGCAATCCCATCACTGGGTACATACTCTAAGAAAACCATAATTCAGAAAGACACATGCACCCCAAAGTTCATTGTAGCACTATTTACAATAGCCAGGACATGGAAGCAATCTAAATGCCCATCAACAGATGAATGGATAATGAAAATGTGGTACACATATACAATGGAATATTACTCAGCCATTAAAAGGAACAAAATTGGGTCATTTGTAGAGACGTGGATGGACCTAGAGACTGTCATACAGAGCAAAGTAAGTCAGAAAGAGAAAAACAAATATTGTGTATTAACACATATATGTGAAATCTAGAAAAATGGTATAGATGGTCTTATTTGCAAAGCAGAAATAAGAGACACGGACATAGGGGACAAGTGTGTGGATACCAAGGGGGAAGGGGGTTGGGTGGGAGAAATTGGGAGATTGGGATTGGACACGTATGCACTATTGATACTATGCATAAAATAGACAACTGAGGAGAACATACTGTATAGCACAGGGAACTCTACTAATGCTCTGTGGTGACCTAAATGGGAAGGAAGCCCAAAAAAGAGGGAATATGTGTATACATATAGCTGACTCACTTTGCTGTACAGCAGAAACTAACACAATATTGTAAAGCAACTATACTCCAATAAAAATTAACTTTAAAAAATTTAAAAAATAAAAAGATGGGTGAATCATTGGGATTGTTAAATGAATATATATTTAAAATAAATATATATATTGTCTGGCCAGACACTATAAAACTCTTAGAGGAAAACATAGGCAGAACACTCTATGACATAAATCACAGCAAGATCCTTTTTGACCCACGTCCTAGAGAAATGGAAATTAAAACAAATGGGACCTAATGAAACTTAAAAGCTTTTGTACAGCAAAGGAAACTATAAAAAGATGAAAAGACAACCCTCAGAATGGGAGAAAATATTTGCAAATGAAGCAACTGACAAAGGATTAATCTCCAAAATTTACAAGCAGCTCATTCAGCTCAATATCAAAAAAATAACCCAGTCCAAAAATGAGCAGAAGACCTAAATAGTCATTTCTCCAAAGAAGATATACAGATTGCCAACAAACACATGAAAGAATGCGCAACATCACTAATCATTAGAGAAATGCAAATCAAAACTACAATGAGATATCATCTCACACCAGTCAGAATGGGCATCATCAAAAAATCTACAAACAGTAAATGCTGAAGAGGGTGTGGAGAAAAGGGAACCCTCTTTCACTGTTGGAGGGAATGTAGATTGATACAGCCACTATGGAGAGCAGTATGGAGGTTCCTTAAAAAACTAAAAATAGAACTACCATAGGACCCAGCAATCCCACTACTGGACATATACCCTGAGAAAACCATAATGCAAAAAGAGTTATGTACCACAATGTTCATTGCAGCTCTATTTACAATAGCCAGGACATGGAAGCAACCTAAGTGTCCATTGACAAATGAATGGATAAAGAAGATGTGGCACGTATATACAATGGAATATTACTCAGCCATAAAAAGAAACGAAATTGAGTTATTTGTAGTGAGGTGGATGGACTTAGAGTCTGTCATACAGTGTGAAGTAAATCAGAAAGAGAAAAACAAATACCGTATGCTAACATATATATGGAATCTAAAAATAAAAATGGTTCTGATGAACCTAGGGGCAGGACAGGAATAAAGACGCAGACGTAGAGAATGGACTTGAGGAAACGGGGAGGGGGAAGGGGAAGCTGGGACGAAGTGAGAGAGTGCATGGACATATATACACTACCAAATGTAAAATAGATAGCTAGTGGGAAGCAGTTGCATAGCACAGGGAGATCAGCTTAGTGCTTTGTGACCCCCTAGAGAGGTGGGATAGGGAGAGTGGGAGGCAGATGCAAGAGGATGGGAATATGGGGATATAAGTATATGTATAGCTGATTCACTTTGTTATATGGCAGAAACTAACACAACATTGTAAAACAATTATACTCCAATAAAGATGTTAAAAATATATTTTTTACATAAAGATACATACATAATTGTAATATATATACACATAATACAAAAGAAGAAGTATAAGCTCTTAACACATTTTCTCTCTCTTCCCTTCCTGAGCTCACATCTTTGAATACAAGTGAAGTACACAGTAATATGCGATAGTATATCACTGTTTTGGAAAGCTTGGAGCACTGTGTCCGAAACTGATCAGATGCACCTAATGTTAATTGCGTCAGAGCCTAGATCTGTCTTCCTCCTAAAGGATGACTTTTATTCACACAGCTGTCCTTTCTGCTCCTTGCAACTCTCTCTGGGAATGATGGGACTGTTTCAAAGATCATCAAAGGAACTCTCAAAATTCTGAGTGTCAGAAAATATAGAAGAAGGATTTTTTAACGCGTTTCTACTCATGGTTTGGCAGTTCCTCAAGCCCACTCTGAATCTGTTCTTATTTCTCTGCAGCTGAATCTCTTCTCAAGCGAAATGTTCAGTTATTCCTAGCGGCATCTCCCACATTTCGTGCACATCTGTATTACCCAGTTGAATGAAAATAAAGGCACACCCAACATTCCATTCTAGGGGAAGGGGAAGCCTTCAAATACATTGAAGTGGAAAATGTGCGTTTCCTTGTATTGAATTAAGATTCAGACAGCTTCAGAACAGGATGTAGTATCACATAACCACTGCCTGCCTAAAAATGCCCCTGTGAACCTATCATCTACTTCTAGTTCCTTTATTTAGCCTGGAGTCTTTGAAGAGAAGTTAAAACTGATAGGTAGAGGGAAATAGTATACCTTTAATACAAGAAGAAACCTTGCTGTCAGCAATTCTTAGACTACTAATTCTGCCAGAAAAAAAAAAAATGTGGGACTTAATTTATCCATGAGAGAATCTTTACTACCTGTGCTTTATCCAGAGGCATTTAGTTAGCATTAATATCAGGTGCATTTACATAGTTGAGTTGTCTCAGGCTGAGCGTTTTTCGGAGAGCTTGAGGACTTAATGAAATAAACTGACTTTTAATTTTTTGATAAATCATTTCATGGGAGATGAGAATTCATTTGCTGAATAATGAACATGGCATACTCCACTTAATTATTTTTCCAGACTCTCCTGTCTCATGCCTGAATCAAGGTTTTTCAGAAGTATAATTAAAACATTCAGAGTATATGGTAAGGGGAAAATAGGATTGAGACATGTTTAATTCCTCCTCAAATAACAGAAATGAATATGGATGCTTTAAAATTGTATTTCAGGTATGGGCTAGGACGTGGCACACTGGATTTATATTTTCTTTTTTAAAAAAAATGTTTATTTGGTTGTGCTGGGTCTTAGTTGTGGCAGGTGGGCTCCTTAGTTGCGTCTCCCTGGCTCCTTAGTTGCGTCTCCCTGCCTCCTTAGTTGTGGCATGTGAACTCGTAGCTGCGGCATGCGTGTAGGATCTAGTTCCCTGGCGAGGGATCGAACCCGGGCCCCCTACATTGGGAGCACGGAGTCTTAACCACTGTGCCACCAGGGAAGTCCCAGTGGCACACTGGATTTAGCATCTAGGTCATAAACGACCTTGGTAGGATCAGTCTTAGTATGATGGTAAGGGTAGCTGTGGGTTAAGAATTAATAGGAGATGGGCAAGAGGACACCCTAAGTGTAGTCCCCTGTTTCAAGGGGCTTGATTTTTTAAAGGGAAGGTATTTCTTTTGTGGTCTGTAATTTACTTTAAAATACTTTAGCAGACATTATGGGTGCAAATACATGTTTCAGTTCTTTTTCATCCAGACCTTAAGCAGGAAGTGATTCTAATTGGAAATACATACTCCAGCGGTGGTTATTGGTAGCATTTAATCAAAACTCTGCCTTCAGAGGCAGCTACAGGTGCCTTAGCGATCTTTTATCCCTAATACTGGAGGTTTTGATAATCGGCGTAATGACTGTCAGAACTGGGTTTTCCTTTGTGAAATCCCAGGTATTAGAGATGTGTAGATTAGTTAGAAAAGTTTCAGGGGCATTCTGACCTTTGTATGAACAAGATATAAAATAATGGTGGAGCTCCCTAAGCTTGATTTTTATGCAGCCACGTGTCCAAGATAATGAATGGGATAAGGTCCCCGAGGAGAGAGGAGCTGGAAGAGATGGGATCCAGAATGGAAGTGGCTGCACGAGTTCTGGACAGGAAGAGGAGCCCTGGTGGTTGGACCTGAAGTCTGTAGTTTGCCGGAAGCCTTTCCAGGTTTTACTAATGCGTACCTCTGAGGCTGTGGGGCTGACCTCGCCGTGGATTTCCCCTCCTCTCTCCCCATCCCTGGGCAAGTGGCTGGTTCTAGGTATTCAGACCCTTCTCTTTCTTCTAACTGGTACAGCCTCTCCGCTGAAGCAGACTCAGAGAGACTCTTAAGACTATTGATGAATTCATCTTTCTGGTGAATGACAGGAACATTATCTAGAGTAGAGCTTAGAAATTATCCCTGTTTATAATTGTTGTTAATTGATAGGTATAACCACGTGTATCATATATTTTGATTGGCATAGAATTGCTTTAGGAGTCATGTCTGTTTGGTAAATGCGAATCTTTACGTTAGCAGATTTTTCTTTCTTAAGATGATAATAGAACAAATTTTAGGAGTGAAAGAGGATGGCGATTAACCAAAAAATGAGATCAGCTACTGTGTTAATGCTAAGATAGAGCTATCGGTAAGGTCAATGAGCTAAGATAGATTGTGATAAAATTAACAGTGTGCAGTGGCCTTTCACTGGGAACTTGACGTTAAAATTTTTCTTATTTCTTGTGCCCACTATATCAACCATAAACTGACTTTTGTAAACACAGTCTAATCAAAGGTAACTGAAAGAACTATAACCTAGAAGGTAAATAAATGGTTTAATTTTTTTCTCATCTTTACAAATATTTAAAGGTATTCTAAAGAGCAATATTTTGTTGCATGAAGCAATAATGCTGGTGAAGAAAATTACTACTTGACGTCTAAACAGTGAAATGGAGCTATCATGCCTCTAAGTAAATGGCATAAAAATTGATGTTTTTTATTCCAGGAGATTAAATCCACATTTTTTCAGAGAGAAAGGACAGTCAAGAAATGGACTTCCCTATAGTCCAACAACATATATGTGGTTACTGGTACCCTCTTCCTGTATAATCACACTCAGTGGTATATGTCATAAGCCAAACACAGGATACTAGTATAAGCAAAACGAAGAAGAGTCACAGAGGTAGAGGAAAGGAAATCAGTAAAATGATCTCCATGAATGCCCCTATTTGGATTCCTTGCAGTGTTGAAGAGAAAGGCAGAGCCACTGCCTAAAAGGCCAAGAGCTCCCAGTTTAGGGAACCATAGAACAAGGGGATTCAGAGAATCCTTACTTGGAGTAAAACCAGAATGTGAAGCTCTGTGCTATGTACCATTCCACACAGCACTGTATAGGCTTTGATTAAAAAAAAAAAAAATTCTTGGGCTTCCCTGGTGGCGCAGTGGTTGAGAGTCCGCCTGCCAATGCAGGGGACGCAGGTTCGTGCCCCGGTCTGGGAAGATCCCACATGCCGTGGAGCGACTAGGCCCATGAGCCATGGCCGCTGAGCCTGCGCGTCTGGAGCCTGTGCTCCACAACGGGAGAGGCCACAACAGTGAGAGGCCCGCGTACTGCAAAAAAAAAAAAAAAAAAAAAAATCTTAAGCATGGAAAACATCGAATAAATTACAGTTGAAAAGGGGAATATGTTATGCAGTCAGCATCTTTAGGATTTGAACGTTACTTACAGAATGACAGATTCCACGTGTATCATGGCTTTATGAGTTCAAAACTAAATATTAGGCCAAAGGACAATTTATCTAACCAGGTCACAGGAGTGAAGAGGTCCTAACATTTGCTGCAGTTACATAGACCACAGTTCACTGTTGTGCATTAATCCTTTTTTCACCCTTCTCTGATGGAGAATCCTTGGCTTTGAAAAATGCCTTCGTTTAGGAGCCAGAAATGGTGTAAAAGTGTGTTACTATGACTGGTCTGCAATGAAATCAGCCCAGAAATTAAAAGTTAGCATTTAGGAACTTTTGACAGAGTAATTTGGTATCTAATAAATCTAGTAATAAAAAATGGGGCTTCTATTTTTACATATATTTGTTTTCACTGTCGTTTAATTTTTCTAGTAATTCATTGCAGATTGGAAAAAATAACTGGTTCTTCACCACACATACTTAGAAGAGCATTGCCATAGACCATAACTGAACCATAATGATTTTTAGAAACCGGTATTACAGTCCAAGGTCCATAACTCTGTTAATAAGAATTTTTGGATACAAAAAGACTTGTGACATCTGAGGTTGCCTAAGCTCCTTCCTCATAGAATCTCAGGCTGCAGCCCTCCATGACAAGAGAGAGTCTTATAAAAAACGTTTTGTGAGCTGTTGACTCACTAATCCTATATTCCAAAGTCAAAACTCTATTTTGGGGTGACTTACCTCTGCCAAACTTCCTCTAAGCCCTTTTGTCTTCATTGCAATCTATAAAATCATACCAGAGGGCCCTAGTCAGAGAAATCCAACATGTGGATTTCATTTTTTCAAAGAAACTCTTCACCTTTCCATGATTTGTCATCATTAATGAGCCTAATGCATAGAGAGCTACAACACGGAAATTTCAAGACTCACTTATACTTAGCTTTGTAAGACATTTATATGCCTTTAAAAAAGTGTTCGTCCAAGCTGACTTATGTACAGTTAATGTTCGCTGACAGTTCTGAGCAGAGCCCAGTGGAAAGTAGTGTGAGGAGCCCAGGCTGAGGTTTTTTTTCTTTTTTCTTTTTTTTTTTTTGAGTCTTTTAAAAAATTCATTGATCTGGGCTTCCCTGGTGGCGCAGCGGTTGAGAATCCACCTGCCAATGCAGGGGACACGGGTTCGAGCCCTGGTCTGGGAAGATCCCACATGCCACGGAGCCACAACTAGGCCCGTGAGCCACAGCTACTGACCCTGCGCGTCTGGAGCCTGTGCTCCGCAACAAGAGAGGCCACGATAGTGAGAGGCCCGCGCAGCGCGATGAAAGAGTGGCCCCTGCTTGCCGCAACTAGAGAAAGCCCTCGCACAGAAATGAAGACCCAACACAGCCAAAAATAAATAAATAAATAAAATTTAAAAACAAAAAACATTTCAAGTTAAAAAAAATGCATTGATCTGCTAGTGAGTCATCTAGGGGATGGTAATTAAGAGTTGACTGTAGGCACAGACCTGTCTCTCAACCGACTCTGTAACAAAAGGAGACAGCTTCTGTCCTGTCATGCTGCAAGGAAGGGACCAGTCCTCAGTTGCTCCCTCAATCAGAGCAGAGGATAATAACTAGTGTCGGGATAATTAGCAAACAATCTAGAAAAAAAAAGTTATGTCTCTGCCTACATCAATTTTCCATAAATTAGTTAACCTATAAGTGGGTGGCAATGGCTTCTATAAGCAGACACCAATGTAGAAACCTTAAGGAAATAGAATGATAGCTTTGACTTTACCAAAACAGTCACCAAAAACTCCACTCTCAATTTTAATTGAAAGAAAGCATAAATTAGAAAAACATATATGTGACATAGTTGACATAAAAGGAAATAAAGAGATAGACCTTTAAAAGACACATTTGGAAATAGGAAAGCTATAAGAGAAAGCTATATTTTACTGCATAAAAACATTTTAGTCTTTATGGAAAAATCATACTATAAGGCCAAAAGACAAACCATACACAGGAGAAAATATTAGTAACATGTAGATAGATTAATAATAGCAAACACATATAGCACTTACTATGCACCAGGTGCTGTTCAAGACACATAACACATATTAACTCATTCAATCCTCACATAGATTAACAATGCCTAATGAGGCAGGTACTATTATTATCCACTTCATAGATAAGAAGACAGAGAGGTCATGAATGCAAGTACACGGACAAGATGGAATTCAGATCCGGGCAGTGTGGCTGTAGGGTCCATTCTCTCAGTTGCCATGTAATCGTACCTCCTTGATCCAGGACCTACTTAGTAAAGTGACTCAGTTACAGCCATTAAAGGCAAAGCATGAGAAATGGGAGGGAGGGAGGGAGGGTGGTGAGAGGGAGGAAAGGAGGAAGGAAGGGAATAAAAAAACCAAAAAAAAAAAAAAAAAAGAAGGAAAATAGAACAAGAAGAATGTCCACAATTTTTAGAAAAGCAAGTGTAATGTAATCTTTTTGTGGAATGTAACTGTATAGAGTGTGGTATGAAAAGATGGTCAACAAATTAGTGGTGATTCCCTCTAGTGATATTTTTTTTAACATCTCTCACTCAACTTTTCTCTATTGTTTGAATACTTTATCTTGTGTGTGAGAGGAAAAAATATATATATAATATAATATTACAATCTAATTGTATTTAGATCCAATAAAAGCTTTAAAATGTTAATACTGTACATAGTGTTGGCACTGATGTAGACAATGGCGTGGAGTTGAGAATATAAATTGAAAAATTTCTTAAGGTCAATCGATGATCTTTAATAAAAAGGTTTAGAATTTTGTAGCCCGGAATTTAGAATTTTGTAGCCCACGTAGCCCAGAACTTCTACTTGTTTTTACAGCATCAATTTAAAGTGGCTCTTTATTCATCAAGACATACGTTTTATTTTCAACTCACAACACTGCTTGAGTGCAATAAGAATCACTCAAGTATACAAAGTACGAGCAAATTTAAACAACTGCAAACTGTGTGAGCTCTTCCCTCCCCTCCCCACCAATCCATCTTCTCTTCTTTGGGGGCATGCAATTGGCCTACAGGTGCCGTGTCAGCCTCCCTGCAGGTAGATCACATGACTGCGTTTTGGTGATGAATGCCATTTTTTTAAACATCTTTATTGGAGTATAATTGCTTTACAATGGTGTGTTAGTTTCTGCTGAATGCTATTTTTGGGACGAGGCGCTAGTGAAGCAGCTGTGGCCCTCTGTGCTCTCACCGCTCTTCATTACCTGGAAGCGGATGATGGGGATGAAGCCCTGGAGGAGATAAAACGAGCCTGGGTCCCTAAGTCATTGTGTGGAGACGGCCCATCCACCACCCAGGAACATCTGCCTTGGTCTGTTAAGTGCGCAAGAATTGACGTCTATTTTGTTTGAGCTGTTTTATATATTTGGATCTATTTATCTCTGCAGATTAATTCACAGTCTAAATACAATGTTTTCCACTGCCACTGAACTGACTTGGCTCGTATTTAAACTCTGTGACAGATCTGGGAACACAGCTTTCCTTCTGGTCAGTGTGGTCACCTGCTTTGACAGTGGGTTCAGATGAGCCATATTCTGACAGGGGGGCTCTGCCCCTGGGAGAGCTTGTGATTGTGAACTTGAAGAATATTGGAATTCTTCAATAATCCTGCTGAGACTCAAGTTCTTCCTTCTCAGCAGGCTAGTTCTTGTTCAGCCTTGAGGACTTTACTGAATCTTCAAGAATCTTCTGTTTGCCTTCCATCATTGTTTTTGCTTTGAATTTCCCTGTTTTCCATTTTGTCCTTAGTGAAGACTGTGGATTCAAGTGAGTTCTCAGGAGATACTGATGTGAAATCCAGCCTCTGTACCCTGACACCGAATTAAATCTTGGAGACCGAGTTTTGGGTGAAGTAGAAAAGAATAGCCTTATTGCTTTGCCAGGCAAAGGGGACCACAGCAGGCTAATGCCCTCAAAACTGTGTGTCCTGACCTGGAGGGGGTAGTGAGGAGTTTTATAGTACTGGTTCACAGGGGGCGTGGTCAGCTCGTGGACATTCTTCTGATTGGTTGGTGGTGAGGTAAGTGGGAGTCAGCATCATCAACCTTCAGGTTCCAACCAGTCTGGGGTCTATGTGCTGGTGGGCAGTGTACTGTTAACTTCTCCCACCTGCTGGGGGTTTCAGTATCTGCAAAACAGCTCAAAGGTATTGTTATGTATATCCCTTGAGGGGGAACCAGGACCCTGCCCCAAGGCTGCACTATTGTTTCTTAACTGTCCCTCCCTTGTCTTACCATCCCCTCCCTTCCCTAATTAGCATCTGTTTGAACTTGCCTGTTGGAACTCAGGGAAGGTCATGAAGGCTGAATGAAGCCTATTTCCTGTAATCAATAAATGGGGAACACAGAAAGGCTTTTGTGCCCAGGAGCCCCCCAGGGTCCTGCTTGGTTTCACTACCAGCCATGTTTCTCTGCTTCTCATTTCTCTGCTTTGAACTTCTCAGCCTTCTGGGTCACATAATCCATAGCTTTCTTAACCTATATATTCTTCTACATTGTGATCTAATACCATTCTTTTGGCCCGTCCTCTTCATCCACAACAGCCACCTTGAAGATGCTGTGGACATGGGTGTCCATGGTTACCTCACTCTGAGGACCACTGTGGCATGTACGGGGGTGGTGAGCAGGTTTCCGTCTTTGGCTAGTCTCTCTCACGTTAGTATGCCTGGATGCTGACGGCATCTACCTAAGTAGTGAAGGTCTGTATCTGATGTCAGAAATGGTGAAATTACACATGATCAGAATAGCTGAGACTCCAATGACTGTCTCAATAACCAGAGGTATAAGTGTAACATCCAAGCAGAAACTCTTGAATATATTCAGATTTCATCAGCATCATAGTGTCAGCCTCAGTGGGGGAGATGCTTGTGTTTAGTTCCTGGCTATTATAAAAGTCTTGCAAGAGAATAACTTACATGTCTCATAATGATGAAACTATTTTAAAAAATGCTAAAGATGAATATTTAATAATATAGAAAATTCATTATGCTGAATATCTTAATGAAGAAAAAGGTTATAAAAGTATATACAGTATGATCCCATCTTTATAAATATATATGAATTCATTCAGCAAATAAATACTGAGCCCCGACTATGCATACAACAGGCATTGTAGATATTGATATTTGTGTTTGTGTGTCGTGGCAGATTTTAATTTTCTTATTTTATTTTTCCAATTTATCTACAACGAATATATATCAGTTTTCTAACAAAATACCACTATTATAATGAAAAATTTTGAATATAAGAAAAGGCTAACGTCATAACAATAAGGTGGTATAAAATAAACTGACAACACCAGTTATTTTGGCTCTGTGTTTCCCAGTGACTCACTAAAGATACCCTGAACTGTTTATTTTTTTTTTTCTATTTCCCTGTTAAAACGAGCAGATGCATTTCACATCACATGTATCTTGTGGAAACATGCCAACCATTTTCTTAGCAACCAAACTCCTGTCTTTTGCACTGTGCATGATTAACTAAAACAGCCTGTTGACGGCTTAAAATAAACCTGCCTTTTTCCATTTAGCATTTTATCAGATGAATGTAATTTCATTTGCTGATGAATTTAGTTCAGCTTCAAGGGAATTTTTCTCTTCTTCATGGGGAGGCTGAAGAATCAGAACTGTCATGCCAAAGAAAGAAAAGCAAGCCTAGGGAGAAAAAAAACAGTCTGATATTTACACGGGTAAAGTAAAAGTATCTTTGTCAATTTCGCTCCCGCCCAGCTGCTTTTTTATGGGGTAGAATGTTGATTTAAATTTAAATTCTATTCCACTTTTGCATTGTGATGTTTAGGTTGCTTGATTAAAAGTGTGTATTTAAATGACTGCTCTGATGATTACTGCTGTTATTATGCATGAGCTCTTGTCTTATTTTTGTTTATTTCTAGTATTTGAATATGTCCTAAAATTTAATTAGACTCATCTGACAGGATAGTAGACCCTTTGCTGTGGTTCAGAAATAAAGGGAATGGACAGTATATAATCTGGCAAGGAGGAAGGAGTACGTGTTCTTAGCAATGAGGAGAGTGAATATTTTCTTAGAGGAGGTGGCTCTGCAACTTGGAATAAATTGCTGTCCTATTTGGTAAATATAAAACGTATTTCTGTGTCTATATGCACATGGAGACATTTTGCATCCAAGGACTGTCAGAATATGTGTCAAATAGGGAAACTTTAAAGTTTCTTTAAAGACAAACAGCTTAAAAACAAAGCCATCTCTGCAATTAAAGCAGCATGTTATCTACAGAGTCAGTAAAAGGAAGAGGATTTGTCTGAACATAATATAGTCCGAGCAGCTCCCCCGTTATCTTTCACTTGTGTCCTCATTTGGAAACAGACAGTGAAAACCCACACTAATGGCAAGTTGAAATACTATTTAAATTTCCACTTTATTTCCCTCAGAGCAAATTCTTAAATGTTCACCATCATTAAGTGATCAAGTTGATGCTTTAGCTGCAGAATTTTACATTTTCCCCTGGAGGATAGAGACACAACAATATGGAACATACTCCTAATATTCCACTCTTTCTGATCCCTGCTGTATTTAAATGTTGAGAAATAAATATTCGTGACTTGTTCCCTTTAATATTAGATATAAGATTGGTAGATGGTTTACATTAAACATTGTAAAATATCTGGTCCCATATTTAATATTCTCTTTGAATTCAGTTTGAATTCTTCATTGCTTAAGTCGCGTCCTGATGCAGGTCAACCATTTCGGAAAGTGCGTGATCTCTTTCAGGATAGTGTTTGAAAGAGTGGATATATTTTCAAAACTGTCCAACTTAGTTTCCAAGTTCAGAAAATCTGATTCAATGTGTCACCCTGTGGATTTGAGGCTACTCCTGCTGGTGGCATTTCTTCTCTATCATGGGAAGACTTGAGGACCAGCTCTCTCGTCTGCCTCTGTCTGCAAAGAGGATCCCTGAAACCACACTGGGAGCTTCCTAGGGGGCCCACTGTTCATAGGCAGGTGGCTTAGAGCTTTAGGAATGCACCCATATTGGGCTGAGGGAAACTGGAGACAAAATCTGGGAGAAATCCCAGGGTCTGTCACAGAAGCAGCCACATACAACCTGTGGAAACCTCAGCGTGCCCCAGCTTTCCTTCTTAATATCCTCTCATTAACTTCCTTTTCTCAGGTGAATAAAGGTCAGGGCTGGTCATGCCTAGCTTGTCTGTAGAAGGGAGGCTAATCTTTAATTTATTCATCCCGTCATACTTTGTTTTTTAATAGAAAACTATAAAACCTTGCATGTGGGTGTACTTTTGGTGTTCTTAGAAGTTTTTTTGTTCTTTGAGTAAAATTGCATTTCAATTTTAGAACTCAGTAAGAACAAAATGACATCAATAATCATTGATTGGGGCCATAATAATAGTTGCTAGGCTAAGTCCTACAGATGAATTAATTCTCACACTGTCACTAGGAAGTAGAGCCAGGCCTTTCTGGTGCTCTATAATTAAGGAGAAGAGATCACACCACACCCTCATTAAGAATAGATTAAACGTCTTAGTTAATTAGCCAGGGATAAAGAAACTCCCTGAGGCAGTGACCAATGTGGCCTGTCTTGGCAAGGAATTCCCTGGCCTCTACTCCCTGAGAAAGTCCACCTGGAAGGCTGTAGCCACAGGAAGTGGGAAAAAAAAAAAAAAAGTCAGTGTCCAGGTGTCCCTAATAATACATCAGCCTCCAGCCTCCCAAATAATTATATCCTCATAATCAGGTATTATTATTTTCCAAATCCCATGGCCTTAACAATTACAGTAGTTCCCTGAATATTACATCTTGGCAGTGAGATGAGTCCTTTGAAAACAGGGGGACAAAAACTTATTTATTAAAAATAATCAGTTGAGATGAAAATACAGTTCGGTTTCAGTTCAATGACTAGGGCAACGAAAATCTGGTTGTTAGAAGAACTTGGGAGCCTAATGTCCAGTATAAAGATAAAAAGCTAAAGTGTAGAGATTTGAGACTATAATATTGGAAGTTGTCAGGATAGTTCGGGAGCGGTTCTTTCTAGATCAATGAATGGACTAAATAAGAATGTCCTTGACTTATGATTCTAGGATATGGTACTAGCCGTTTGCATATTGGGACTATCTTGGGGAAATGCTTTATTATAACATTTTCTCCATAAAGCTAGATTATACCTCTATTGAGAGAACCCATATGAGTCTAAAACGGAACAGGCAATACTTTCTTGGATCAACGTGATATGGCTTCCTGAATATAAAAGGGCGAGGTTGCCTGGTACTTGTATAGATAGAGAGATAACTATAAATATATATATATATATTTATACATATGTGTGTGTATTTATACATACACACACATAAACACACGCACAGATATATATACATACGTATAAGTTCCTTAGTGCCAGATACAGTAACATGAAAGAATGCTTCCATTATTAGGAAAAGATACTCTTCCATTGTCGGGTCTAAGGGACATTGTCTAATTTATTAGCTGCCAGCCATATATGGTCCTTTAAATTTAAACATAAATTCAATTAATTAAATTCAAACTTCAGCTCCTCAGTCATGCTAGCGTATCTCAACTGCTCAACAGCCACATGTGGCTAGTGGGTACCATATTGGACCCCCAGATAGAGAAATCTTCTGTCATTATGGAAAGTTCTACTGGACAGCGCTGGTCTAGAAGTTAGGGAGGTTTTTTTTTTTTTTGAATAAGTTCAATGAGAGCTTTTAATCATATACTTTCAATAAAGTCATCCTTGAACCAAGTTCTGTGGTAGATGATGAGAAGCGGGCTATGTTATCATGCTCTCCACACAGAGATTCAATTTCTAATTAGAAGTTGATGAAGTTCCTTCATTTACTACAGTATCATTGGCACCACATTTTCCAACTGCAGTAAGAAGTTCAATTATCTCTCAGAAGATAAAAGATAGGGGAATTTATTCAACCATCTAGAAAAAATAAATATCTATGAGAGACGTGTCTGTGTGTGTGTATGTGTGTGCATGTTTGTGTTGACTGGAAACCAAGCTCGAGGACAGCATGTCGCTACCTCCTAAAGTGAAAAGCTAGACAAACTGTGCTTATCTTGCAGCACTGCCAGGAAGAGGTCAGTCGAGTCCAGTGACCATCCCTGTACTTCTGGCCCCCATAAGGGAATCACTGGAGAGGATTCTTAGAAGGAATTACAAGGAGCAAAGAATTACCAGCGGCTCCTAAAGCTTCTGTTGGGAAGTGGCATACTGCTCACATTTCCCTGGTCAAACCTAGTCACCTGAAACCTGATGTCCATGGGGTGGAAAGCACAGTCCCCGCACAGACAGCAGTAGCAAACAACTGGGGACAAGAATACGTCTGACCATAAGGCCCTTTGCTACTAGTAAAATAAACAGCTCACTCATTCTCTTCTGTGTATCCTTTTATAATGGAATGGGTTCCATTATCTCCGACTAGAAAAAGGAATCTCATTTTTAGAACAGCTGAGGTTTTTGGTTCTTCACCATGATCCACCATAGGCCCCTGTGGTTTCTGGAGTCTGATCAGCTTCAATCTGTGGTCAGCTGCACAGGCCTCCCCGCTCCTGTAATCTGAATCTGTAGAAGGAATGCAAAGCAGAGAAAACTTGTTCATAACACTACCCATTCCAATTGCAGAGGACCTCATCTAAAGTAAAAAAATCCGTTACTATATGATTTGTTTGTTTGTTTTAATTTTATTTATTTATTTTGGTTACGCTGGGTCTTAGTTGCAGCTGGCAGGCACCTTAGTTGCGGCCAGTGGGCTCCTTAGTTGTGGCTCGCAGTCTTCTTAGTTGTGGTATGCAAACTCTTAGTTGCAGCATGCATGTGGGATCTAGTTCCCTGACCAGAGATGGAACCCGTGTCCCCTGCATTGGGAGGTGGATTCTTAACCACTGCACCACCAGAGAAGTCCCGTGTTACTATATGATTTGAATAAAAGGTGTTGCTTATGGCCATGAGGATGAAGCGAGAGTAACTGCCCCTGGGAACCTTTACAAATGATGTCATATTTCTTTCTCATTATCAGGATATTTCAGAGAAAGATGTACAGTGGTAGCTTTATATAGGCAAATGTAACCTGACTGTCATCTTTTAGAAAAAGCTAGTATTAATCCACATGGAAATGATACCTATGAGACAGATGTTTTTATTCCTGTTTCGCAAAAGAGCCAACTGAGTACAGACAAATTGAACAACTTGCCCGGGGTCTTGCAACCCTCCAGAGCCAGATCTGAGATTTGAACTCTTCCTGATTCCCGATTTACACAGGGATCTGGTGAGCATCCTCCTACTTATATCAGGAAGTAGCATCTGGCAGGGGGGTATTCCTGCATTTGCCAGGACCTTTGCCAAGGGCATTACCTACATAAATTCATTGATCCTGAAAACCACCCTATAGAAATAAATATGATTTTTTCCTATTTTATGACCAGGGAAATTGAAACAGAGAAAGGTAAACACCATGTGCAATTTACACAACTACGAAGTGTTAGAGACAGAATTTGAAACCCAGTCTAACTCTAAAGCCAGTGTTCGTCATTGCTTACTAACCTCTGCTGTTAGGGCTTCTCTGCAATGCTTAGATCTGCATCCAGAACTCAGGGTGCCCTGAAGGGGAGAGAGGCAGTAAACCCAAAGTGAGACCAGAAAGATAAATAAAAGGCCAGTAAAAAGGAGAACTACTTGAGAAACAATGTATGGGACTGGATGATGGTGTAGGTTTATAGCGGAAATGAGAATATTTAAATAAGAATGAGAAAAGAAAATAACTTAATCATGAAATAAAAATGGACTCCTGGGCTTCCCTGGTGGCGCAGTGGTTGAGAGTCCGCCTGCCGATGCAGGGGACATGGGTTCGTGCCCCGGTCCGGGAGGATACCACATGCCGCTGAGCGGCTGGGCCTGTGAGCCATGGCCGCTGAGCCTGCACGTCCGGAGCCTGTGCTCTGTGGTGGGAGAGGCCACAACAGTGAAAGGCCTGCGTACCGCAAAAAAAAAAAAAAAAAAAAAAAAAAAAAAAAGGACTCCTGTCTCAGAAGCTCAATCACTAATTTTAACTTTCAGATCGAATTTTTGTCTTAAGCATGCTTATTTTGATTCTAATCCAGTTGGAGCAAGTTTATAGTTAAAGTGGCATTTACTCCATTGCGTATTTTTCAGAGTGATTAGATTGGAATGTCTAGAACAGAGGAAGGCCCTTGGGATCCAGGCACATCCAATGTCTCGATCACACGATAGAAACAAGCAGCTGAAAAGCAAACTTGGTGGGTGACCAGTCTGAGTCACAGGCATTTTTAGATGGTAAGCTCAGGCAGGAGCCTTGGAGCTGAGGTCCCTGGGACACATTCATTGCTAGGAGCTCTGTGTTTATTACGTTCTCATCAGTGACCATTAAGAGAGGTAGAGCAGGAAAAATGAATAAAGGACTATCAGGATGACTGAATCATGTAACAATCGTGCACAGCTCAGACACGTCTGAAAGATGGGCTATTCTGACCGAGTTAGCATAGCTGACATCAGTTCTTATTACAGAGCATCTTAGAACCAATTTCTTTTTAAAGAATTGCTACCCAAAATGGTAAGATATTGAAAGTGGAATCCTTACTAGGCCAACTCTGAAAGGAGTTGGTATATAATTTCTTACCATTTCAACTAGACCTATGTACTGGGCTACGTAGCTGACATCCAAATGACACCCGCAATGCTTAGAAATCCCTCCTCAAGAGAATCATTCCCATTCCATACATTTCTGGAATGGTGCCCAGAATTTAAAATAACAGCCCTGTGTCTTGCTATTCATTTTAAACCAAGACATAAATGTCCTTGATATTGGCTTACTGGGAAAAAGGCAGAAAAACTGATAAAGATTTCTCTGGAAGACAAACAGTCCTACAGACCTTCCGCTAGGCCAGAGTGGAGATAATTATTTACTGTTGGTGAAGCAGTTGGAGCTGTGGTTCTGGGCTTAAGGAAGATACATTTTTGGCCTTGAGGACCTAGAGAGTGCCCCTTGGAACAACTGGTTTTCCAGGATACTCACCAAAGTCTGCAGGCATTGAAAACACTGCGAAGTCTGCCAGGTGTCGGATTCCACAGGAGAGGACTCTGTCCTTCCTGAGAGGAGCAAACAACCACGATGGAGATCCCAGACTCTGATCCCCCACTGAGACCAACAATTAGACAGCGATCCCTGAGTAAAAACAGCTTCAGGAGAGTTCTGAAGTCCACTAAAGATGTTTTAGTAACACAGTGAAGAAAAAAAATGGAGAATAAAAGCACATAAGGGGAAGGAAGAATAGCTTCATTTTGTCTGCATTATCCCATCCCCCAAGCCGGCGTTGCTCAGCACCAAGAGGAAACTCCCCAGCCGGGAAGAGTTTTCCTTGCAGGGAAAGGAAAAGCAGGGTGGATGACCAGCTTTCCCCCAGCCTTCTGGGGGCACTGCACAAAGGTCCCACTTCAGTTTCACCCCCACTCAAAGACCGGCAAAGCTGAGATGCATAGATGGCTAGAAACAAGGAGGAAAAGCATTAGCCACAGAGCAAGAGAAAGACTGAGGATTCCCGTGATCTGCTCCGCAAGTGACCTCAGTAGCTTTCGCCACTGAAGAAACCAATGGCCAGCAGCGCTGCCACAGACCCCCTGCAGATTTCACCAGCTTTTACCCCACAGGTATTTGTGTTGCGTGACACCAGCCACCTAAGTCCCACCCAGCTCTCTCCTCTTCCCTGCCCCCAGCAGAGCCAGGGAATCACACCGGCAGCCCAGGCCTCTGCAGTTGTGCAAGTGCAAGATGCCAGCCTAGACCCCACAGCTGACACTCACTGCTGTGTATGCACTCAGGGCTAGCCCCTTCAGCTGTGCATTTGCACACCACGGGCCTCCACTGCCCCCTGCATAGCTGGGGAGGACTGTGAAGCCATAGTAGGAAACACCAGCAGCCAGGGTCCCTACAGCTGCCAGTGCACTTACAGTTAGCCCTGGCCTTTGCTGCTGGCCCTGGACCCATCACTAAATGTCTGTTTGCAATCAGCCCCTACCTACCTGCGGCTGGCCCTTATAGCCAAGTGTGTGCACACCACCAGCTCTGGCCAGTACTGCTGCTTGCCCTGGTCCCTAACCACTGTAGCTCAAGGCATCGCTGAGAACCCCAACATCCCTTGCAGGATCTGTAGATATGCTGCAGATATGCTGCATATAAGGGCTATGAAGTTGTCTGTGATGTGGACCTCTAAACCCTGGGCCAAAGAGTCAGCCTGCTCCCCCCACACCTGGTGCCACCACACACCCCAGCACTTGGTGTCCTACGTCACTAGACCTGTAGTTACAGAATGCTCCAGTATGGCCCTAACCACAGGTAAAAGTCATTTCCTACCAAAGTCAGTCCAGAAAGTCTGAAAGAGCTGACTGCTTCTTCAAATGTGTAGACACCTATGCAGGACTACAAGGATCCTGAACTATCAGGGAAACATGACTCCACCAAAGGAATATAAATCAATAGTAAACCTCCAGTAACTGGCCCCAAAGAAATGGAGATGCAGGAATTTCCCAACAAAGAATTCAAAGTGATTGTTCTAAAGATGCTTAGAGAGCTACAAGAGAACCTAGATACACAATTTAGTGATATCAGGAAAACAATATAAGCACAAAATGGGAAGTTCAGCAAAGAAAGATAGAAAACATAAAAAAGAACCAAAGAGAAATTCTGGAGCTGAAGAATGCAGTGACTGAACTGAAGTATTCAATAGAAAGCCTCAACAGCAGACTAGGTCAAGCTGAAGAAGGAATCACCAAGTTCAAAGATAGATCATTTGAAATTGTCCATTCAGAGAAGAAAAAAAAAAGTAATGAAGAATACCTACAGGTCTTATGGGACACCATTAAGAAAAACAATCTACATATTATTGAAGTCTGAGAAGAAGAGAGGAAGAAAGGGCTAGAAATCTTATTTAAAGAAATACTGGCTGATCCAGCAGTTGAGCGAGCAGGATACATCAGGATTGCTGGGTGGCAGGGACTCACTGCCAGAGCCCCAGGTGCATGACCTGGTCCCAGTACTCCTGGTGCACATTTCTCCACTTGGGGCCGTGATGGGGACCTGGACCCAGCATGTTTTTCTTTGAACATCTCTGGGTGAGGTCCAACTGCTGGGTCGGGATGTGTTAACCACCATATAATATTATCACAGTAATCTGAATATAAAGGTTGAAGTACAAAAGTATTCAGAGTAGATGTAGCTACAATAACTTGTTAATGGATACATAATATAAAAAGATGTGAAGTTTGACATCAAAAACATAAAATATGCAGAGGAAAAATAAAAGAGAAGAGTTTGTGTGTGTGATGAAAGTTAAATTGTTATCAGTTTAAAAAAGACTGTTATATGTGTAAGAGGTTTCAAGTAAGCCACAAAGTAAACCCAAAATGAAAACCTACAGTAAATACATATAAGATAAAGAGAGGGGCTTCCCTGGTGGTGCAGTGGTTGAGAATCCACCTGCCGATGCAGGGGACACGGGTTCGTGCCCCGGTCCGGGAAGATCCCACATGCCGTGGAGTGGCCGGGCCCGTGAGCCATGGCCACTGAGCCTGCACATCCGGAGCCTGTGCTCCGCAAAGGGAGAGGCCACAACAGTGAGAGGC
>NW_020837947.1:74347805-74472518 GCF_003676395.1 Aethalodelphis obliquidens | reverse complement strand
GATAAAGAGAAATGAATCATAGCATACCACTATTGAAAATCATCATTTCATGAAGGAAGACAGCAAGAGTGAAAGAAAGGAGCAACCAAACTAAAAAACAGCCAAAAAAAATAATAAAAATTGACAAGATGGCAATAGTAAGTCCTTACCTAGCAATAATTGCTTTAAATGTAAATAGATAAAATTCTCCTATCAAATGGCATAGAGTGAATGAATGGATTTTTTTTTAAAGACCCAGCTATATGCTGCCTGCAACAGACTCACTTCCGCTTCAAAAACACACACAGGCTCAAAGTAAATGAATGGAAAAATATATTCCATGCAAATTAAAACCTAAAGAGAGCAGGGGTAGCTGTACTTGTATCAGACAAAATAGACTTTCAGTCAAAACCTGCAGCAAGAGATAAAGAAGATCATTAGGATATCTGCCTGAACATATTTTTAATGCAGAGGAAAGAGCCTTATTCTGGAAAAATAATGCCACAAAGGAAGAGAAGCAAGCGCCAGGATTTAAGGCAGGAAGGGAGAGACTAACTCTACTGTTTTGTGCAAATGTATTTGGGTTTATGATTAGGACTGCCCTTATCTGTAAAGGTGCTATTCCTTGAGTCATGAAGAGAAAATAAACACCAGCTGCTGGTCTTCTGGTTGTACAACAAGAAGGCCTAGACAATAAGAGCACTTTTTCTGGATTGGGTCCATCAATGCTTTGTCCCTGAGGACAAGAAATACCTTGCGAGTAAGAAACTGCCTTTTCAAGTTCTCTTGATATTGGACAATGCCCCTGGGCACCTAGAACCCCATGAGTTCAACACCAAACATGTTGAAGTGGCCTAGTTGCCCTCAAACACAGCGTCTCTAGTTCAGCCTCTAGATCAGGGGGCCATAAAGACCTTTAAGGCTCATTACACGTCGTACTCTATGGGAAGGATTGCCAACACTATGGAAGAGAGCCCCAATAGAGAGAATATCATGAAAGTCTGGAAGAATTACACCATTGAAAATGCTATTATTGTTATAGAAAAAGCCACGAAAGCCATCAAGCCCAGAACAATAAATTCCTGCTGTGTCTAGATGTTGTGAATGACTTCACAGGATTTATAACAGAGAGCCAATCAAGGAAATCATGAAAGACATTGTGGATATGGAAAATTTTTTTTAAAAGGTGGGGATTGAAGGGTTTCAAGATATGGTCCTTGGAGAAATTTAAGAGTTAATAAACACCAGATGAATTAACAGAAGGCAACTTGATGAAGTTGAGTGCTTCTGAACTGGTACCAGAGGATGAGGAAGAAGACATATAAGGAGCAGTGCCAGATAATGAACTGACATTAGTCAACCTGGCAAAAGTGTTCTGATCATTCGAAACTGCTTTTGACTTCTTTTACAACATGGACACTTCTATGATGCAGGCACTGAACCTAAAGCAAATGGTGGAAGAAGGATTGGTACCATATAGAAATATTTTTAGAGAAATAAAAAACCAAAAATGTCAGAAAGAAAATTATGATGTCTTTGCATAATACAAGTGTAACTCCCCTTTTACCTCCTTCAACTCTTCCACCTCTGCTGCCCCTGAGACAGCAAAACCAACCCCTCCTCTTCCTCATTCTCAGCCTACTCAATGTGAAGATGACCTTTATGATGACCCATTTGCACTTAATGAATAGTAAATAATCGTCATGCCTTACAGTTAATAAGCTTATCTGTTGCGTATGTGTGTGAGTGTCTTTGTGTGAAAGTCTAATAACTGCATGACAAGAACTGTATGAGATGTTTTTGTGTCACCATCATCATCAGCATTGCTTAAGTACTCATCCTGTAGAACACTGTGTGCAAGACTTGTATTGAAGTGCATAGCCTATTGTTATATAGGCATAAAGTGAGTGATATTTAATATATAATTAATAATGTGTTAGTTTTCTTACTGTTTTATAACTTTCAGAGAATTACATTACCATACAGTATACCTCTCTCTCGTAATTGGAGAAACTACATATCAGCCTATCATCACATGTAAATGGTTTTTTTAAAAATGTAACAATGTTTCCATACTGTATTATGAATATGACTGTAATACTGTATGTCATAAAAATGTGGTAATGATTTATTCATTAATGAATAGACTAGGCTACTGTGAAGCAAGTATATTGATTACACTAGCCTACCATAAAGCAGTCATATTGATGCTTCTTCTTTATCAAGGCATGAATTGTTATACCTGTAAATAAATATGAATTTCTTTTTCACATCATATTTTCATTTTTCATATCTGGTGTTAGTAATGTGTATAATGTCTACAGTATTCTGTATCATATAAGGCAATATGGATACAGGTACTTCAAGATGAATGACAGATGATTCATCTTGTAAACAGACGATGTAAACTTACAGCATCAATGAATACAGTACTGTACTGTAAATGTATTTTCTCTTCCTTGTGATTATCTTAATAGCATTTTCTTTTCTCTGCCTTACCTTATTTTAAGAATACAGCATATAATACATATAACATACAAAATATGTGTTAATCAACTATGTTATCAGTAAGGCTTCCAGTCTACAGTAGGCTGTAGTTTTGGGGAAGTCAATAGTTACACCTGGATTTCCAACTGTGTGGGGGAGGTCACCATCCCTAACCTCCCACATTGTTCAAAGGTCAACTGTATGTGGATATTAAACAACATACTCCTGAGCAACCAATGGGTCAGAGGTAAAAGCAAAAGGAAAATCAAAACATCAAAAATGGAAATATAACATACCAAAACTTATGAGATGCAGCAAAAGCAATGCTAAGGGAAGTTATAGTGATAAATGCCTACATTAAGAAAAAGGAAAGATCTTAAATACACAACTTAAATTTACACCTCAAAGAACTAGAAAAACAAAAACAAAGCCCAAAGTTAGCAGAAGAAAACGATAACAAAGATCAGAGAAGAAATAAATGAAACATAATAGAAAAACAATAGAAAAGATCAACAAACTGAGTTGATTTTTTAAAAGATAGATAAAACTGATAAATCTTTAACTAGACTTACCAAGAGAAAAAGGATTCAAATAAATAATATTATAAATGAAGGAAGAAACATTACAACTGATACCACAGAAAAACAAAGGATAATGAGATATTACTATGAAAAATAATATGCCAACAAATTGGACAACCTAGAAGAAATGGATAAATTCCTAGGAACATAAGACCTAGGAAGTATGAATCACAACCTACCAAGTATGAATCAGAAATAGAAATGAAATAGAAAACCTGAACATAACAATAACAAGTAATGAGATTGAATCAGTAATTAAAAACCTCCCAACAAAGAAAAACTCAGGACTGGATGTCTTCACAGGTGAATTCTACCAGAAAGTTAAAGAAAAATTAATGCCAATTCATCTCAAACTCTTCCAAAAATCAAAGAGGAGGAAACAGTTCAAATTTATTTTACAAGGTCAGCATTACCCTGATACAAAAGCCAGTTAAGTATACTAAGAGAAAACATGTATATGTATAACTGAATCACTTCATTGGACCCCTGAAACTATCACAACATTGTTAATCAACTGTACTCCAATATAAAATAAAAAGTGAAAAGAAAAGAAAAGAAAACTACAGGCCAATATCCCTGATGAATATAGAGGTGAAAATTCTCAACAAAAATATTAGCAACCAAATTCAACAGTACATTTAAATGCTCATACACCATGATCAAGTGAGATTTATCTCTGGGATGCAAGAATAGTTTAATATGTGTAAATCAATAAACATATATCACATTAACAAAATAAAGGATAAAAATCATATGATCATCTCACTAGATGCAGAAAAGGCATTTGACAACAATTCAACATCCTTCATGATAAAATGCTCAGCAAATTGGATATAGGAACACCATGCCTCAACATAATAAAGGCCATATATGACAAGCCCACAGCTAACATCATACTCAATGGTGAAAGTTTGAAAACTTTCCCTCTATGGTTAGGAACAAGACAGAGGTTCCCACTCTCACTACAATTCAACATAGTACTGGAAGTCCTAGCCAGGGTAATAAGGCAAGAAAAGGAAATAAAAGAAAGAAAAAGAAATAAAGAATTTCCATCTAAATCAAAAAGGAAAAAGTAAAATTATCTTTTGCTGATGACATGATCTTGTACATAGAAAATCCTAAAGACTCCATGGAAAAACCGTTAGACCTAATAAATGAATTTGATAAAGTTTCAGGATACAAAATCAACATACAAAAATTAGTTGCATTTCTATACACTAACAATGAACTATTTGAAAAAGAAATAAAACGATCCCATTTACAATAGCATGAAAAAGAATAAAATACTTAGGAATAAATTTAACCAAGGAAATGAAATATATATACACTATTACACATTGATGAAAGAAATTGAACACACAAATAAATGGAAAGATATTCCATGTTCATGGATCATGAGTTAATAGTGTTAAAATATTCATACTACCCAAAACCATCTATAGATTCAATGCAATCCCTATCCAAATTCCAATGGCATTTTTCACAGAAATATAAAAATATCGTAAAATTTGTATGGAACAACAGAAGGTCTCAAATAGACAAAGCAATCTTAAGAAAGAACAAAGCCAGAGGCTTCACACTTCCCGATTGCAAACTATTTTACAAAGGTGTAGTAATCAAAACAGTATGGTACTGACATAAAACCAGATACATAGACTAATGGAACAGAAGAGAGAACCCAGAAGTAAATCCACACATACTTGGTCACCCAATGTTTGACAAGAGAGCCAAGAATACCCAATGGGGAAAGGATAGTCTCTACAAAAATGGTATTTGGGGAAATGCCCTGGTGGTTCAGTGGTTAGGACTCTGAGCTTCCACTGCAGGGGGTGCAGGTTCAATCCCTGGTTGGGGAACTAAGATCCCACATGCCATATGGCACAGCCAAAAAAATTTTTAAATGGTGTTTTGAAAACAGGATATACACATGTAAGGATTGAAATTGGTTCCCAATCTTAACATTACTCACAAAAATTAACTCAAAATGGATTAAGTACTTAATGGTAAGACCTAAAAACCACAAAACTCCTGGAAGAAAACATAGGGGAAAAGCTCCTTGACATCAGTCACGGCAATGATTTTTTTAATATGGCACCAAAAGCAGAAGCAACAAAAGAAAAAATCAACAAGTGAGACTATCAAACTACAGATTTCTGCACAGCAAAAGAAATAATAATATGAAAAGGCAATATGCAGAATAGAAGAAAATATTTGCAAACCACATATCTGATAAGGGGTTAATATCAAAAATAGGAACTCATAACAATAGCAAAAAATAAAAACAATTTAAAAACGGACAATTTTAAAAATAGACATTTTTCCAAAGAAGGCATAAAAAGTGGTCAACAAGCTTATGAAAAAGTTCTCAACATCACTCATAATTAGGGAAATGGAACTCAAAACCATGATGTATCACCTCACACCTGTTAGAATGGCTGTTATCAAAAAGACAAGAAATAACAAATCTTGGGGAGGATGTGGAGAAAAGGGAACTTTGGTGCACTGTTGTTGGGCATGCAAATTGGTACAACCACTATGGAAAACAGTATGGAGTTTCCTCAAAAAAAATTAAAAATAGAACTACCATATGATTCAGCAATTCCAGTTATAGGTGTATACTGGAAGAAAATGAAATCACTATCTCAGAGAGATACCTGCACCCTCATGTTCATAGCAGCATTATTCCCAATAGCTGAGACATGGAAACAACATAAGTGTCCCTCAACAGATGAATGGATAAAGAAAATATAAGATACATATATAAAATGTGAGATATGTACAAAATGTATTCACATATACAAATAAATGAAATATTCATAAAAAAGAAAAAAATTCTGCCATTCCGCAACAACATGGATGAAACTTGAGAGCACTATGCTATGTGAAAGAAGTCAGACAAAGACAAATACTGTATGATCTCACTTATATGTGGAATCTAAAAACATCAGTCTCATAGAAACAGAGAGTAGATTGGTAGTTGCCAGGGGCTGAGGGGCAGTGGGGGGAATAGAGACATGTTGGTCAAAGGGTACGAACTTTCAGTTTTAAGATGAATAAGTTTGGGAAATATAATATACAGCATGGTGACTATAGGTAACAAACTGTCTTGTGTGTTCGAAAGTTACTGTAAGAGTAGAGCTTTAATGTTCTCACCATAACAACAACAACAATAAAATGGTAATTGTGTAAGATAAATTATGTGTTAACTAACCTTATTGTAAACATTTTGCAATATATATGTGGATCAAATCATTACATTATATACTGTTTAAAAAAGTTTTATTGAAGTATAGTTGATTTACAGTGTTGTGTTAGTTTCAGGTGTGCAGCAAAGTGGCTCAGTTAAATATATATATATTCTTTTTCAGATTCTTTTTCATTATAGGTTATTACAATATATTGAGACTAGTTCCCTGTGCTATACAGTAACCCCTTGTTGATTGTCTATTTTATATATATAGTAATGTGTATTTGTTAATTCCAAACCCCTAATTTATCCCTCCCCCCCGTTTGGTAACCATAATTTTGTCTTTTATATCTGTGAGTCTATTTCTGTTTGATGATAAGTTCTTTTGTACCATTTTTTTAGATTCCACATATAAGCAATATCATATAATATTTGTCTTTCTCTGTCTGGCTTACTTCACTTAGTATGATAATCTCTAGGTCCATCCATGTTGCTGCAAATAGTATTATTTCATTCCTTTTTATGGATGGGTAATATAACATTGTACATATATACCATGTGTTCTTTATCCATTCATCTGTCGATGGACATTTAGGTTGCTTCCATATCTCAGCTATTGTAAATATTGCTGCTGTGAACATTGAGGTGCATGTATCTTTTCAAATTAGAGTTTTCTCTGGATATATGCCCAGGAGTGACATTATACACTTTAAATTTACACAATGTTATATGTCAATTATATCTCAATAAGCTGGGGGAAAAAGAATATGAAGGATTTGGGGCTTAATTTTTAAGTACTCCGATCTTGGAGGCTGATTGTAAAGCTTGGCATCCCGTACCCATGGTGATCTACAGGTGGATTGGGTCATTAAGAATCTCCCCTCCTGTAATATGCTACTACTTTATGTAATGAATGACCCCAAGCATAGATTCTTATAGGTATTTAGAAGAGAATTTCAAACTAAAAAGAAAACATAGTAATTTTGTCCCACCACAAATCAGCCCATCTGTGATTTGTGTATCGAGACTTCCCCAGAGAGATTTAGGCAATTAAAAATTGCAAGCCCTTAATTAGGATGAAAGAGTCAGAGATGGTAGATGAAGATGCTGATGAGTTCCAGAAGGGCTCTGTGCGTTGGAAGAGTTGGGTAGTCAATGCAATATTACATGTAAAGCAGAGTGGAACATTTCATTAGCAAACAATGTAATGATGCCCAGAGATTCCCCAGAGGGGCTCCTCGTGTGTCCTGATCTTGGGGGCCTGTTTCTTCTGGTGTGCTTTCGGGACCATTCAGTGGGTGGACGGCCCTGCTTTCCCCCAGTGGAACTAAAGAGGGCGTGTCGAATCCAACACCTTCCAGAGCTTGCACTGGACTTTGTCAGCCGTGACTTTGTCAGCCGTATGCTTTCTATAATCATCCATCATAAGCAAAGAAGAATTGTTTCTACCCCTCTCTCTGCCAGGCCTGCCTCTAGTACCCAAGATTCCCCTCTGCCACTGGGTGGTTTACATATCATTCTTTCTGTTTGGAACAACCTTCTCTGTTTTCCACACCTAAGTCTCTCCTGTTCTTTGATAGACAGCTTGAACTTCACCTCTTCCAGCAAGTATCTGAGGGTTAGCCTCACATTCTTAAAAAATTCTATTGTGAATTCCTTGATTATATGGTGGTGTAACTGCCTGGGTTCATGAAAACAGTACTAACCAGGGGTCTTTAATTAAAATGCAGTAATGGTGAGGCACAAGTGAGATGCCTGCTGGTCTGGAATTTAGGAGAACAAATGTCTGAAGGGAAAAGGAAAGTAGGATTCAAGTAGACTTTCTAACGATAAAGACTCCAAAGAAAAGACTGCATTTAGGAAACTTAAAATACTGTTAATCATAAATAGAAATCTAAAAATAAGTTTGGACGGGTATATGTGGGAGAGAGTGTAAAAGAATAACAATTAAGACTTCTGCAAAGTGACACAGGAAATGGAAATAATAATCTGAATATTTTAGGCCAACACCAACAAAACACCTAACAATTGTTTTTGATGTACTGGAAAAATAAACAGATTTCATCTTTTAGTTCCTGGGCAATATTAAAAAATTTTATTCTACCATTAGATATTCCCTCTGGCAACTTCCTAAAATGATTCTAGAGGTATTACTGACTCTTCTAACTTTATTTCCCCTGCTACTATTACTTTGTATGTTATTCTGTAAGCACCTTGCTTATTTTCTTGCCTATAGGGAATAATTTTACCTAAATATTAACATTAGTCATTTGAGCATAGTATTTCACAAACATTTTTACCCCTCTGCTTTTCTAAGACCATCCATTACTTTTATTCTGTTTCCTGCGTCGACATTTTTCATGCTGTTTGCAATGATTTTCAGTAGGAGAAAAAAGCTTAAATGCATACAATGATGCTTCCGTGAGACGGAATTTTCAAAGATATTTGTTGCCTGGATCTGTTGCTACAGTTTTAAAATAGAAATGTTATACCCAGGAAAATAAGGGCGTATTTTGCCACTGTAGGTAGGTTCAAATTTCCCCAAATATTTTTATTGCTTGATTTCCTTTTTTTTTTTTAGTTTCACAAGAAACTATTTGTGCATTCAGAATTTCTTTCTATTTATTGAGATCGTTTTTACTCATTGTTCCTTGATGTCAGCTCACCAAAATATCTGATTTCAGTATGTTTTCTGGTTGGATTCCTGAGAGCTGGCAACCTCAAACAGGTTTGTTTAGCTGTGTGATGCACAGAACTGCAGGAAGGAAGCAAAGGCTGTTAGCACAAGCCAGGAGGAAATCTTTAAAAGTGTGATGAGCCATGTCACACACACTAAGGACACAAAGAAATTGCATTCTGCACCCTCCGTAGAGATATTGATGGTAAGTAACAGAATGTTGGGAGCCAGAGTGTTTACGGAGGATCAATGCAGCCTCGGCTGCAGGTGAGAGGGAGCTGAGGATGCCAGAGCCGCCGGACACCAGGGTCAGAACTGCTGGTCCTGCAGCCTGGAAACTCTGTGAAGCTAGCCTTGAGTGAGAGCATTTTTTTTTTTTTTTAAGCTGGACCGAGACAGCTCCTTGAGTGCAATGTCATTCTGGTCATCAGATCCAAATACGAGCTCAGCAGCTCTTTAAAAAAAAATAAAAATAAAAAAGAATAGCAGATAGCTGCAGGGCCAGCCCTTCCCCCTGATGACTGTACACATTGATTTGCTTTGCAGATTGATTGCTTTTGGCATTTGCAGCCCTCCTGAACAACGTGGGGTGGGGGGGGAGAAATCCAGGGACTGGGCCAAATTCACGATGATGAATGTGTGTGAAGACACATGTGGCGTCACATAGCTTGCTCTGGATAACAGCACTTAAGAGTAATAACAGCTGGATTCAAGTTTTTTAAATGAAGGCCATATTATTATTGGGGGGTATTGGATCGATGGGAGTCAGAGGGAGATAAAAAATTATTTGACATGAATGGGTTGTACCTTGGGATAGCGGCCACCAGGCGGGCATGACACACTGCTCTGGGTCTTTGTGGGATGACTTTTCTCACCTGGACTTGGGTGTTATGCCTTAGTTTGCAACGAGGGCACAGAAGGAGCACAGAACCTCTTCCGTATTTATTGTGGGGATTTTGTAAAGTATATTGTCCAATAAATCTCACGCTGCTTTCTTCACGAAGATATGCAAGAGAAATTCCTCACAGACCTTAGAGACAGGAAAAGCTATGTTCTCCAGAGGAATGGTGCTGTTTCCCCGTTACGGGCGCTGCCTCTGGTGACTGCCAGGGTTTTCCTTCTGCTTTGACCCCTAAGACATAGGAACTGGGTTGAGGGTTAGGATCGGACGTTCCACACACCTTGTTCACTACTTTTATTCCTGACTTCGTTTTGCTATCTTAACCTCATTTTCCTTTTAGTTTCATCTCTCTTTCTCATAGGCGTTTTTGCAATATAGCAGAGTATAAATGAAGAGTAAATACGAGTTCTATTTTTAAGTGATAAATTGTCATTTAAAACTTTGCCCAAGTGACGCTGTCATCATGAAGGAAATATCCTTAATTTTTAAGAGATGCACGCTAAAGTACACGTGGGAGTAAAATGATATGGGGCTGTGATTTGCTTTAAAATACTTCAACAACAGTAAAAGGGGTAGATAAAGCAAGGATGGAACATTTTTTTAAAGTGTTGAATCTAAGTAGTTTCTTTACCGTTCCCTCAATTTCTGTGTACGTTTAAAAATTTTAATTAGAAAATGTTTTCCATTTGGATCAAGTTTCTGACATAGTGGGAGGCCAGGCTCGTTGTGAACTTAACAGTTACATTTCCATCAGGAAACGCTTTGTTTATTCGTTGTTCATATAGTCTTCTGAACTGGCTTTGGTTGTTGGTTTGGCTGTGGTTTGGTTTGGTTTGGGTTTCCTCTCTGCCTGCTCAGTTGACGCTCGAAGTCAAAATCTAAGACAGAATGAAGGCAGCAGGTCCGAAATCCAAGGCTACTTAAGTTGTGCTAAACTGAACATAGAAACCCTCCCATGTGCTTAGAAACACATCGTGCTTTCCTCCTTGATTGCCCAAATATGCCCTTCTGAGCTGCCTTTTTTTTTTCCTCTCCACCCAATCCAGATCCAGATCTGGGAATTTAAATCTAAAGAAGCAGGAAGTGCTGATTCATGACAAAAGTGCTACACTAACTTGCAAAGCTGAAAGCACATAACATACCTTGTGCTCTTCCTGTGTCATGCATGTTACTGAATTTGGTTACTTTCTCTGTCTCTGTGTGTTTCCACTCCTGTATAAGAGTGAAGATTTGAGATAAAGACTGGAATTTAAGTGTGTATTAGGAAGGAATGCATCTTGGTTTAAATATGAGTCTGAAAAAATCTGTCATGGGCACTCAGCTAGCTGCTTACTTAGGGAAATGGTCATCTTAAGAGAAATTTATCATATGGCTTCATTGTAGTCACCCCTCCATATCCATGAGTTCTGCATTGCAGATTCAACCAACTGACCAAGGATCAAAAATATTCGGGAAAAAGAATTCCAAAAGTTCCGACAGGCAAAACTTGAATTTGCCATGTACAGGAAACAATTTACATAGATTTACATTGTATTAGGTATTATAAGTAATCTATAGATTATTTAAAGTATACTGGAGGATGTATATAGGTTCTATGCAAACACTATGCCGTTTTATATACGGGACTTGACCGTCAGTGGATTTTGGTATCCACAAGGGTCCTGGAACCAATCCCTCCTCGATACCAAGGGACGACTGTATTGTCTGGGAACTGATGAAAGCAGGAGTAAAATAACCTCTGCTTTCTCTCCATCTGGCGATGGTATAATGGTTGAATAAATGCACTTCGCTTATGGCCTTGAAAAGCACAGGGGACTTCATCTTTCCAAGTGCTTTCATGCAATGCCCAAGGCTTATTCTTGGCATTTCATGCATAACTGGTCCTAATGTTTTATTTTCTTAACACCTGCTGGATCAACAAGAACCCACAGGATCATTGCTCCAAATTGTCTGAAAGAATTCTGACTATGAACCGTTGATCACAGTGGAACCCCTTAGGCCACTAAAAGTAAAATGTCCTATCATTTTCAGCATCATCCACAAAATTTTACTTTCTTCTTGCACAGTCATCATTCCAGATGTACTTTTTTTTTTTCTTTTTTTCTTTTTTTTTTTTGCTGTACACGGGCCTCTCACTGCTGTGGCCTCTCCCGTTGCAGAGCACAGGCTCCCGACACGCAGGCTCAGCGGCCATGGCTCACGAGCCCAGCCGCTCCGCGGCATGTGGGATCTTCCTGGACCGGGGCACAAACCCGTGTCCCCTGCATCAGCAGGCGGACTGTCAACCACTGCGCAACCAGGGAAGCCCCAAATGTACTTTTTAATGAGCCTGATAGTGCTATTCTTATTATGATTTACAGTGGTAGCATTTCACCTAAAAACCGGTGCTATGCACACTATTAGTTAATAAACTTTGGGGAAATATTAGGTTGAACCATAGAAATTGACATTTTTACACTTCAAAATGAACGAATCTTGAAAATTTGACATGGCTCAACTTAACAGTGATCTCTTTTTCAGGCAAATTATTCTGTTTGTTATTTTACTTTTCAGGACTTTCTTAGGTCAACCCCAGGCCGTTTCTGTCAGTCATGGCCTGATGGGCACATGTCGATTTCCTGGGTGTCATCAGTATTCTTGAGCCGTGAGGCCAGGGCTTCAGGGGCCAAGAAATGTGCTTTGTCACCTGCCATGTGGGAGGCAAGGACTGGAGTTCCCTGCAGTTGTCGGTGGGCCCTTCAATGTCCATGTGCCCTAACTTTATTCCCTCTCTTTGTGTTTGAGAGAGATCTAACAGCCACACAGAATGCTAAGGCTCTTAATCCTTGAGGAGATTACCTACCTCAAATTTTAAATTCCTGTCATCATAGGCCATGTTTCTCAAACTGGTATAAATTGTATGTCATGCAAAACCAGAAGATGCTTGGAAATTGTAGTCAGTCCTACCCAGTGATGAATGACTTAAATCACCAGTTTTCTTTGTGTTGAAAGGAACATAAATATACTATGAAATAAAATACAAAAGTCATGTGAATTTTTAAGACTAAATATGACACTTGTTAGACATGTTTTTCTTTTAGAGCTATTGCCACTCCCAGAACCATGCGATGGGAGTTCACTGTTCTCGGCCAGTAGAGGGACTTTAGTGGAAGATTTGAGACCCTGAGTTTAGGAAATGCTTAGATTTGACAGCAAAGCCCATGCAACACTCTGTAAAATTACACTGTAAAATTAGCATAGAATATTAGTCTATAATCATTTGTGGAATGAGTGAGGGTATATGTGACGATTATCATGATAAAAAAAGCCAGTATTTATTGAGTTCTTACAATGGGCCGAAGTATGCGTGCACCAGTATCCCAGAGGCTGGCAAACTATGTCCTGAAAGCCAAATTCAGCCCACTGCCTGTTGTTATAAATAAAGTTTTATTGGAACACAGTCACGCCAAATCATGTACCTGTTGTCTCTGGCTGCATTCACTCTTCAACAGCATATTTGATTTGTTGCAACAGAGACTGTATGTCCTGCGAAACCTAACCTATTTATCATCTGGCTCTTCATAGAAAAAGTTTGCCAACACCTGTATTAATGCATTTATTCCTCAAAGCAAGCTTCTGAAGGACTTTCTATTATTGACTTCATTTTCTCATGAGAAAACTAAGGCATGAGAGGTTATATAACTTACCCAAGGTCGTAGAGCAGGTAAGTGGCAGGACAGGGTTTGGAATCCATCAGTCTGGTTCCAAAACCCATATGTCTTAACTCATTATTAGAGATCCTTCTATATAAGAAGAAACATCTTCAAGGTCATCTTAAAAAAGCAGACCTTAAGTTGATAGCTCCCTAGTAGGTGATGCTGATATAAGTATCTATAACTAAAAAAGGTGCCAAGTCAGAAGATGAGCAGCAAGAAGCCTAGCACATAGCAACAGTGGTGCCTGAGAAGATCACAGCTCATCCGTGTGCTGCCCATTCCCCTTCTGCCTGTGGGCAGACCAGAGAGTCTGAGACACCTGAACAAAGCCCCGTGGAAACCTTGGCTCCAGCCAAAATCACTCTTCCTGAACTTGGCTCATAAATCCCAATTCCACGCTTGTACGTTCCCCAAGTTGTTCTTTTCTACTTTAATGTCCTCCCAATGCCCACAGTGAAAGAGGTGGGGAGTTCAGACATTATGTGAGACAACGTTGATAATGGTGGGGAATGTCAGGTTTACCCTGTGGTGGTCATGACAGTGGCGTTCTTCTTTTTTAAGAAGATGTCGGGGATAGGAGTTTATTAATTAATTTATTTATTTTTGCTGTGTTGGGTGTTCGTTTCTGTGGGGGCGCTTTCTGTAGTTGTGGCAGCGGGGGCCACTCTTTACCACAGCGCGCGGGCCTCTCACTATCGCGGCCTCTCTTGTTGCGGAGCACAGGCTCCAGACGTGCAGGCTCAGTAGTCACGGCTCACGGGTCCAGTCGCTCCGCGGCATGTGGGATCCTCCCAGACCAGGGCTCGAACCCGTGTCCCTTGCATTAGCAGGCGGACTCTCAGCCACCGCGCCACCAGGGAAGCCCAGTGGCGTTCTTTTAACTTAATATTATTAATCTTTCCAGAGGACAAAGGTTATGACGACTTTATAAAATTCTTAAGATCCTGCAGTGTGCATGTGACCACATCATAAATAGAACAAATGATCTCGTTGTCAGGCTTCTGCTAACTGAGATTGCTCTGTTCATTGGTATTCCTGTGCTTATAGAGTGGTGATCTCAGGAATTGTTGAGGGTGCTTCTTCATTCAAAACCTGCATTCATCATAGTTTCAATATTAAAGGTATTTGACTCTTCCTGATTCTGTTTAAAATGTACAATACATATGGTGTGCTATTTTCTTTTTAACTGGAAACAGGTCACTTAAAAAGCATTGGCAGTTTTCTCTAATGATGAAAATGGCGGCTTACCTTTGGAACTGGCTTCCTTTGGGGGGCGGACAGGGAAATTCCCAAATAGTCCCTTGTGTGATATAAATGTAAAGGAAATAGCCACCCAGGTGTTGAGGGAGGAGATAGCCAGGTGTTTGTGGGGTTGAGCCCCAGGCTCTGGCTCTGTAGGCATATGGGGTCTCATAGCCTGTCAGTGTCCAACTGGTTCCTCTGCTTTCAGGGTCAGAGCTGTCAGAGTGGCCTGATGGGACTCAAAAGCCCCAGTGGAGGCCAGATGGCCAGGAGGGGTCATTAAGTCCTGAGGTACAGTTTGCCATAAGCCGGGAGAGTTTGCACTGGTGACCCTGTTTCAAGGTCAGGGCTTTAATCAGCTGAGTGGAACACTAACTCTGAATTCAGTGCATAGCCTATACTAGAACCTCTTTGGACCAGTGACCCAGTACTGTGTGTGCGTCCTGTGTAGAAATGGCTGAGGGTGGGATTCAGCAGAGCTGATTTCATAAAGTCCTTGAAGTCCAGGCCATATCTGTTGTGGGCCACGCATGGCTGAGTCTACGGGGGAAGATGCATCCCTCACTGCTCCCCAAGGAGCTCTGTGCAGAGCAGGGACAGTGGGAGTGCAAACAGTGGACTGCCCTGTCCACCCGACTTCCTACCAGGGAGTGAAGGGGTGGGGGATGTCCAGAGTTGGGGTGTCCTCTTATAGATGGACAAGGGTCTTAACTTCTGACTTGGAGTAATGAGAAGATCCACTCACTATTATTCTCTAAATGATGTTATTTTCTCACCTCACTGTACTATGAATACATCTGTGTACATGAATTTATTGGGCCCATTGAGGACTCTTCATGAATGGAAATCTCTGCTGCTCCCTTCCTTCCAAAGAAAGAATGGATAATCTGTTCTTTGAAAATGTTTGAGTCATGAGTCTACAGTCATTTGGAGGAACTTTAAAATATAAAATTTATACTAAATAGAGTATGAGGCATAATTCTTTTCCACTGCTATGGGGTGTATGGATGTATGGTAGACACAGGGATCTTACTGAAATAGTAAAGAGAAATCTTAAGCAGATAAAACTTTTCATGTATAAGCCAGGAACAATCTAAAATATTTGCCCCTTCCACAATAAATTATATATGTAAAATCTATGTTTAGTTGAGTGCCTAGCAGTGTAATCTAATATTTTACTGATCATCTGATATTTCATCAGAATGAATACGTAACGACAACTTCAGCTGGGTAGTTCTATTAACAGTTTTTGGTCCTCTTCAAGGATTGCTACCTAAGGTTAGCATTTAGATAATAATGCCCCTTCTTCTTCATGTCCAAAACAAATTTTTTTCAGTGCTAGCTATTTCTCTAGGAGTTAAGAAATATGCTTACCTTATGGTAACAATACACAGTCAGGAGTCTCTCCCCCTGCCTTTGCCCCTTACTTGCATAAATCTCTATAAAAGAACATCTTACTTAGAAAAAAACAGAGATTCCATAACTGTCACTGGGAAGTTGGAAAAAATTTCCAGTGCTTCAGAGCAGCTTCCTTGTACAGAGAGGCCCTACCTTATTATTATTATTTTTAACATCTTTATTCGAGTATAATTGCTTTGGCCCTACATTATTGATCCCTGCATGTCCTGGGGACATGGCACATAGAAGGTCCTCACATCTGGTAAACTGCCCCTTTTTGATTTTTTTAAATTGAAGTATAGTTAATTTATAATGTTGTGTTAATTTTGGGTGGCCAGCAAAGTGATTCAGTTATACATACGTATATATCTATTTTTTTTCATATTCTTTTGCTTATACACTGTTACAAAATATTGAGTATAGTTCCCTGTGTTATACAGTAGGTCCTTGCTGGTTATCTATTTTATATACAGTAGGGTGTATATGTCAGTCCCAAACTCCTAATTTATCCCTCCCCTGCTTTCCCCTTTGGTAATCATAAGTTTGTTTTCAATGTCTGTGGGTATATTTCTGTTTTGTATATAACTTCATTTGTATCATTTTAAAAAGATTCCACATATAAACAATATCATATGATATTTGTCTTTCTCTGGCTTACTCCACTTAGTATGATAATCTCTAGATCCATCCATGTTGCTGCAAATGGCATTATTTCATTCTTTTCTGTAGCTGAGTCATATCCCATTGTATATATGCACCACATCTTCTTTATCCACTCCTCTGTCAGTGGACATTTAGGTTGCTTCTGTGTCCTGGCTATTGTAAATAGTGCTGCTATGAACATTGGGGTGCATGTATCCTTTCGAATTATGGTTTTCTTCAGATATATGCCCAGGAGTGGGATTGCAGGATCATATGGTAGCTCTATTTTTAGTTTTTTAAGGAGCCTCCATACTGTTCTCCATAGTAGCTGCACCAATTTACATTCCCACCAACAGCGCAAGAGGGTTCCCTTTTCTCCACACCCTCTCTAGCATTGATTATTTGTAGACTTTTTGATGATGGCCATTCTGACCGGTGTGAGGTGATACCTCATAGTAAACTGCCCCATTCTGAACACGATCATAGCTGGATAGATTTTGTGTTAGAACTCATTCAGGTGCAAGTGACAGAAAAACCCAACTCATACTGCCTTAAGCGAAGAATGAATTTTTGGTTCACGTAATTAAAATACCCCAAACCAGGTCTTTCGCCCCCTACCCCTCCCCTTCCCCTCCCCATCTCCCTCTGCCGTATCTCAGCTCAGCTTTCCTTTTGCATGTTATCACCATGTAGTAATTCCAGCAGTTCCTGGTAAAGATAATTTTTTTCTTTTCTCAGCTGTTCTATAAAAGTCCCAGATTTATTTCATTGGACCAATTTGGAGCATGTGCCTTTCCTGAACCAATCACAGTGGCTGAAGAATTTGAATCTCTTATTGGCCAACCTAGATCATAGGCCCAGCCCTGGAGCTATTACTGTCACTTGGATAAGATTGGAAAAGTTGTGGTTCTTCCCCCCCAGTATGGGTTTTTTTACTAGAAAAACATAAATGGATACCAGGCAAACAAAAACAACTGATTCCAGGTTGCGTTTTTTTTTTTTTTTTCCTTTACAACAGGTAAATATGTCTATGTCTTTCCCAAGTTAAGTAATCATTCATCCATTTCCACAAGAAGGAAACTGTTCACACAAAGACTGTAGAGAAAAGGGAAACACCAAAGAGGTGAGAGCTGTAGCCAGGCTGACTTCACGTGCATATGCAGCTCTCCTCTTAAAATTGGAAAGCCCTTAAACATTCAAGGCTTTGATATTTTGGCTCAAATTATACATTTCAACACCTTACTGTTTGTGTTTGATGTCTGGGTTAGTAATATTAATGCAAAAAGAACCATCTGGGAAAACATTTTTTTCCTTTCTCACGTGGCTTCTTAATGGATAAGCAAAATGTTAATTATTTAAGCAAAAATGTTTATAAAATGAAGCTGCAATGTTGTTTTGAATAAGGGGTTTTATCACTGTACTATCCACTTCTAGTTACAGAAAAACAGAAGCAGATTGCTTTGTACTCATGAGGAAAGTGTGGAGATCATTGCTAGAAACGCATTTTAGAATTTGCCCCAAATATTAATCTGTAAACACCATTCTTTGTAATTAAGCTCTGTTATAGCATAAGAAAAAAACTCAGTAAACCCTTTTAAGTGATATCTCATAAGATTATACAATTTCTGAAACCATTTTTGGATTAAGAAAGCCACAGACACACAATATTCACAGGGAAAAGAGGATTTTTAAAATAAAATTCTTGAAACTAACAGATTGGCATCATTAAATCAGGTGAGTTCTGGTAATTACTGAGAAATAAAACACCTGGATTCAATAAATATGGAAGCATTTAAGCATGTAGGAAAGCACAGAGAGACAGAGTAAAATGTGTAAATTTGAATTCTTATCGTATTGAAAGTCACAACAATAAGAATCATGTGAAATACTCTTGGCTTCCTGGGCAGAAATGAGCACATCAACACTTCAGGCTATGGCAATACGTATTAATGCATTACAGATAAACCAATTAAAGGGCTTGATTACCAAATGTAAGACAATGAAAAGCAGTGCTTCTCATATAAATGTATGTGGATATTAGCGTACAGGACACTGGCCCTAAAAGCCCTAAGGATCTAGATCCTCACTCTTCACACAAATTCTGTCCTAAACCCTTATCTGCCTACGGACACCCATCTCCTCCGCCGCCACTATCCTCTTTCTCCCACTTCACCAAAGAAGAACAAACCTCTTATCTTCTTTTTTCTTGAATCTAACCATACTGCATTCTCCCAGGGTAGAAAAACCTCTCATCTAACCAAAGGGACTACTTAACATATAAAATATAACGGGGACTTATAACGGTGGTGCAGTGGACAAGACTCCGTGCTCCCAATGCAAGGGACCTGGTTCGATCCCTCGTCAAGTAACTAAATCCCACATGCATGCCACAACTAAGGAGCCCACGAGCCGCAATTAAGACCCGGTACAAGCAAATAAATAAATAAATGTGTTTTTTTTTAAGTAGGAAGCTCGTTTATAGAGAAAAGAAATTAATTTTAAAAAACAGATAAAATATTGCCACAGGAAAAAAAAATCATCAGTAAGAAATGAGAATCTCGATGCCTTATTTCATGCAGGTGACAAATGTATGAAATGATTTTTTTCATCAAAGGTTTTTATCTATCACAGAATTAGAATATTTAACTGTGAAAAACATGCTGGGAATTTACAGTCAGCTAAGAAGTGCGTTCTGTCTGCATTTTTACGATTCTCCACAGTGAGAATGAGCTTTGGTGACTCATGTTATTAACCTGTGTCTTGGTCTGTGTCTCAGTTGCTTATTTTGCATGATTTCAAGGAAGGATAAAAATGTTCATGTTTACTTGCATCAGATTTCTAAAGGTTATAATATAATAGAAATCTTTGTGTTTTTTTTAATATAGGCACACATCTCCTCCTGTCACTCTTCATTCATTCCATTTATTTATGTACTTAACATTGCTGTGCTGTAGATGGTGCACTTAACAGCGATCATTTTATTCACTTTTTGTAAACTCTACAATTATTAGGGACTAAATACCTTCTCTTTGCTGTTAATTCCCAGAAGAGTTAACTGCACTCTTTAAAGTAAAACATCTATTTAGGTATGGGTGTATGACAAAATATTCTCAAAATGCAATCTAGTATGTAATACCCTGAACTTTAGAAAATCATCTTTATTTAATAAGGATTAGTTCCTTCCACTCAGATGTTGATATTTTAATACTGTCAAGTGTGTAATCATAAACTTAATAATTTTCATCCAGGAAATGAAATTCTTAAGCAGTCCATATGTAATAATTCTCAACTGTCTGTCTTTAAAGCCATCTGTCATGCCTTTGTAAGCTCCTTCAAATCAACCTAGAATATTGAAATTGGCATAAAATAGGTCTTTGTTCATGAGCGACAGAAAAATTCTTATAGTCTCCAGTTTCATGAGGTTGTTTTTAACCAGGTTTGGTCCAAACCCAGCTCCACAAACAAGATGCCTCTAAAGAGAGTATAGCAGGTGTAACTAACCATCAATTGGTTAAGTCTTGATATAGCATGAAGGTGTATTTACCAAAAACTGAGAAACTGAAAGGCTTTTAGTTTGTCTGGCAAAGTATTGGATGATGTCTTCGATATTTTAATATTTTGTATCCCAGTATTATTACCAGTAGTTGAATGAAACTCACCTGGAATGGGTTTGGTAGGCCTCCACTCAGTACTTCCAACTTCTGACAGGCGTGTGCAGGGAAGAGAGCTCTCACTTTAGATCTGAAACATGGGTTAGATCTGAAAGACAGTCCATTCTCTCTTTTACTGACCCTCTTCAGACGGACATAACTAATACTCATCACCCATCAAAGACAGCATGCAGAGCTTTCCTGATAAAACAAACATGGTATCTTAGTCTTCTTGGGCTGCCGTAACAAAATACCATAAACTGGGTGGCTTAAACAACAGAAATTTATGTCTCGCCATACTGAAGGCTGGGACGTCCAAGATCAAGGTGCTGGCTGATTTGCTTCCTGGTGAGAGCTCTCTTCCAGGATTGCAGATTGCACCTCCTCACTGCATCCTCACATGGCCTTTCTTCTATGCTCATGTGGTGTCTCTTCTTATAAGGACACTAATGCTATTGGATAAAGGCCCACCCCTATGACCTCATTTAACCTTAATTATTTCCTTACAGGCCCCATCTCCAAATACAGTCACACTGGGGGGTTAGGGCTTCAACATATGAATTTGGGGGCGATGCAAATATTCAGTCCATAACACACGGGAAATGATAATTAAGTGCATGCCAAATAAATGCAAAAAATAGAAACTGAGCAGTCCTGCATAACAAACCACTCCAATACTTATTGACTTAAAATAACTGTTTAATACTCACAATTCTGTTGTTCAAGGATTCAAAGAGTACTCAGAAGGGAAAGTTTATTTCTGCAGTTTGTGGTGTTGGTTGGAGAATCCCTGATAGCCTTCCTCATGTGTTTGGTTTCTTAGCTATTGCCTGAAATGGCTGGGGGTTGGCTGGGTCTCTCTCTCTCTTTCTTTCTCTCTCTCTCTCTTTCTCTCTCTCTCTCTCACTTCCCCCTCCCTCCCTCCTTCCTAATAGGCTTTTCTACTCCAGAGCCTCTTTCTTTCCACATGCCTCTCTTTACAAGGATTCTTTAGATGTCCTCTGATTTCCCCCATGATTGAAAACAGAAGCTATACAACCTCTGAAGTCCTGGGCTCAGAAATCCCAAACTATCATTTCTGCTGCATTCAGTTTGTCAAAATGAATCACAAGTCCAGTTCAGATCCAAGATACGGGGAGATAGACCTACCTTCTTGGTCAGAGAAGTTGCACAGGCGTACGGGGATGAGATTAATTGTTATTGGCTCTAGTTGCAGACAAATCTACCACAGTCTGCCCTCGGGCCACAAAAGTTTACATCACTTCCACATGTAAACCATAATCAACTCCTCCAAAGACTCCCAAAGTCTCATCCAATTTGACATCAGGTTCTATGCCCAGAATTTCTTGATCTGTGTTGATATATATTTTTATTCATTATTCTTTAGAAAAATTTTCTTTTTGAAAATGGTTTTTGAATTGAATGATTTTATAGGTCAACAAATATAAGAAAAATAATTATTCATTTCATAAGTGAATTTTTCTAAAAACTGCAAATGTCCCAGTGTAGATTTTTAATGTCATAGTCACCATTCCACAGTTGTCTAGTACACTGCTTTCTGCAGTGATAGAGATGTTTTGTAGCTGCACTGTCCAATGCTGTAGCAATTAGCCACATTCGAATATTGAGCACTTGAAATATGGTTTATGTGACCGAGGAATTAAATTTTAAATTGTATTTAATTGAATCAAGCCAAATATGACTAGTGGCTACTATACTGGATGGTTCAGGTCTAACAAGTCCTTTTGCTAGTTAAGAGGTATATAATTCTTTTCTTTCAACAGACTTAAAGAAGAACATAATTGTGTTGTCCAGTGATAGACTGAATGAGTCATGGCAACCACCCATGGTCACATGGCAAGAAAAGTATGGCATGTGCACATTAGAATAATTCCAGGAAGATTTAATACATGGACTATTGATAAATGTAAGCAGGATGTAGGGAAACTCCCAAAATAGTGCAATACTTTAGGGATAGTAACAGGAAAGTTGTTACCATCTTTGGGCCAGAGGGGTAGGAGGAGGGAGAGTTGACCAGAACCCAGAAGGAAACAGGCAATGTAGAGAGGGTCACCTTGAAAGGAGAGAGACCCTTGCAGGGAAGGAGCTAGGAGAACAAATATTCGTCTCTTCTCTTCCTATCACCTCCTGCCAAAAGATCTTCATTGGCCAAATCCGACTGGAAGCAAGAAGGAAAGAAAGTACATTGGTGTAGTCTGTACAGGTCAGCCTCTGGACAGAAAGTGGGGTTAAAGAGGATGACATAGATGTAGAAGGATAAGTAGAAGATGCCCCGTACATAAAAACATTAAAATAATTTTGTACTATAAATTATTATGTGTTTTTGGCACCCAACTCAAATGGAATTCGAGGAATTGAGTGACATTGCTATAATTAGACTCTTTCTATTTCATTTACTTATTTATGTAAGTAAGATTTTCTCAATCTGAGCTCTGTATAATTTGAGGAATAAGTGATTCATCCAAAGGTATACAAACTGAGTGGAAGGGAAAGCTCCATTCATCTCACATTTTACAAAAATATAATTAGACTTGGCAAATGTTTTGTGTATTTAGATTCTTAAATCAATGATGAATTTTATTATCATAATTATTAGCTTCAGGTGAGTGAGACTTTTCAAAGGAGGTGAATGGAAGCATCAGCAGTCCGTGATGAGAGGCAGCCAGTGGGGGCTCAGACTCTGGGCTGGGTGGCCTCGATTCTCGTGTGCCACCACTTGTTTGCTACGGAGTTTCAGGCAAGTTCATTAACTTCTGTGCCTCAGCTTCCTAACCATAAAATGGTGATGATACTAGTACTCACCTCATAGGGTTATTGTGAGGAATAAATGACCTGATGAACATAAAGAGCTTTAGACAGTACTGTATAAATATGTGTTGTATCAGTCAACCATTGCCACAATAACACTGAGTAACAAAAAAACATAAAATTTCAATGGCATAAAACAATAAGCATTCATTTCTCACTGTGCACTTGTGGATTGCTTAGAGTTGCCTCGGGCTTCAGGTTAAGCCCAGGTCTGCTCCAAGAGTCTCTGATCCTCCTCAGCTAAACAGAGCATGTTCTTCTCATGGCAAAAAGCAGGAACATGAGGAGATCTTAATCTCCTTCTCTGAAGTTAAGAACTTTTCTGAAGTAACTTTTTGCTTAAGTTTTAAATTTTCTTTTGTTGCATATGTCTTTCTGAAATCTTGTATTTTTATTGGACTCTCAATAGAGAATACATTGTTAACTGAAAAAAATTCCTTGATTTTGAACCAAATTCATGCTTCATTCAAAAGACCAGTATATTCCATTCTTTGCAAGAGTCTCCATCGTGTCTGCAGCAAACAAATGACATGAATCCTGGACAACATAAAAGAAAATGGAGAGAGATCATTTTCCTTGGATTCTAGATTCGTTTTGAAAATAATTTTTTCTCTCCTTCTTTTGATAAACCTGTCTGTGGACTATCTGAGCAATTTCATAGCATCTACTGAAGATAAATAATTTGGCAAACACATCACATGTGCTAGCTAAGAGATTAATCTTGCCCCTGAGCAGATGAAGTAGGATTCCAGGGGAAATTATGGATCTGTCCATCGTTTGGCCTGCATGTTTTATTATCAGAAGCCAACGAAGTTTTAATTTCACCTTCTTCTGTTTTCTGGTGAGTAAACAACAACTGTAAACAGTGCGGCAATGAACACTGGGGGGCATGTATCCTTTCGAACCATAGTTTTCTCCACATATATGCCCAGGAGTGGGATTGCAGGATCATATGGTAGCTGTATTTTTATTTTTTTAAAGAACCTCCATACAGTTTTCCGTAGTGGCTGTACCAATTCACATTCATACCAACAGTGTAGGAGGGTTCCCTTTTCTCCACACCCTCTCCAGCATGTATTGTGTGTAGACTTCTTTGATGATGGCCATTCTGACTGCTGTGAGGTGATTGATATCTCATTGTAGTTCTGATTTGCATTTCTCTAATAATAAGTGATGTTGAGGATCTTTTGATGTGCCTCTTGGCCATCTGTATGTCTTCTTTGAAGAAGTGTCTGTTTAGGTCTTCTGCTCATTTATTTTTTTTAACATCTTTATTGGAGTATAATTGCTTTACAGTGTTGTGTTAGTTTCTGCTGTATAACAAAGTGAACCAGCTATATGTATGTGTATATCCCCATATCCCCTCCCTCAGGCATCGCCCTCCTATCCTCCTTATCCCACCCCTCTAGGTGGTCGCAAAGCACTGATCTGATCTCCCTGCACTATGCAGCTGCTTCCCACTAGCTATCTATTTTATATCTGGTAGTGTATATATGTCAATGCTACTCTCTCACTTCGTCCCAGTTTACCCTTCCCCCTCCCTATGTCCTAGAGTCTATTCTCTACGTCTATGTCTTTATTACTGTCCTGTCCTTAGGTTCATCAGAACAATTTTTTTATTTTTTTAGATTCCATATATATGTGTTAGCATATGGTATTTCTTTTATTCTTTCTGACTTACTTCACTCTGTATGACAGACTCTAAGTTGATCCACCTCACTACAAATAATGCAGTTTCGTTTCTTTTTATGGCTGACTAATATTCCATTGTATATATGTGCCACATCTTCTTTATCCATTCATCTGTCCATGGACACTTAGGTTGCTTCCATGTCCTGGCTATAGTAAATAGTGCTGCAATGAACATTATGGTACATGACTCTTTTCGAATTATGGTTTTCTCAGGGTATATGACCAGCAGTGGGATTGCTGGGTCATATGGTAGTATATTTTTAGTTTTTAAGGAACCTCCATAGTGTTCTCCATAGTGGCTGTATCAATTCACATTCCCACCAGCAGTGCAAGAGTGTTCCCTTTTCTCCACACCCTCTCCAGCATTTATTGTTTCTAGATTTTTTTGATGATGGACATTCTGACTGGCGTGAGATGATACCTCATTGTAGTTTTGATTTGCATTTCTCTAATGATTAGTGATGTTGAGCATCCTTTCATGTGTTTGTTGGCAATCTGTATATCTTCTTTGGAGAAATGACTATTTAGGTCTTCTGCCCATTTTTGGATTGGGTTGTTTGTTTTTTTGATATTGAGCTGCTTGTGTATTTTGGAGATTAATCCTTTGTCAGTTGCTTCATTTGCAAATATTTTCTCCCATTCTGAGGGTTGCCTTTACATCTTTTTTACGGTTTCCTTTGCTGTGCAAAAGCTTTTAAGTTTCATTAGTTTATTAAGTTCATTAAGTTTCATTAGGTCCCATTTGTTTATTTTTGTTTTTATTTCCATTTCTCTAGGAGGTGGGTCAAAAAGGATCTTGCTGTGATTTATGTCATAGAGTGTTCTGCCTATGTTTTCCTCTAACAGTTTGATAGTGTCAGGGCTTACATTTAGGTCTTTAATCAATTTTGAGTTTATTTTTGTGTATGGTGTTAGGAAGTGTTCTAATTTCATCCTTTTACATGGAGCTGTCCAGTTTTCCCAGCACCATTTATTGTGGAAGCTGTCTTTTCTCCATTGTATTCTCTTGCCTCCTTTATCAAAGATGGGCTGACCATATGTGCATGGGTTTATCTCTGGGCTTTCTATCCTGTTCCATTGATCTATATTTCTGTTTTTGTGCCAGTACCATACTGTCTTGATTACTGTAGCTTTGAAGTATAGTCTGAAGTCCAGGAGACTGATTCCTCCAGCTCCCTTTTTCTTTCTCAAGCTTACTTTGGCTCTTCGGTGTTTTTGTGTTTCTATACAAAGAGTAAAATTTTTTGTTCTACTTCTGTGAAAAAATGCCATTGGTAGTTTGACAGGGATTACATTGAATCTGTAGATTGCTTTGGGTAGTATAGTCATTTTCACAGTGTGTATTCTTCCAATCCAAGAACATGCTATATCTCTCCATCTGTTGGTATCATCTTTAACTTCTTTCATCAGTGTCTTACAGTTTTCTGCATACAGGTCTTTTGTCTCCTTATGTAGGTTTATTCCTAGGTATTTTATTCTTTTTGTTGCAGTGGTAAATGGGGGTGTTTCCTTAATTTCTTTTTCAGATTTTTCATCATTAGTGTATAAGAATGCAAGAGATTTCTGTGCATTAATTTTGTATCCTGCCACTCTACCAAATTCATTGATTAGCTCTAGTAGTTTTCTTTAGGATTCTCTATGTATAGTATCATGTCATCTGCAAGCAGTGACAGCTTTACTTCTTTTCCAGTTTGGATTCCTTTTATTTCTTTTTCTTCTCTGATTGCTGTGGCTAAAACTTCCAAAACTATGTTGAATAATAGTGGTGAGAGAGGGCAACCTTGTCTTGTTCCTGATTAGAGGAAGTAGGTTCAGTTTTTCACCATTGACAATGATGTTGGCTGTGGGTTTGTCATATATGGCCTTTATTATGTTGAGGTAGGTTCCCTCTATGCCTACTTTCTGCAGAGTTTTTATCATAAATGGGTATTGAATTTTGTCAAAAGCTTTTTCTGCATCTGTTGAGATTATCATATTGTTTTTAATCCTTCAGTTTGTTAATATGGTGAATCATGTTGATTGATTTTTATATATTGAAGAATCCTTGCATTCCTGGGATAAACTCCACTTGATCATGGTGTATGATCCTTTTAATGTGCTGTTGGATTCTGTTTGCTAGTATTTTGTTGACGATTTTTGTGTCTATGTTAATCAGAGATTTTGGTCTGCAGTTTTCTTTTTTGTGACATCTTTGTCTGATTTTGGTATCAGGATGATGGTGGCCTTGTAGAATGAGCTTGGGAGTGTTCCTCCCTCTGCCATATTTTGGAAGAGTTTGAGAATGACAAGTGTTTGCTGTTCTCTAAACGTTTGATAGAATTCGCCTGTGAAGCCATCTGGTCCTGGGCTTTTGTTTGTTGGAAGATTTTTAATCACAATTTCAATTTCAGTGCCTGTGACTGATCAGTTTATATTTTCTATCTCTTCCTGGTTCAGTCTCGGAGGGTAGTGCTTTTTTAAGAATTTGTCCATTTCTTCCAGGTTGTCCATTTTATTGGCATATAGTTGCTTGTAGTAATCTCTCATGATCCTTTGTATTTCTTCAGTGTCAGTTGTTACTTCTCCTTTTTCATTTCTAATTCTGTTGATTTGAGTCTTCTCCCTTTTTTTCTTGATGAGTCTGGCTAATGGTTTATCAGTTTTGTTTATCTTCTCAAAGAACCAACTTTTAGTTTTATTGATCTTTGCTATCATTTCCTTCATTTCTTTTTCATTTTTTTCTGATCTGATCTTAATGATTTCTTTCCTTCTGCTAACCTTGGGTTTTTTTATTCTTCTTTCTCTAATTGCTTTAGGTGTAAGGTTAGGTTGTTTATTTGAGATTTTTCTTGTTTCTTGAGGTAGGATTGTATTGCTATAAATTTCGCTCTTAGAACTGCTTTTGCTGCATCCCATAGGTTTTGGGTCGTCGTGTTTTCATTGTCATTTGTTTCTAGGTATTTTTTGATTTCTTCACTGATCTCTTGCCTATTTGGTAGCGTTTTGTTTAACCTCCATGTGTTTGTCTTTTTTACAAGTCCATCCTGTAACTGATATCTAGTCTTATTGCTTTGGGTCAGAAACAATACTTGATACAATTTGAATTTTCTTAAATTTACCAAGGCTTGATTTGTGACCCAAGATATGGCCTATCCTGAAGAATGTTCCATGAGCACTTGAGAAGAAAGTGCATTCTGTTGTTTTTGTATGGAATAGCCTATAAATATCAATTAAGTCCATCTTGTTAATGTGTCATTTAAAGCTTGTGTTTCCTTATTTATTTTCATTTTGGATGATCTGTCCATTGGTGAAAGTGGGGTGTTCAAGTCCCCTACTATTATTGTGTTACTGTCAATATCCCCTTTTATGGCTGTTAGCATTTGCCTTATGTATTGAGTTGCTCCTATGTTGGGTGCATAAATATTTACAATTGTTATATCTTCTTCTTGGATCGATCCCTTGATCATTATGTAGTGTCCTTCTTTGTCTCTTGTAATAGTCTTTAAAGTCTATTTTGTCTGATATGAGAATTGCTACTCCAGCTTTCTTTTGATTTCCTTTTTCATGGAATATCTTTCTCCATCCCCTCACTTTCAGTCTGTATGTGTCCCTAGGTCTGAAGTGGGTCTCTTGTAGACAGCATATATAAGGGTCTTGTTTTTGTATTATACAGCCAGTCTGTGTCTTTTGGTTGGAGTATTTAATCCATTTACACTTAAGATAATTATCGATATGTATGTTCCTATTACCATTTTCTAAATTGTTTTGGGTTTGTTTTTGTAGGTCTTTTCCTTCTCTTGTGTTTCCTGCCTAGAGAAGTTCCCTTAGCATTTGTTTTAGAGCTGGTTTGGTGGTGCTGAATTCTCTTAACTTTTGCTTATCTGTAAAGGTTTTAATTTCTCCATCAAATCTGAATGAGATCCTTGCTGGGTAGAGTAATCTTGGTTGTAGGTTTTTCCCTTCATCACTTTAAATATGTCCTGCCACTCCCTTCTGGCTTGAAGAGTTTCTGCTGAAACATCAGTTGTTAACCTTATGGGGATTCCCTTGTATGTTATTTGTTGCTTTCCCTTGCTGCTTTTAATATTTTTTCTTTGTATTTATTTTTTGATAATTTGATTTTTTTTTGATAATATGTTTCTCTTTGGGTTTATCCTGTATGGTACTGTCTGTGCCTCCTGGACTTGGTTGACTATTTCCTTTCCCATGTTAGGGAATTTTTTGACTATAATCTCTTCAAATGTTTTCTCAGACCCTTTCTTTTTATCTTCTGTTGGGACCACTCTAATTTGAATGTTGGTGCATTTAATGTTGTCCCAGAGGTCTCTGAGACTGTCCTGAATTCTTTTTTCTTTATTCTGCTCCCTGGCAGTTAGATCCACTATTTTATATTCCAGCTCACTTATCCGTTCTTCTGCCTCAGTTATTCTCTTATTGATTCCTTCTAGAATATTTTTAATTTCAGTAATCGTGTTGTTCATCACTGTTTGTTTGCTCTTTAGTTCTTCTAGATCCTTGTTAAATGTTTCTTGTATTTTCTCCATTCTTTTTCCGAGATTTTGGGTCATCTTTACTATCATTACTCTGAATTCTTTTTCAGGTAGGTTGCCTATTTCATCTTCATTTATTTGCTCTTGTTGGTTTTTACCTTGCTCCTTCATCTGTAACATATTTTTTTGTTGTTTCATTTTTTTTTTTTTTTTTTTGATGTGTGGTGCTTTATTCCTGTCTCACTGGTTGTTTGGCCTGAGATATCCAGTACTGGAGTTTGCAGAAGGTTGGATAGAGATGGGCCTTGGTGCTGAAATGAAGACCTCTGGGAGGCCTCACTCCAATTGATATTCCCTTCAGTCTGAGGTTCTCTGTTAGTCCAGCAGTTTGGACTTGGAGCTCCCACCACAGGAGCTCGGCCTGACCTCTGGCCTGGGAACCAAGATCCCGCAAGCTTTGTGGCATGGTTAAAAAAAAAAGAAAAAAGGAAGAAAGAAAGAAGAAAAGGAGCAGTACAATATCAAAGAATAAAAAACAAAATAGAATTAGAAAGATAAAAATTATATTAGGAAAAATAAAACTGTAATTGAGACAACTGCAACAAGGTAAAATAAAACCACAACAGAAAAAAGGAAAAAAAAAGAAAAGGAGGTTACAAGCCAAAAGGAGAGAACAATAATGAAGTATAAAGAATAAAATAAAATTAGAAAAATAAAAGATATATTAGAAAAAATAAAAATACAAAAGAATCAACAACAGTGAATCAACAAGGTAAAACAGAAGCCCAATCTAAAAGCGGAGAAAAGAAAAAATAGCCTTGGCTATGGGGACGGAGTTTAGGCAGGGGTGGAACTTAGAGGCAGAGTTTAGGTTGGGACGGGACCTAGGTGGATGGGGGGCTGATGTTTGAGCGTGGGCGAGGCATTGGCAGGGCGACGTTCAGGCGTGGGGCGGGGCCTCTGCTTAGGACCTGAGTGGAAGGGGAGAGGCAGCATGTCAAAAGGAGGGCCTCTGGAGTGTGGAGTTCAGGACTTTGGAGCTAAGGCCCTGAGTGAGGGTGTGTGGGTGGGGTTTAGGCCCAGCTTGTTGGAAGGGGTCTCCCAGTGTAGAGGTGGGGCCCTGGGTGGGGCTGTAGGGGCGGGGCTTGGGTTCTGTGCTGCAGGAGGGAGGCTCGGAGGGCAGAGGATTAGGCCCGGGAACCCAACAGGCTCCTTGGTGCCTAAGTGGACAGGGAAAGCACTGGCCGCGTTCCCTTTCATTCCTCTATGCCCCTCCCCCATCTCCCCCACAGTCTCCCCCATCACTACTGGACCCCTAACCATGGGTGCGTCCTATTGGGTGTAGGAACTCCTCCCCTCCCCCAGCCACCCCTCAGGGGTGCTGGTTCCAGAGGTCCAACCTTTACTTTTGCTCCCCCTTCCCTCCCTCCCACTCCTTCAGGACCCGCGTGGCTGGAGGGGGCCTAGGTGGGCAGAGGATCAGGCCCAGGATCTCAGCAGGTTCCTGCGGGCCTATGTGGGCAGGGGAAACCTGGCCATTCTCCCTTGTGATCATGTGCCCTCGCAGTGGTTCCCCAGTTTCCCCCTTTTTCCCTCCCCCAGCTGCCCCTCAGGGGTGCCATTCCTGTCCCGCCTCCACTTCTCCTCCCCCTTCACTCCACCCATGCCCCACATCCTACCTGTTTGCTGGGGGTTCCTCCCATACCCTTAGTTGTCCGTGGTCCCCCTCCAGGGCCTGGTAGGTAGTTGTCAGGAGACATGAATTCCACATCCTCCTAGTATGCCATCTTGACTCCGCCCTGCTAGGTCTTCTGCTCTTTTTTTTTTTTTTTTTTTTTTTGGTGTGTGAGTGTGTGTGTGTGGTACATGGGCCACTCACTGTTGTGGCCTCTCCTGTTGCGGAGCACAGGCTCCGGACGCACAGGCTCAGTGGCTATGGCTCACGGGCCCAGCCACTCCACAGCATGCGGGCCCAGCCACTCCACGGCATGTGAGATCTTCCCAGACCAGGGCACGAACCTGTGTTCCCTGCATCAGCAGGCAGACTCTCAACAACTGTGCCACCAGGGAAGCCCCTGCTCATTTTTTGATTGGGTTGGTTTTTTTTTTAATATATTGAGCTGCATGAGCTGTTTGTAAATTTTGGAGATTAATCCCTTGTTGGTCGTTTTGTTTGCAAATATTTTCTTCCATTCTGTGGGTTGTCTTTTTTTTTCACTTAAGGTTTCCTTTGCTGTGAAAAAGCTTTTGAGTTTAATTAGGTCCCATTTGTTTATTTTTGTTTTTTTCTAGGAGATGGATTGAAAACAGTATTATGCAATTTATGTCAAAGTGTGTTCTGCCTGTATTTTCCTCTAAGGATTTTATAGTATCTGGTTTTACATTTAGGTCTTTAATCCATTTTGAGTTTATTTTTTTATGTGGTGTTAGAGAATGTTTTAATTTCATTCTTTTACATGTAGCTGTCCAGTTTTCCCAGCCCTATTTATTGAAGAGACTGTCGTTTCTCCATTGTATATTCTTGCCTCCTTTTTCATAGATTAATTGACTGTAGGTGCATGGGTTTATATCTGGGCTTTCTATTATTTTCCATTTATCTGTATATCTGTTTTTGTGTCAGTACCATAATGTTTTGATTACTGTAGCTTTGTAGTATAGTCTGAAGTCAGTTAGGCTGATTCCTCCAGCTCCATTTTTCTTTCTCAAGATCGCTTTTGCTATTCAGGGTCTTTTGTGTCTCCATACAAATTTTAAAAGTTTTTGTTCTAGTTCTGTGAAAAATGTCATTGGTAATTTGAATCTGTAGCCTGCCTTGGGTAGTGTAGTCATTTTGACAATATTGATTCTTCCAATCTAAGAACATGGTATATCTTTCCATCTGTTTGTATTATCTTCTATTTCTTTCATCAGCATCTTATAGTTTTTCAGAGTACAGGTTTTTTGCCTCTTAGGTAGGTTTATACCTAGGTATTTTATTCTTTTTAGTGTGATGGTAAATGGGATCATTTTTTAAATTTCTCCTTCTGATCTTTCATTGTTAGTGTACAGAAATGAAGGGGATTTCTGTGTATTAATTTTGTTTCCTGCAACTTTGCCAGATTCATTAATGAGCTCTAGTACTTTTCTGGTCTCTTGTGATTTGATGACTAACTTTACTGTTGTGTTTGGATTCCTTATTCTTGAGTGTGTGTGTATCTATTGTAGATTTTAACTTTGCAGTTACCATGAGGTTTTGATATAGCAGTCTGTATATAAACAAGATTGTTTTAAGTTGCTGGTCTTTTAATTTCAAATATATTTCCAATATCCTGCACTTGTACTCTCCTCTTCTCATGATTGCTGGTTTTGATATCATATTTTCGTGTGGATGATTTTCTACCTTTACTGTATGTTTCCCTTTACTGGTGAACTTTTCCATTCATAATTTTCTTGTTTCTAGTTGTGGCCTTTTTTTGCTGCCTAGAGAAGTTCCATTAGCATTTGTTGCAAAGCTGGTCTGGTGGTGCCGAATTCTCATAGTTTTTGCTTGTCTTCTCCTTCTCCTTCTCCTTCTCCTTCCAGACACTACCTCTTGCAAATGCTTTTGTTAAAGGAATTCTTGCCAGGAGGCTCGGTGTGAACAGTAGGTTAAACACAGGGCTGCTTTGGTAGAGGTGAAGCGGAGATCCCCGCTTACCCTTCCCCCTTCCCACACCCGAGGGATTCTGCACAGACCAGCTTTCAAGGGCCATGTGGGCAGTGTGTGTGTGTGGGCCTGCAGACCTGTCTAGAGGTGGGTTGGAGAGGAAAGAGATTCTATTGTTCATAAAAATGTAACATGCTCAACAATACCCCCCTCCTTTTTTTCTTTTCTAAATTACTTGCTTTTGTATTCTGGGCTCCCTAGAACTTAGATTGACTTGTAACTGAGCAAATACTTGTTTAGTTCTTGCTGAGCTGCTATCATGATGTGAGGTTTTAGAGAAATATATGGAGCAGTCCTGCCCCCAGAAAGTATATAATCTAATTGGGAAGCCAAGACGGTCACCGTCCTGAGAGTGGTTCCAAATTTACAGGTTTTCATTTCTGATCTCTTCCCTGAATTTTAGCTCTAATACTTTACCTGTCTGTCTGCCTCCTGGACAGTCTCTGCTTGGCTGTCCCACTCTCACCCGAACTCAAAATTTCTAAACCTGGAGCTATGCTCTTTCTCAGAAAACCCAGAAAGTTCACAACATCAACATCAGAGTTGTCTGCTAAGAGAACAAAAGCACTGAGGAGCATCAGGAGACAGCAGGATCATCAAAGTGACAAAAGCAACACAGATAATTGGGGAGAGTTGCCATTAAATATGTGAAGCCCATCATGCATGACAGGGAAGAGGTGTGTCCTGCAGGGAATGTATATGAACATTATCTCGACTAGTCTCAGACGTCTTGTGAGACTCTCTCTCTATTAATGTGATGGTAGTATTAAAAAACAGGTGTTTTATATATAAATGGCCTTTAATTGCTTGTCAACAACTACCACCACTGTTCAGCCACAGAAGTAGAAATCTGTTCCAAAAATGGAGGGAAAACTGGCCACGACAGATTTTCTCCAAGATGGTATTATGTACACAAAACCGTATTTACTATAACTTCTGGGTGGTGACTGGGATTTTCAAGGGTAATATTGACCTCGTCTGCTTACTTTATTTTTAAAATTTTTTATTGGAGTAGAGTTGATTTACAATGTTGTGTTAGTTTCAGGTGTACAGCAAAGTGAATCAGTTATACATATGCCTACATCCACTCTTCTTTAGATTCTTTTCTGCATAAGCCATTACAGAGTATTGGGTAGAGTTCCCTGTGCTATACAGTAGGTCCTTATTAGTTATCTATTTCATATATAGTATCGTCTGCTTACTTTAAAATGAAAATACTCCATGAATTGTGACTTCATTGTATTTGATTTTGCTATAGAGGACAAACCGAGGCTGCAGGTAGCAGACAATTGCTCGGGGTAAGGGAGAACTGCTAACAAGACAGCTGCCCAAAGGCACACTGGGTGGCGGCGAGAGCAGTGTGCTTTCCTCCCAATTCAGACACAGGCCAGGATGAATTCCTGCATTTGGAGGGAGGCTGAATTGAAAAGCCTCCCAAGTTCCTTACAACTAAACATTTTATGAGTGTATGAATATGAGCTCCTTTGGAGGTCAGAGAGGTGAGAAACTAAAATTAGGAGGCGTTTTCGCAGAGGGGCCTTCCTGATGGAGGAGGTTATTGGGGCTTGCTTTGAAGGACTGCAAGGTTGGGGAGGTGAGGCAAGGAAAAGCGTTATTCTGGGTGTCAGAGGTGTGGAAGAGGCTAGGCAGGGGCAGGGGAATGAAGAGGCCAGCTGATGATGATGGAGGAAGAAAGAAAGATGCTAGAAAGAGCCCCCTTGAGAGAGAGGATGAGTTGAACTGTGTTTGAGGCAGTGGTGAGCTTAGCCAAAACTTGACAGCTGTTCATACATTATCTGAGAGACCTGACAGTTGCCTAAGGACACGTGAAGTTTGGAGCAGCTCTGAAATGAAAAGAGGTGGGAAAACTGTACGCTGTGTTAAAGCTTCCTCCGTAGAGCTGAAGAACTGGGGTTTTCCTAAACACAGGGCAGGGCTACCCATCAGAACTCCCAGTAGGTCCAAGGCCAAGTAATTTGCTCTTTTTAGGTATCTCACCCCTCTGTCTATATTGAGATGAAAGGGCAGCGAGAAAAATCTGTGAACATCCCACTAAAGTCAGGACATGACATTTTAAGAACTTTATTTCCCCACAGAGGTGAAAAGGATTTTTTAAGAATATGATAAAGATGTTTTGTTCGTGAACAAACAAGTACAGAAATGGTACAAGATCATTTATAACATAACTGAAAGCAATCCTGACATGGAACTGTTTCAAAAGGACCTTTGAATGATTATCCATTTAGTAACTCTACTCTTGTATTTATAATGAAAATCATACAATAAAACCATTATTGGATAGTTTGCAGTAGTGTGCAGCTTTGAGCGAGGGTGTATCCTCTGGACTATAAATGACCAATCTCTGTTGTCACCCAGCCCCACCTGAGCCTCTAGAGATATGGCTGTGCATGTTATGTAGGTGATCAAAGAAATATCATGATGGTCTTGTCAGAAACTCAAAAGCTGTGATGGTTCTAAGTAGTTTGCCTGTCCATGTTTTCGTGTTATTGGGTTACCACTGTGTAACTCTGTATTTTTATTTTATTCCTTTTATCTATACAAAGGAAAGAAAGGAATACATTCAGAAAATTGGGAGCGACACAAATAACGTTTCAATCAAAGAGACCTCAAATCTAGAAATATCATTAACCTGGAGCAGGTGAAGTCCCAAACGATCTACTACGACCATCCTGTTGTCCAGGTGTGAGGAAAACACTGGTGTGAGCACAGAGGACTAATCACAGCACTCATCATTGGGATAATGAGGCTCCTTGGTAGAATAAAACATCAGGAAATTATGCTCACTCTGAGGAATAGACATAAGACTTTTGTAGCTTGGATGCTGGCAATACCCAGTATTGTTTATATCCCATTACCTTCTGCTATAGAATATTATCTCTCCTTGGGTCCTACCAGTTTATGATGAACCTTGATTTCAAATGAGTTTTCCAAGACATTGTAGTTTTTCCTCCTCTCTTTTCAAATGTTCATACAAGTAGGATTTGGATGAGATGAGGGGAAAGGGACACTCAGGGCAAGGGAAGCAGCCTGAGTAAAGACAGTATATTCAGGTAGGAGGGAAACCAGAGGGGGAGCAACCAGGTTGGGACAGATGATTCCTCCTGGAGGGGGAATAGTGGAAGGTTAAGGAGAAATATTTTGGTGGGCGATCTTATATAGCAGTGGACATGCTGGGTTATAGAGCAGTGAGATGGGGGCCAAAGAGGGGATGTGGCAGAGGAGAATATGACAACTCCTAGGCGGGTCATTATGAGGAACAATGTGGGCAACTGGGTGGCTACTGAGTGTGGAGCTAGGGAACAGTCCACGAGACCACCCTCATGCAGACAACGCGTTCAAGTTTGGGGGGCCCCAAGGCCAACTTCAGTTTCAATATTTTGCTAGCAAGACTCACAAAACTTACTGAAAGTTGTTATACGTGTTAAACCATGGTTATGACGTATTACAGTAAAACAATACAGATGAAAGTGAACCAATGGAAGAGATGCATGGGGAAGAGTCCAGGAGAGTTCCAAACTCAAGAACTTCCAAATGGAGTGTGGAAAGCATTAACATTTCCAGGAACAATGTGAGACAATGAGCACAAATTATTGCCAATCAGCAAAGCTCACCTAAGCCTTGGTGTCCAGAGTTTTTATGGGAGCTCAGTTACATAGACCTGAATGGCCACCCACATTGCTGACCTCAATATCCAACCCCTCTGGAGGTCTAGCTGGTGCCACGGGACCCAAAGCCTCCACCCTTAATCACATTGTTGGAGTATTGGTGTGGCCCATGGCCCTCAGACACTCTGATCAGACATGACATTCCAAGGGTTCAGAGGTCACCTCCCAGGGACCAAGGGAAAAAGCCAGACCTCCCTTTCGGGTGCAGTTAATTCTTTACTACACACTGAGGTAACACACTTTTGCTCCTTTTTTCTTCTCCCTCACATTTCTGTCCCTTCCTTCTTCCTTTCCCTAAATCTTTTAACGTTCAAAATGATCAATGTTCCTAAGGACCTCTTCTCAGCTGCTGTCAAGTCAGGCTACAGTCATAGTGACTGGCCTCCAAAAAATGAGAGCAGAGTCAGTGGCGTGTCTTCCTCCTCAGCCTGACAAACTCCATGGAGGGCACTGGGTAGATCTCGTGGTGCCAGGTCCCTGGAGAATGTTATCTGCAAGGATGACTTCTACTAACTTGGGAAATCACAACAAATAGAAATTACCTCCGAGGCCAAGGACTAAAAGTCTGATTTCCATGGTAACATAGAGATCGCACCTCTCTGCTAGGGATGGAGAATATATGGCCCCAGAAGACTTATTCTGGGGCCATATATCCTCAAACAATGAGATTTCTTTAAAAAAAAAATTACCCCAAAGAAAGTGACGATGTGATTTAGATCAGGCTGCCTCAAAGCCTTAGGACAGTTCCCTTTAGAGCTCTCCCAGGTGGCTTTTTGTTTTACTTACGATTTCTTTCTTGGTCAACTTGTTCCCTTCATTGAATGCTTAGCCCAGAGAAAGCCTTCTCAGATAATGGGGAGCTCTTTCTTCCTGCAGATGTTGCCATCGTGAATCATAGTTCATCTTCAGGCTTGCTTAATCATCTGTAGAGATTTCTATGAGGGTTGCCTGCCTTAAACATTTTTTTAAAATTATTTGGAAAAAGCAGGTTTGTCTCAGCTTTGGGCTTAGGGCTGCATGATAAATGCTAAAGGGCTTTATTTGCAAATAAAATGTTTTCCACAAGCACTTGTCTAACCAAGTCACAGAGCACAAAAATAAGAGGACTTGAATTGACAAAAACGATCATTATTTGCCAAGGGAAACTCTTTCAAATGTCCTTATACCTATCCACATCTGGTTTTTGATCTTGGGGCCAAAAACCCTCTTGATTTAAGTGTTTTGCCTAGGGTGCACTTATCTCAGAATTGTGACATGAAATAAATAGGGAAAGTAAACAGCATTATTTTAAAATAATGCAATTTGTATCTAATGTGGTCATGTGTGGTACTCTAACTTATTATGTGGAGCTGTAATTTGAAATACTTCATATCCTACATTTTAAAACTAACCGAGGGTTTTCTCCGACGTTTTCAAAAGTCACTATTATATTTTCATATTGTCATTAACATTGATTATGCTACCATTCTAGTGTTCTGCTTTATATATTTTAATTAAATGTTTTATATTGTGTACTTGAACCCTGAGGCAATTTTAACATGAAGGGGACAATTTTATAAATGGAAAAAAATAAAACCTTACAAAATGATTGGTGTGTTCCCTGCTGCACAGAACATTTAAGAGCCAGAATTCCTGCCTCAAAATGTTTCCAGGCTAAGTAAAATTATAAGGAGAATTAGATGCTTTCAAAATGTCAAGAGTTAGCTCTTTTATTTGGTTTGATTTTTGGTTTGTTTGATATAGGCATGAAACCTTTTCTCCTTAAAGAGGAGTCCCTTTTTGCTGAAGAGAAGGTAGTATAAAGGTTTATTATATGATTATTTGTAATCATTTAAAAATTGGATACAATATAGGTGTCCCAAAATAGGGGGCTAGTTGCATGGTTAGGTAGCATCCACACCACGTAATAACACGTGTTTACTATATGTTAAGAGAAAAAATCAGATCATAATCAGTATACACAGAAGAGTCCTTATTTTATTAAAAAATATGCAGAATATGAATAATATGTGTAAATATGCATGGAAAACCCTGAAAGTCTATTTGCACCAGGTTAGTAGTGGTCTCTCTGCATGAACGTGACATGATTTGAACGATCATAAATCCCTAAATCTTAGAGTTGAAGGGACTTGGAGATCATTTAATTCAGTTTCTCATTAATTCACCAGATAGCTCATTGCATTTACAGACTGATCCAAGTATTCGGGAGTTCTCTCTTAAATGGAATTCCTACCTGCCTCCCTGTAGGTTCCACTAGCTGCTGCCCTCTCTGCCCTCGGGAGACGTGTGGAATAAATCCAGTTCCTTCTACATCACTGCTCTTGAGCTATTTAAAGACTACTACTCCTTCTTCCTAAATCTTCTTTTCTTCAGGGTAACATCCCTAATTTATTCAATCATTCTTTGTGATTTCCCAACTCCTCCTGTGGCCCCGATTCATTTTTCTGGAGGTCAGGGAATTGTTGGCATATCCCTCTTAAGATGGGTCATCCAGAACAGACCCCCATGTTCAAGTGCACTCAAGCCAGCCCAAATCCAGTGGACCTTGTTTGCTCCTTTGATCTCTAACCAGTAAAGGCCACGGTTTGTATCAATTTGAAGTCAACGAAAACTTTTCCAGAGATCTTCTATATGAGCGACTGTTAAGGGCCATGTTCCCCAATTTGAATATATTCTATTAATTCTTTGACTCCAAAGCAGGATCTATACAGCTATAACAAGCTGCAATTCAGCTTCCAGCCTTTCTAGTAATCCTTACTAAGCCATATCTTATTTGTTTTATTCTATATCCAAGTCTGTCAAACTCATTTCAAATCTTGATTCTGTCCAGCAATGTGTTACCTCTTTTTCAGGTTTTTGTACTTCCTATATTGATAAGTAAACCATCTCTATCTTTAGTCATCTCTGAAAATCATTTTTAAGGGCAAAGACTAGAAGTCTCTGAAATCCCAAATCTGCTTTTCACACAGCACTCGACGGTACAGTATTTCATTGGACGTCCCCCTCTATTCACGACCTGCAACTCTGGGGTGAGCCAGCAAGCATCCCCGATGAGATAGCACGGGCAGCAGCTGGGGAGGAACGCAGCCCTGAATTTCCTACCACTGGGCACAGTAAAAATGTCTTGTGCTTTTCCCACCACCAGGCACAGGAAAAAGAATATGAAAGCCAAAAGTGGAGACAAAACTAAAGAGGGGGTATTTTCCTGAAAGAAAGGAAATGTAGTAAAAGAACGGAGTTCCTGGTATCAATCAGCGCTTCCATGCCACTGACAAGCTAAGACCCTATAAACAGAGTAACGGGTTGGACCCCTGCCTAGTTTCCCCTGTAAATGCCACCCATGTCTGGCCCATTTATTTGAAATGTGGTCTCCAGAAAAATCTTGGATGGGGGAACCAAGTTCCTGGGAGAATTAGTCAGCTGTGAGTTTCACAGACTTTTGTCTTTACTGATTCTGCAGCGTCCCCATGGAGCTCTGGTTCCACACGTCCAAGGTGAGGGAGTTGAACGTGACCCGGTGACCTTCACGTCTTCTCCGTTCAATACTTTTGATATGAAGATAAGTTTGATGCATGGTCAAGGGGCAATTTCCAGTTTTTCCTCATTATGCTGTTCAAGGTTATCTGTGGAACACAGATTTGATATTTCCAGAGCTTCTCTCCTTTTAAAAAAATTTTGTTTTATTGAAGTATAGTCGATTTACAATGTTGTGTTAATTTCTGCTGTACAGCAAAGTGATTCAGTTATACACACGTATCCAGAGCCTGTCCCTTGCTCAGCAGTTCTCTCACATATCTCAAATAGGCTCCCTTCTTTTTCCACGCCCCTCAGGCACTGCTTTCCGCCCCTGCATCCTCCCTGTTTCCTGAGAAAATCGCAGAGATCTAGCCTGATGGCTAAGGGCAGCTACGGCAGCCTCTCAGGCCTGGACCTCTCAGGCCTGGACTGCACGCCCCCCAGCTGTGAATTCTGCTCCTTCCTGCGAGGGACCCAGCCCACCACTAAATTTCTTACAGCCTCAGTTTACTTATATAAAATGGGGATGATAATTCTCACAGGACCATGGTGAGGCTATGTCAAAGAAAGAGTGTAAACTGTTAAATATATTGTCTGGCACATAGAACACACACACATGGATGTTAGCAGAAAAACCAAAACAACTTCACATTTCTCTGCATCTTCACCCTATCTGGTCTGAGAGGAAGTAGGATACATCTTCTTTTTCTGAGGTGAACACAGTTCCATTTGTACTGATTACTGGCTTAAAACAATAAAGAGGAATTACAGGTTTATGTAAGCGGAGGTCCAGAGAGAGGACAGAATACTGACAGCAACTTGAGGTTCAGGTGAGGGCCCCTCGGGGTCATGAGATGGCTGCAGAAGTTCCAGCACCTCATCCTTCATTTTGCACATTCAGCAGAGAAAGAGAGTTGCTTCCAGAACTTCACTCAGAAGAGCAAAGCAGCTTCTTTTTCAAAAGTCTAAAGAAAACTCGTCTCATATCTCACTGGTCTAAATGAGATGAAATGCCTTCCCTGGGCTTCCCTGGTGGCGCAGTGGTTGAGAGTCCGCCTGCCGATGCAGGGGACACGGGTTCGTGCCCCGGTCCGGGAAGATCCCACATGCCGCGGAGCGGCTGGGCCCGTGAGCCATGGCCGCTGAGCCTGTGCGTCCGGAGCCTGTGCTCCGCAATGGGAGAGGCCACAACAGTGAGAGGCCCGGGTACCGCAAAAAAAAAAAAATAAAAAAAAAGCCTTCCCTAAATCAGTCGGGTGACAAGTTCATGCTATTTTAGGCTTGAACCCCATACTCTATTTCTAGAAACAGGGTGGAGTCAAATTTCCCCATTGCATATAGGGTTTGGGGTACCCAGGCAGCATTGTCCAATTATATAGTTTCAGGAGGCCTGATCCCTATGGATTTCTCTTCTGGAACTGTGTTCTATGCTATCCACATAAAATGCAATGGGAATAGTGCTCTGTGGAGTTACTCAGCTGGAAACATTGGACTTGGAAAGAGGTACATGAGTCCCCTACCTACAAACCTTCAAATTGTGAACTTTCAAAGATGTGAATATGCGTTCATATGTCCAATCACGTAAGTTAGTTCATGTGTCTGGTGTATATTGTCATGTGCGTGCATCCTCTACAAGTGGTTGTGCTTTTGTATCGATCTGCAAGAGGATGACTTCATTGAACTCCTTGCTGTGCAACACAAGGGGCTTACTAATGAAGACCTGATGGAATTGGAGGCCCAGAGAAGGAACGAAGAGAGACAAGAGGAAGAAGAAGTAACTGAAGAACTGAAGAGATTCACGTTGCAGGAAATGGCAAGGGGATTTTCTGTATTTGAAGAGGCACTGTTAGTTTTTGAGGCACAGGTCCTGAACGTAGACGGTACACGAAGGTTGCAGCAGCCGTTCAGAATGCAATCCAGTGCTGCCGTGTCATCCATGGTGAGAAAAAAAGAGCTACTACCCAGACATCCCTGGATCATTATTTCAAGAGGGTAGATAGAATTGAATCCAGCAAGGAACCAGAACCTGTGCCGTCAGCGTGAGGTGTGAGTGAAATTGCAGCCTTCTGTCTCCTGTTGCTGACGATCCTTCAGCTCTACCATCTCCCACCTCATCTCCCTCCTCCAGTCAGTAACTCTTCTTGCCTGTTCCCTCGATGCCAGCCCCTGTGTGCCAGCTGTTGTACTGTACTACTGTACTATTCAAGGTACTGTACTGTAAGATTAAAAATGTTTCTTTATTTTTGTGTTTGTTTTTTATGTATTATTTGTGTGAAAAAGTATTATACACCTATCACAGTACAGTACTATATAGTCGATTGTGTTAGTTGGGTACCTAGGCTAACTTTGTTGGACTTAAGAATAAATTGGACTTACGAATGTACTCTTGGAATGGAACTCGTTCGTATGTAGGGGACTTACTGTACTTGAAGTTCAAGGAAGTTACCACAGAGGTACTAGATATTGGCTAGCTCATCACAAAGGTCATTCCACTAGTGCCTGAGTCCATCTCCTCCTCCTTTTCCTACGGAACATTCTCCTGTTAATTTATCCTTTTTCTTGAATTGGCATCAGCTCCCTTTTTTATTGGGTCACTTGCTTATGCTGATTCTTCTTCATCCAAAACCAAACAAAAATTAAAATTAAATTAAAATTAAAAAATCAAAGCTTCCCCAAACCTGCTATTCCACCAAGCTACCTTAACTTCCCTATCACAGTTCCTGAAAGCACGGTCTGTATTCATGGCCCCAGGTCAATCATCTTGCTGCTGCCTCAACCTCTCCGCTGAATCTGCTCTCTCAGAATCATTTCTCTGTAAACGAATCGAAATGTCAGGCCAGTTCCAACTTCTCTGATCACCACATCCTCCTTCGTGAAACTCTCTCCTCCTTCCTAGCCATTTATTTGATCAATATTTATTGTTCACCTGCCACATGTTAGACACCGGGGTAGATGCTGAGAATGCAAAGATTAAAAGAATCTGGTTCTCAAAGAGGTTATAAGGCAGTGGAAGGGCAGCCAGTGAAACAACAGGTGAGAGCCCGAGTGGAGGAAACATCTAAATCTACTAGGAATAGGAGAAGCTTCTAAAAAGGCAATTCTTGGACTGTTTTTAAAAAGCTAGGCGCCTGTTGACTGGAAAATGTCAAAGGCACAGGGAGAAGCATGGTACAATCAGGAAACTACAAGTGGCTTGGTATGGTGTGAAGGATGGCAGAGACTCTGGGGCGGGAGGGAGATAAAGTTGTTCAAGAAGGTAGAAGCCAGGTCGGTCAAGGGTTTGGACAATGTGACATAGATCGTGGGCAGCTGCTGAAAAATTCTGAGCCATTTAATGACATGATCCAATTCATATTTTACAAAGATCATTCCAGTAGAGAACAAAATAGGCAGGCCCAGAAGCTGGAGGACAAGTAAGGAGGATGCTAAAGAATTTGGATAAAAATGATGATGTTTCTGAACTACAACTATGGTGGGGGGGCTATTAAGGTGGTAGAACAAATTCAAAAGCTATTGAGGAAATGAAAATATACAGCATATAATATGGGATAGGAAGGTAGGACCAGTAAAAACTGGTGAAACCAAGTGGGAAGAGAAATGCAATAATATAGTGGAGAGGTTAGTCAAGAAAAGAACATAGAATATTCTTGGTTTCCTCGTTACTTCTATGACCAGTTCTTACTCATGCTTGGGTTCTTAGCCCTGCCCCTGAGCAGGGGTGCTTCCCAGTGAAAAAGCCGGAGCAGATCTGCATTCTTCCCTTCACAACACCATCTAATCTTATGGCTTCGACCATCACATCTGTGTCCTAAGCTCCGATTCTACTCATCTGAGTCCAAATTGTTTCTCAAATTCCAGTGTCAGTTTTCAGTGCTTCCTCAGTGTCTTTTGCTTGGATGTCCATCTCTGCATTCTAACTAAACTGAAATCATTGCCTTTTCTCCAAACATATTCCTTCTCCCCTGTTTCTTAATCTGTTAATGCTGCTGCCCTCCTTTTAGCTGGACAATTTACTGTCACCTTTGCATCCTTATTAGTTCATTCATTCACTCATCAAATATTACCGAGTGCCTATGATATCTCTTGAACTCTTCTAAGTGCTGTAGATATAGTGATGACCTAAACAAAGTTCCTGCCCATATAGAGCTTCATTCCAGTAAGGGAATACATATCGTATTAGATATGTGCAAGAGGGTAAGAGTGACAGTGTGCTTGCTTGCGACATTCAATAAGTTGGTGAGACCTTTCACTTTAATGTCTTTTGCATCTATCCTCATCCTCTATTCCAACACTGTACCAAAGTTCTGCCTTCAGTGTCCCTCAGACAAATGGTAATAGTGTCTCAGTTTAATCCAATTCATTTGAAATAATACGTAGTGAGCCCTTACTACATGCTGGATGCTTGGCTTGTTACAGATCCCGAAATGAACTCTAAAAACTTTGCAATTTAGAAAAAGTGATGAAATGACCACCTAAACCACTTAAATACAAAAAGTTGATAAAAGTCCACATGCAAATTCTACCTAACTAGCCAGGGAAATTCACAGGATGGGTAGATGGCTTCTGAAGTGGGCTCAGTTGAATTAGGGGTATTCAAAATGCCACTCAAAGGATAGATTGGACTTTTATTGGGTCTGGGGTGGCAGCTGGGGAGGAAAATGCATTCCAAGGGGAAGACACTGGATGAGTAAAGGAAGGAATGTGGGAAGGCATGAGTGTCCAGGTAATAGTGGGTAGTGCCATTTTCTGGGAGCTTCAGTTACTGATAGAGGAAGCTGAGGCTAGGAAGACAGACTAGGACCATCCTGTAAAGAAGCATAAAGGCTGGTCTGATGAATTTATATTTAAATTATGAAAATCCATCATTTTTTCTCTTATTTTTATTACACACATGACCTTTTTATTTGTTAATTTGCTTATTTATAGAACACTTGTGGAATTACTACCCACTCCTATCCCAGAATATTGGTAATTTAGTAAAAAATTGCTATACAAGACCCATGTGTTGAAACAATATCTTATGATATGAAAGTTAAATGAACTCTGGTAGACGGTGGCATGAATGTATTTGTATCTGAAAAATTATGTTTCTGAGCTTTGAAATATTTTGGGTTTCCCATTATTTTGAAATTAGATAAAGACTAATTTGGACGCTAGCAGTGAGCTAGCTTCCAAACTTCTATTTTTGCTAACTTCGTAGAATGAAAAAAAAGAAAATTTCTCTCCTGTGGGCTTTCTCAAAATTCTATGAATTGGCAAAGGCTATGAAACATGAGAAATTTGAAGAACAAATCTGAGTAGAATATCTCCAGACTTTAATAAATGTCTGAATGAAAATACCAAAACTATGGTTTCTTCCAAAAATATGTTAATAATTATCCATTTCTAGAATGAGACATTAGTTTCTAAAGAGGTGCTAATTTGTCTTTCTAAATAAAAGATTGAGTTGTTTTAAGTTTTGCATCACCTTATACAAGGAAATTCCCATTCGGAGGATTTCAAAAACAAATAAACCAGTTGAGGTTTCCAAATATAGAGCTATGTGTGTTCTATTGATGACATCTCCTAACAACCAGCTTTCTGGTTTAGCTTCTGAATTATTCTGTACATGGACAATCTCTTGAAAGTATATATTTGGTAATGAGTATCATACTAATATGCTCCTATGTGAGTAGATTTGAAACCCAATATGATTTCAAAATTGGCCAACTTTACCAAGGAAACATGAAGGTTTCCATGGTTCCAGAGAATCAATAGTGCCCTCTAAAGGAAATCCACGTGAGGTGCAGCCCATATCCAGGTTGAATTCAGCAGTTAATCTGCCAAAACGTTACTCAGTTGTAAATCCAAAAATGCATTCAAAATTATAAAAAGAATGCAGGCCAGCCCTCATCGTAAGTCCCCTAGGTAGCTGCCCACCCCACTTTGGGACTGTTGGAGCAGAAAGACCATTCTTCAGCCCTAGTTGCTTCTTCGTGCTGAGAACTGTTCGTCACCACCCTGGTGGAAAGTTCCTGGAAAGGGAAAAGGTGATGGTTTCTAAAGGGAATCCAGGTACGTGTCTTGGGAAAGTGTGTTACGTGTAAGGAAAAATGTGTAGGATAGAGTTTCGAGGAAGCCTTGCCAGCTCTATGCCCTGGGCCAGCTCAGAAACCCCGAATGTCGGGAAGAGAGCCCGATCAGCTGAATTCCAAGGGGACAGACAGTGTGGTCTGGCTGAAACGCATGGAAATAAAAAGAAGTGATAGGAAACATTTGTGGATATGCGTCTGTCCATCTAATTTTGTGGTTTAATCTTACATTTTTTTCTTCTATCCATCTTGCATGATACACAGAGAAATAGCCACAGATGACTTGATAATGTTACAAGAAATATTGGGCAAAATTTTATATTGTTACTATTGATTAGTAGCAGGAGAAGCCTTGGAGATTAATATCTGCCTTAGAGGCATAAAAAGTCAATAAGTACAGAAGATGTTAATCCCAAATATAAATTGCTGAAGCAGGTTATTATTGTCATAATGAGATGGCTGAGAATGAAGTTTACAATATTTCCTTTCTTCTGTTGCTGAAACTACATGTATAGAGAATTGGTTATATTTTTAAGATTTTCCTTCAGCATTCAGGTCCCGTTTTGTCAGACAATAAATATCACGGTGAAGTTGACACTCGGCACATACACCTGTAACAGGTGAGACAGCTTACCTGGCACCTCCAAATGTGAGACTTCACCTGAGTCTCACATTGACCTTGTAAGGTCAGCAGGTCAACTATTTATTTTTAATTAGTTAATTATTTATTTTTGGCTGCATTGGGTCTTCGTTGCTGCGCGCGGGCTTTCTCTAGTTGCGGCGAGCGGGGGCTACTCTTCGTTGCGGTGCGCGGGCTTCTCATTGCGGTGGCTTCTCTTGTTGCAGAGCATGGGCTCTAGGCACATGGGCTTCAGTAGTTGCGGCACACGGGCTCAGTAGCTGTGGCGCACGGGCTTAGTTGCTCCATGGCATGTGGGATCTTCCCCGACCAGGGCTCGAACCTGTGTCCCCTGCATTGGCAGGCAGATTCTTAACCACTGCGCCACCAGGGATGTCCCAGGTCAACTATTATCATAGCAGAGATGGAACGAAATCTCATGAGCATTTAATTTCCCAAGATCCTTTTTTCTACTTATTGATTAGAATATTAAAACACCTGAAGATACATTAGGTTAAAGATGAAGGGAATTTTAAAATCTGCTAAGATGATCCATCAGCCACAGCAAAGCTTTCCCCTACCTTTCGGGACAGTCCAGTTGAAGGGACACATTTCCACAGATATGGCTGTGGTTAGTAGAGTGAGTACCATCTTAATTAGACGTGACCCATTCGTCTAAAGGAATCTGAGAATTATGGCAATTAGAGTCATTCTTAGCAGGTTCCTCAAACTACGAGCCAAGCTAAAAGGTGCATCGTCAGAGCAAGCAGGTGTGCGAGAGCTGACAGGACATGCTGGCTCACCTATAGCACTACGTCTACTCACAAGCCTCCTAGGATGCATTTGAACTTCACAGGCTAGAAGTTAAAAGGGGTTTTAAGTGTTCATTTAGGTTTCCCTTCCAAATGGCTCTGGGAAAAGACAAATCCTGGAAACTACAGATTTCTTTAAATCTCCAGGGCAGGAGGTTACACAAAATCCCTCCTCCCATGACTTATCCTTTTCAGCTAAGAGGCTACTTTAAAGTAGGTGCCAAAGATGTACTTCTAAGGGTTTATCACCACCACAGCCCGGCGCAGTGGCTGGCGGGGCCAGGATCACAGAGCTCCCTGGGTCTGACTGCCCGTCTCAGTGTGGAGTGGGATGTGGGCAGCCTTCTTCCAGCATTTTTGGAATTCTTTTCTGGAACCAAGGCCCCACTTTGGGAACAATGGCTCTTGATGGAGTTTCTGCTCACGGGGGGCCTCTGGCGGGGTGAGCAAGAAAGCTTCTAGCCTGGGACACAAAGAAACAGCCTAGGTACAACCGAGGGTCAGAAGCCGTCTGCCTTCAGTGCCTTGGCCACTGAACAGAAACAGTACTTTCTATTTTAGGCACTAAACTCTGTATGAGGTCAGAGCCCATGGCTCTGAGAAGGGTGCTGTTCAGTTTGTACTGACTCCGTAACTACTGGGTCTTCTCACTGTCACAGACCATTTTCTCCTTGTCCTGTGAATTATAATTATCATGCTGTTCTGTGTGGTTGTCATACTTGGACATGGCATGGACGGCAACTCCAGAAGTTAGGAGGGCAAGGACTATTATCCCCACCTCGCTGCTGGGAAACCAAGGGTGAAATGAAATGATTGGGCCTGAGGACACTCTGCTGGCTGAGGACACTTGGCCCCACCCTGTAAGCAGTGCTGTTTGCTTTATATCATCTACCCACCCGCCTTCCCTCCTGGGCCACGTGTCCATGAGGCAATGTGATAAAAGAACTAACACGGATAGGATGAGATCAAAAGTGATTCCTCCTTGGTCTCTCTTCTTTAAGATCTTTCTGGAGACAGTATCTTTAAGTGTTCACTGTCTTGGTAAGAATTTGAGGCTGGAAAGGATAGCATTTTCTTGTGGCTTTTGGGGATGATGAAAAGCAGTGAGCAAATGCACACCTTTAATTTTCTTGTATAGGATGTTCAGGAACACACTACAGGTCTTTCGGCTGTTCAAGAAAACTGGCCCAGGTACTAGGATTCTGCTCTGCGTTGGGCCAGGGGGACTAGGTGACAGGGCATGGGCGCTACATCGGTTAGACAGAGGATTGGGACCTGTATGTATGGAAACCTTCTGCCAGAACACTGTAGTTGTTCAATGATAGAGTCATTCAGGATGTTTCGTGTGGATAATGGGACAATGATCACACATTTCATTTCTAGTTTACTGGATTTGAACATTGCTTTGGTGACTGGAAGAGCAGGAATAGTTTGGGGGATGGTTTTGAAGTGCAGTGAGAGGGTGAGGAGAGAAGAGCAGGCAGGAGTCAGTGGACCCTTTACCTAAATGAGTGGTTCAGAATATGCATGGCCCACAGAATTGCTTTCTCAGTCTGCTGCTAGAGAAAGCAAATAAATCCTGAGGACTATTTCTGAAGTCTTACCCGTTACAGGGTCAATCACTGGAGGCACTGGCCTCCATTAAACTGGCTCATCCCAGTAGTCTAAGATTCTATCAATCAGGAAACCACCATTTTCCTGACCTCCCCAAACTGGAAAGCGAAAAATGACATTCCCCAGACTTGTACGTACCTAGGGTTCTGGACGCAATGAGGTGAAGGTTATCTTCTTTCAGTTTGGGGCACTTTTTTTTTCTGCTGGCAGCCAAGACTGTGGAGACCCCTATATATACCCTCTAGATGGTGTAAGGGCAGCAGGAACTAGACTCCAGGCTCCAGTGTCCAGCAATTGTGGTGATGTTACTTTCCAATAACGGCTTTTAATTCCCTGAATTGAAGCAGGGATAACGCGTTCTTGAAGTCGGGGGCCCCTGCCTGTGGCGAGGAAGGGGTGCCCTGGGGGATGAGTCAGGCAGTGTTCTGGAAGTCAGCTGTAGGAGCCCAGTCTACAGCCCACTCCTCCAGTTCTTCTGTTTCCATAAGCACTTCATTCCCAGTGTTAAATCCTTTCTGTTCAAGATCTCTCGAGTGGTTTCTGTCTTACGCTAAACTTGTTCTGATACGCAGGGTACCAGAAAAAATAGGAGAGGCCTTCAGTAAACATGGCCCATTGACATTTTTATTTCAGTAATAAGGAAAGAAAATCTAGGCAAACAAAGAAGTTACTAAGGGGAGGAGATTTGAATTAGAGTAATAGTTCTCTATAATACTAAATAGCAAGAGAATTGGAGTGGTATCAAATTTAGGAAATGACACACACTCCACTTACAGATTCATAATATGTAATTGCCCGGTACAGACTCGGAGAAGCTTGCAACAAAGAAGCGTGCTTAATTTTGTTTACCCTTGTATTTCCCAAAGTCATTCAGAATGACAGTCATTATTTGGGAAATGCTAGTTTACTTCAATCTGAGGTAAAAAATATAGTCTTAATAACTATTCTTAAAGTAGATTAGTACTTTGTAGTAACTTACTAAGGAAATACTTGAGATGCACACACACCAAAAAATCACGATTTAAAAAGCAAAGACAGGCTATAGAAGAAAAGTCAGCAAGCCATAAAACCAATAAAATAGTGAATGTTGAACTAATGGTTAATGTGGCTACTAAACGTAAAATGCATGTTAAGCAAAAGTCTTGAAAGATAAAGTAAAATGCTAATAATAACTATGAATTTAAAATCCTCTAATATTTGAACAAAAAACTAAGCAGTAGGAAAGGAAGAATGAAGAAAGTATGTTAATGTTTATATTCTACACTGGGGGGCAACAGATTTGGATTTGTTCTTGATGCTGATAGGAAAATTTAGGAAATACATACATACATACATATTTAATGCTTTAAGTAACAGAAAAGTATTTGGATTCATAGCTTTTTAAAAAAGAGAGAGAAAGAAAGAAAACCTAATAGAGAAATAATATCAAGAAATTCTAGCATTAGATGACAAACATAAAATAAAACCCAGTAGTGACACCTGTAAGTGTAAAAAGCAAAAACACTTACACTGGCTTTTAAAGAAATCCAACTATATGTCCTTTATAAGCAATCTATCAAAACCAAAATCATATAGAAAGCAGAAAGTAAATCAAGGGATAAACAAAGATATCACGAGAAATGCAAACCGAAAAGAAGTAGGAGGTCTTGGTATCAACACCCAAATAAAACTCAAGGTAAAAAAAATTAACTGGAGAAAAAAAGGAGATTTTAATGTTGCTAAAAATTACACAGTGATGACAAAGGGGAGAGATGCCATTGTCTCCCTCTCTGAAATAGGAGCTCCCCAGCTCTCAGAAGTGTTAAGGCCCAAGCCTTCAGAAGTGCTTTCCCCTTTGCTCTCCTATGCCCCTTCCAAGGGATGCCTCATTTGATCAGTGAAATCAGAAAAGGATCATGTGTACTCAGGGACTCCACTCTCGGCACACTTTCTGAGAGCCACCTACCTAAAAGCACAATGAGTTCCACATGGAAATCTCCCTGGAATATAGAATGATTCCACTGGCCAGTGGCTTTGGAGAAATCCAGCCCCTCCTCACTGAAGCCACTAGAATGAAGAGTGAAACAGTGTGCTTGCTCTGCAGACACGGCTTCAGGATCTGCTCCCTGGCATGGTCTGCCAACCTCACTGTACAGAACCACCCCAACTATATAGAAATCCTGGGCTACTGCCTTTTCTGTCCTGGCTACTCCGTTAATGACTAAATGAATTCAGTGAGTAGAGGAAGGTCTATTTTGGCTAGAACTCCAAGCTAAATCCTCCAATTCAGTTTAGTATGCAATGAAGCTAATATTTTATCCCAATCTGATTTCTGAGTATCTTTACCAATTAGTTTATAAACTAAAAAGGAGAGAGCTGTGGGTACTTACAGCCTCCAAACCTCCAAAATGGGGGCCATTAACTTTAATGAAAATATATTAAAGCAATATATAAGAAGAAATTGACAAAACCACATTCTAGAAGGGATACTTAAAACACTCTGTTTCAATCCTTAACTGAACAAAAGGACAAAGATTACGACAGGAGATAGAGAATTTGAACAAATAATAAGAATATGAATACATCAAAATTTGTGCTCTATGAACAGAGAGGATATGCATTCTTTTCATATATTTATGGAAAAATTTACAAAATTTGATCATATACTAGCCCCAGATAGAAACTCAATAAAATTCAAAAAGTGACAGTTCTTCCTGCTATATTCTCTGACTGTAAAACTAAAACTGAAGATTAACAATACAGGCAACAGTAAAATAAAATTTTAAATGAATTAAAAATATTGAGTAATCCTAAACTTCCAGTCAAAGAGACAATTCAAATCACAGTTTCAGAAAGTTGAAATAAATTACATCAGATGCCGCCTGTGTACCTTACATCCTTCTTGGTTTCACCTCTGATTCCATCTGTATCTGAGACAAATATTTCCACACAGGTTTCAGCCTGTTATGTGCAGATAACCATGCCCCTCAAGAGTGGGTCATACTTAGTACTCATGGATTCTCAACCAGGACGTGTGGGGAAGTTAAGGCCTCAACCAATGGGGATGGGAGTCAGTGGAGAAATAGTTCTTCCTTTTGTCCTTTGGGGAGACAATTCTACGACACTTTCAGTACAGTCCTCAGAATGTCCCTATGGGATCAAGGACCACTTTCACATACTGCTCATCAACTCAATAACACATACACAACTTAAACGTCCCTCTTTTCCCTGTTTCACTCTCCCTGGTCTCTCACTCCTACTCCTGGTATCACTTCCCAAATAAACTACTTGTACACAAGCTCTTGTCTCAGGCTTGCTTTTCCCTTTCCCAAGAACACAAGGTAGGGGAAGCATGGTCCTAGAAAGCTCACCCTTGGGATGGTATCTGGAACCCAATTCACCAGGCAGATGGCAATAAGAACCCCACTGTGGTGAAATGAACTTCAGGTAACTGCAGGAGGACTGAGAATATCACCACGAAAGGATTGCTGCCTATGAGCACTGAGTATATTTACCTATAGAATTAAGACTAAAGCAAACGAAGAATAGGGTATCAGAACAGAGTGTAAATGTTTTATGTCCTGATATTACGGAAATTATTAAACTTGGGAAAGGAAGGGAGAAAGAAATAGGAGCTATTGTAAGAACATTAATTTCTTCATCTGTAATAGTTTAGAGTTAAAAGATATCATTTAAAGCTGATGGCCCAAGAATCAGAAATATAATAATATTTAACAATACAAAAAGAAGATATTATCAGCTAAAATTTGTTTTTAGAGAAAAGGGGATGGGGGGAAGAAATATGCTATTTTTTTTTTAACACTGCAGGGTAGGAAATGAATAGATATTGTCCAAAGTAGTAGAAGACTAAGTAAGAGTATTAGGTAGTAGGGAAAAAACTCACAAACCTTTAATATCAGAAAAAGAAAACACACACACACAGAGGCATATGCATGTACAAAGAAAACAAGCCACATAATGAAAGACATTTTAAAAACTGCTAAAATAGAGTACATAAAATAATACAGTGGAACAAAGGTCATCTGAATATCAATAAATGTAAATTTAATTTACATATTGAAAGAAAGATTTTCAGATTAGATCACAGAATAATCCCCAACTCTATGCTTTATACAAGAGGCATATCTAAAACAAAACAATCTAGAAAGGTTCAAAATAAATACTAAGTAAACACTTCCCAAAATAAAAATAGGGTCAGGATCTTAATATCAAAAAAGGTGGAATTCATACCAAAAAGCAGTAAACAAGACACACAAAAAAGGACTTTTTTAAACCTAACGGGCACAATCCACAGTGAGTGTATACTTAAGAATCTTTCATGTACCAAATAATGTTGCTGCAAATGTTATAAAGCAAAAATTGCAGAACCTACAAGGAGAATTAGAAACACAGTCTACTAATATCGTTCACCACATTATTAGACCATTCATATAATCCTATCTATTGTTACGAAAAAAGCATTTGGAAAACAACTGAACAATCATTTTTGATTACAAATACTCAAGTAAAATGGGAAAATATGATTATTTGCTTAACATGATAAATCTATTTCAGCCCAAAAGTCAGCATCATGCTTAAAGGGAAAACAATAGAAGCATTCCTACCAAAAATTATATGCAAAACGAGTATGACCACTGTCCTGACTATTATATAAAACTGTGCTGGAGGAAGGAGCCAATGCAATCAACAAGGAAAATAAATTAGACACATGTGGAATGAAAACAGATAAAGCTACCGTTATCAACATGATCACAAACCTGGAAAACTCAAAGAGTCGCTTTGACATATACAAATACTAATCAGATAAAATATATGATATGAAAGTAAAGTTGCTATTTACAGTAGCAGCAAAAAGATTAAAAACCTAGGAATGAACTTAACAAGAAATGTGTGAGACCTTTACAAAAACAATAACAACAAAACTTTAAAACATACTGAAAGATACAAAAAAAAATTGAACAAATGGAAACACATACTATATTCTTAGATAAGTCAGCCAAATATTAAAAGCATCAATTTAACACAGTTTTAATAAAAATACCAAAAATTTTTAAAAAATAGACAAAAATGATTCTAAAGTTTTTAAGGCAAAAAGCAATATATATCAAGCAAAACTCTGAAAAACATGAGGTGAGAAATGCGGTGGAGGGTCTAGTACCACTAGATATTAAAATATATTTTATAGTTTCAAAAGTTAAAACAATGTAATATTGGCAAATGAATAGACAGACAACCAAAGGAACATAGAAATACCAGAAATACATTCAAATACATAAAATAATTTAGTATATGATAAAGGTAGAATTTCAAATCAAAGTTCAAAGACAAACTTTTAACAAATAGTGTCAAGACAATTGGATAGCCATCTTGAAAAAAAAATTACGTTGAAACCCTGTCTCACAGTATATACAAGTATTGATATAAATTCTATCGAAAATGAGACTAAAAAATTGTTAGATGAAAATAGAGGATTCTATTATAACTCTGTGATTCAAAACAAAAGACTGATAAATTTTACATAAAAATGAATCATGCATGGTGAAAAGAAAAAAACACATAAGCAAATCAAAAGACAAGGGATAACCTGGGGGAAAAGTTTCCAAGTCATATCACGGGTAAAGAGCTAATCTCCCTAATATGTAAATCCTAGAAATAAAGAGTAATAACCTAATAGAAAAATGGAAAGATTATGAACAGTCAGTTCAGAAATGTAAATGGCTCTTAAACACAATCCCACACTTACGAAGGGAAATGCAAATGAAAACCATATTGAGAGATCTTCAGAAAGGCAAAACAGGCACTTACATTGCTGAGTGTGTAAACTGGTTAAAACCATGGAGGGTAATACTGTAGTATCCATCAAAATAACAAATTATATATCTTCTGGCCCATCAATTCCACTTCTGGGACTTTGTCCAAATGAAGATATACTTAGATATACATAAAACTGATGTACAAAGTCATTCAATGAAGCATTGTTTGTAAGAGCAAAGACTGGAACAATACAAATGCCCATCAATAGAGGACCAGTAAATTAACTCTGGTTATTCCTCACAATGGAGTACCGTGAAGCTATTTTTTGAAAGCAAGGATGCTTTCTATGTAATAATGTAAAAAGATCATCGTACTAGTTTCTCAGGGCTGCTGTAACAAATCACCACAAACCGGGTCACTTTAAAACAACAGAAATTTATCGTCTTACTGTTCTGGACATAAGAAGTCTGAAATCAAGGTATTGGCAGGGCCACATTCCCTCTGAAGACCCTAGGAAGGATCTGCTCCGTGTCGTTCTCCTAGCTTCTACTGGTTGCAGGCAATCCTTGGCGTTCCTTGACTTGTAGGCATCACTTTAGTATCTGCCTCCATCCTCTTATGGTGTTGTCCTCTAGATTAGTGTTTGATTGAACAACTGGGTACTACAGCTAGCCAAGTTGACACATAAAATTAACCATCACAATCACCAAGAAATATATTAAGCGAAAAATAATTCAAGATACACAGTAGTATGTAAAATATGCTACGTTTTATTTACAAAAGGGTAAGAATAAGAATTCATATTGCTTGTATTTGCATAAGTTCCGGAAGGATTCTCGTGGTTATCTGTGTGCATGTGTAACTGGTTAGATTAGGGACAAGGAAAGGAACAAGAATTTACTATAAACCTTTTCATATTATTTTAATTTTTGAACCATGGAATGCATTACCTAGGCAAATGTTTAACTTAAAAAAAGAAGATGCAACAGTGAGATCTGTGGTACTGATGTAAGAAAAGGCAGATCATTAGAACAAGATACAAAGTCCAAAAATAGACACATACACACATCCCGTTTAATTTTTTTTCCTATCCGTATTTTTTATTTCCTCAGTGAACTTGTTTCTTCTGTGGCGCTAGAAAAACAATTAAATGTCCTTAATCCCTCTCGGAAAGTTTAGCAGAGACGATGATGGATCAAAGCCTTTTGAGAATCAGAGAATTAATCTTCACAAAAATGTTTAAAAACTGATAGCCTCTCCTATTTTTTTTAAAAGATACATTTCTTACCTTGAAGGATTTGAAGGGTGAAAGAAAACAGGTCCAGCAACTTCATTATCTGTACAGTTCATGTATTTATGAAACTCAGAATTAAAAGTGAGAACTGATCTTTAGGGAAACTGACACAATCATCTCTGCTATTACCGACGTTTGCATCTTTTACATATTTCGTAACCTTGTGCAGACCCATGGCTACGAATTCCAGACATGTGTGATTGAGTCCCAGATCGGTATTTCTGGTGTGTCTCTTCCTTCAGTTTGCCAGACATGTCCATATGGACAACAAACTCAACATACTTAAATTGCAGTCACCCACCCCACCTCCTACGTCACACACCTGCTCTTTTCAGTCCCCATTTCAGTCTGTGTCACTCACCTCCTCAGTGACTTGGGGCCTCCTGTATCTAATGGATTACCAAGTGCTGTCAATTCTCTCTTAAAAAATAACTCTACAATTCATCCATAGTGTAGTCCTATTGACTCTGTCTCTTGTTATTTCTATTTTTCCAGTTTTATTGAGATATAATTGATATACAACACTGTATAAGTTTAAGGTGTACAGCATGGTGGATTGACTTACATGTGTTGTGACATGATGAGCACAATAGGTTTAGTTAACATCCATCATCTGATAGAGTTCAATAAGAAGAAAAAGCAAAAAAAGGAAATGTTTTTTTCCTTGTGATGAGAACTGTTAGGATTTAATCTTCCGAGAACTGTCATATGTAACGTACAGCAGTGATAGCTACAGTCATCATGTTGTACGTTATATCCCTCATACTTACGTTTCTTATAACTGGAAGTTTGTGTTTTTGACCACCTTCCTCCAATCGCCCCCGCTTCACCCTGCCTTCTTTGATAACCGCATACATCACCTTTTTCTATGAGTTTGTTTGTTTGTTATTATATTCTACATATAAATGAGATCGTATAGTATTTATATAGTCATTTATAGAATGACTTATTTCACTTAATTTCACCTAGCACAATGCCCTTGAGATCCATCCATGTTGTTGCAAATGGCAGGATTTCCTTGTTTTTTATGGCTGTTTTATTATATCTGTGTATCTACAGATACAGCTATAGATATATCTATATAAATACATAAATATAGATATATCTATAGTTATGTCTCACAACTTCTTTATCCATTCATCCATCAATGGACACTTAGGTTGTTTCCATGTCTTGGCTGTTGTAAATAATGCTGCTATTACATGGGGGTACAGATATCTTTTTGAGTCTGTTCTCATTTCCTTGGGATCTAGTCCCAGAAGTGGAATTACCAGGTCATATGGTAGTTCTATTTTCAATTTTTTGAGGACCTTCCATACTGTTTTCTACAGTGGCTGTACCAGTTTGCAATCCCACCAACAGTTCACAAGGGTTCCCTTTTCTCCACACCTTCGCCCGCATTTGTTGTCTCTTGTCTTTTTGATGGTGGCCATTCTAACAGGTGTGAGGTGATCTCTTATTGTAGTACTGTTGATTTGTATTTCCCTAATGACTAGTGAGGTTGAACATCTTCAGGTACCTGTTGGCCTTACATATATCTTCTCTGGAAAAATGTCTATTCAAGTCTTTTGCCCATTTTTAAATTGCATTATTTGAATTTTGCTATTGAGTTGTATGAGTTCTTTATATATTTTAGATATCAACCTCTTATCAGATATATGGTTTGCAAATATTTTTTCCCTTTCCATAGGTTATCTTTTCAGTCTGTTGATCTGTTAAGAAATCTGCTCGTTGTCTTACGGGGTTTCCCTTGTATGTAACTTCTCACTTTTGCTGATTTTAAAATTCTTTGTCTTTGACTTTTGACAATTTAGCTATAATGTGTCTCGGTAGAGCGTATTAGGGTTCAACCTATTTGCATCCTTTGGGCCTCCTGGATGCAGAGGTCTATTTCTCACCACAAGCCTGGGAAGTTTTCAGCCATTATTGCTTTAGATATACTTTCTGTCCCTTTCTCATTCTCTTCTCCTGCTGGAATTAGCTTCTCTACCCAGGGTCATCAGCTAAGTATCTCTAAGGCCACTGATGATCTTTGTGGTCTTAAGTCAGCCTGCACCCCAGTTTCACTGGCTGAACAGGTGCTACTGACTTTGCTCTGGGGGCCACCGGTTCTGCCCACTCACCTGCCTGTCAGCTCAAGAGTTGCTGGGTTGTGCAGCTTCCAGATGTTCTTGTCAGCCCTTCCCGTAAGATAGGAGTAGGTAAAGACCACACTCTACAGTGGGCGGGGCTGTGACCCAGACTTCTGCCTGGGTGGGACTGGGAGAGACCACTTCAGGCAACTCCCTAGTTTTTTCTGAACAGGATTTCTGGTAGGGAGGCTGGGGGAGGAGCTAAGACTCAGCTCTTCTGCTGGGCGTGGGCAGACCAGGCTCCAGGGCTGGCGGATCTCCTCACTGGAAGACCCGAATTAGGCAGACTTGCGCCCCACCAAGCTCCGTCGTCAGACTGTGCCACCAAATGGGCTGCAGAAGAGCAAAGCTGCTGGTTGGGTTGACTCTTTGGGCTCTGCAGGCAGGAGCTCAGTCTGCCAAGATCCGAGTGCTGCTTGTTGGAAGCCCCTCCTCCGTTTCTCCATCACAATGAGATTCCCAGTGGTTGAGCCCACAGATGCTCCTGTGAGCCCCATGGGGTGAAACCAGAGTAGGGGTTCCCATGAAGTGACCCCCGTGCTGGCGGTGCTGGATGTCACCGCTGTGTTCTCTTTTGCCACTGGAGGAGCTGTAGGCACGGTGCTGTGCTGGCCCAGGGAAAGGGCCATGCGGTCAGCGTGTAGCTGTTCCTCTCACCCTTAAATTCAGTCTGTCTTGGTCTGTGTGGTGCAGGAGGTGCTTCAACCTCACTCCCGTGTTCTGAGATTCTCTGAGTGATGTTTTATTCTTGCATAGTTCTTAGTTGTTCTTCTTGTGAAACGGAGTCAAATCAGGTATGACCTATGTCACCATCTTGGTGATGTCATTCTCTCATTATTTCTGATCTGCAATTCCTAAACAGTTTAATCCATTTTCCACATTAGCATAGAAGTTATTGCTCCACAATGAAACTCTTATGTCATCAAAACTCCTCTTTTGACTTCTATTAAGTTCCATTTTGTATAATAGAATCTCCATAAACTCTTGTTAAATGAATGAAGAAGTGGACAACTGGATGATGGGCAACTGGATGATGGGCAACTGGATGATGGGCAGTGAGTAGATTTAGGCACAGTTATTTTCAGACTTATTAGCCATAGAACAACTGTTAGAAGAAATGCCAGCTACTTAAACCATTTGCTAGAACGTAACCTCTGAAACAACTGTCCATGTCACATCAAACTATTACAGATGAAGTTATTTTTCTTTGTAAGTTTCTTGATTTTATTTCATTAAATCAACCAGAGACAATGATGGCAACTTTATGAAATGTTGGAATTGAAAAGACCAGTAAATAACAATCATGATAATCACAATAGGATTTCTGCAGTACTACAGACACAATGGAGATGTATTTCCTAGTGGTGATTTAAAATTCAGAATTCTTTCAGCTCCAAATCCATATATGTTGTGCAACACAAAGGAACACTCTCCCTCAAAAGAAGTGAGTAATTCTCATCCACTAAATTGTTTAAAAACACATTCTTTATAAGTGTACCTGCACACATTTCTGTAAAGCTAAAAGCGTCCAGAGATATAGAGTGCTCATCTTGCTATAAATTTAAATGTAATCCTGACCTGTATTTTTATGAATTAATAAAAATTTTACTTGGGCAATCTGGGTTTTGCAGTTAATCAAGAGAATTGTACCTTTAAGAGAGTATCCTAGCAACCTCTCAGCAGCTAAGGAAAGACCCAGCTGACAATATACACAGATTTAATTACTCTGCTGGTCTCCATCAAACTTCGCAGTTAATCAAAAAGATACTTAAAAACAGAAACAGAAATTAAGCCACAGCTGAAAATGAGAACTATTGGTAAAAGGGCATAAGGGAAGAATTATCTCGACTATAAAGAGAACTTTTTACTCTGCAACATGTTTATCAAGAAGCAGAGTAGCAATGAAATTGGTAAAGTTATGATTGCAGTAGGGGTGTCAGAACCAATATATTATTACTCTAAGAGATTGCTAGTTCCAGGGTCAAAATTACATTGGAATCATCATAACTTTATAGATATTCTCAAACTTGAAACCCCACTACATTTCAAGGCACTGTCTAAATGTACACTTTCTAGTGGTGATGCATTTTAAGGGAACTAAGCCCTGGAGAAACATGTTTCTCTTGAGCACACATTTGGAAACAGAGCTAATTTCATCACCGCTACGTCCTACGTCCTTCAACCACCAGTCCAAACTCCCCATAATCACCACCGTTATTCTACATGGCCTGATATTCGGCCCCTTCTCTCTTTATATCTATATATGTTTATAACAGATTACACAGAAACAGGTCTCTCCGAGATGAGGTAGGGGATTTTTGGGTAACAGATGCATAGATCAAGGAAGCCAGAGAAAGACAGACGGAGACTTTGTACAGCAAACAAAATCCAAACTTGTGAAAACATGGCCTGCTTTGTCTAGAAATAAAAACTTCCCCTGGATGTATATAGGCATTCTTGTTTATATACATGTCTTCAGCAATGCTAAGGAGTGGACATGAGAAATCTGAATACTTAGTTCTAATTTTTCTTTTATTTAACATATTCCCTGTATATAGGCTAATTTAGATAATTTTAATATTTCTTAAACCTCAGGCACAGAAAGCTACTTGCCTGGATCATCAGGTACACACACACACACACATACCTGAAACTCTGAGAAAGCTGAACTTTTAGATGTAATGTCAAATTTAAACCACATTGATTAGTTTTCCTTCAGGGAGTGCTGGAGGATGTTTGGAAAGTTTTTCTGGAAGCTTGGGGGTTATAGGCTGTGATGGAGGAATGACATATGAACTAACTAATCTTTTTGGTGCTGGTTGTTCCAAAGGCGTTTCTCTTTCCGGACTAGTTCAAATCTTCTGATATATTAGCCACAGAGAGCTAACAGTTAGACCATATCTGGTTATAGCCGTAAAGAAGTGGCTTATTTCTAGTCTAGGTGGCACGCAGTGTGAGGGGCAAAGGTGAGTCCAGATCCAGCACCTGCACACTGTAACCCCAAGCCCTCAGTGCTAAGATTCGAATTTGCAAAAACTTGCAGGCAGCCACTTCTGTCTCTGTAGGAACGTTTCCCCTCACCACCACCTCCTATTGTTAGCTTAGAGCAATAGTTCTCAAACTTCAGCTGCAGTGCGATCCCCTGGAGGGGCTCTTCAAATACAGACTGACCCACCCCTGGACTTTCTAATTCCAGAGGTCTGGAGTGGAGCCCAGGAACTAGCATTTCTAACAAGTTCCTCAGGGGACACTGCTGCAGCTCTGGGTGGGTTTGGGGACGCACTTTGAGAACTACTGCCTCAAGTTTAAAGCAAATGTGTCTATTTAAATGATGCTGAATCTGTTCTTCAAGAGAAAAACCATGGTTATTGTTCAGAGAGATACCATTATTTCCTGCTTAGAACCAAGGACTGCGTATTTATGATAAAGCTTGACTTCAGAGTTATGCGTGCCATTGTTTCTGGACCCCGGTGATAATGTTTGAGGTGATAACATGACAGATGTTCCTGGCCCCTGTTCTTTGGTTCTACTGATTCTAGTTTTTACTGAAAATATTTTAAATAAAGAACAGATACGTGCTGATTAAGTCAAGGAGGTCCTCTGTAAGTGCTTAGGAGAGTAAATAGTACAGATATCATTGAAATTAGAAGCAAATATTGAAGCGGAATTTTAAGATCTGGGGGTAAGTTCTTATAGAAGAACAAAAGGACTTCAATAAACCTTTGTTCCCAGGTGTACCCAGAAACTTTCAGTATCCACGATTGCCTAGGTAGGGTAACTCTTGGGTTCTTTTTATCAGGATAAAAAAAAAAAAAAAGACGTGAAATCTATGATGTCCTGTTATATATATAGATTGTATGAAAAGTATGCCTAGCCAGGATCAATACCCACTGGGACAGGAGTTCTGAAATTTGATATTTAGGTCAGTTACACAGAGAGAGGCAAGGCAGCTGCTTTCGGCCATGCTATTCAGGGCGATCCTCGCTCTGTGGCAGGGAGGCTTCACCCTGAATTTCAATGCCCTGTCTTCAGAACACAATGTGGGCTCCGGATTTCCATCTATTCCTCCTCCATGGAAACGGCTAGTGAAGCAAAACTATGTGTGTAAAACTGCTTCTCCCACAGGCGGCTTGTTCCCAGAAGCAGCAAAGTGCCTTCTGTGGAAAAACTGTAACCTCCGCGTGGCTCTGTAAAGACAAGAGCCACTTCAAAGATGGCAGGTTATAGGGTGAAATAGCACGTTTAGTTTTTAAAATTCCATATTAACAAGCATCTGCTATTAAACGAAAGTTTGGGGCATTGATACGGAAGTAAAATACTGACGAGGTGACGCTCTCCCTATGCTGACATGCCACACTGTTTCACTTATTCTCTTCTCTCAAGAATACATCCTTTTATTAATCCTCACAATAACCCTTGTAAGATACGATCTGCCCTACTCCCCATCCAAGGAACCTTAAGTCAAATTATTTGACCAAGGTTGTAATTAGCAAGTGACAAACCCCAAAGCCTGTGTTCTTTCTACCCTACCCTGGCTACCTATTTCTAATTTTTGTTTTGTGCTGGACTGAGACAGAATGTCTTCATTTATATACAGATACAGATTTCGCAAATGTAGCATTTAGTATGGGAAAATATGTATCTGGATCTCTAAGCCTTTTCTATGAATGTAGAAAAGTGTAGTTTAAATGTCTTGCAGACTCACCTACCGCTGAAATTGCTCACCTTTAACAACAAAGTGAACTTCATAACACAAGCATGGTGAAATCCTATCTTATCACAGAAATGGCCTGTTTCTAGGAATAAGGCGTATGGAGTAAGCAGCTAAAGCTTATTCAATTAAGAGCCTTTCAATGTTTTTTTCTGTTAAGAGCCATTCATTTTTTTAATTAATTGGGAAATACAGTAAATATGATTTTCTTTTTTATGCCCGAAGTGTCTTCATCAGGGAAAAATGCCTCCCCCACTCCACAGAGATACCAATCATTCCAGGAAGAGGGCTAAGAGTAGGGAGTCCACGCCTCCCATGCACATGCCACCAGCCCTACAGGCGAGCACGTAACGTAAACTAGCCAAGCAGACCTTTGCCAGAACTACAGGAAAGATTTTCTCTTTTTGAGGTGGGTGCCAGCTGAAGGGATGCTAGGGCTTGGGGCTGCCAATTGCAATACTGTCAGCAAATGCAGAAGTTATCTGGAAATGATACCCAGCAAATGATATGCTAAGACGTGGACAGAGTAGGCACTACTGTTTTAACCGCCAGAGCAAACCACATTTTCTTGAGCTTTCCAGATTCAAGCCAAAATTAATTTCCTTGCTCTGCTTCAGCTAGTCTTATTTGGGTTTCTGTCACTTACCACTTAAAGAGCACTACTGCAAAACTCTTCCTAAAATACTTTCTTTGGACTTCTTAAATTGAGACTATTGAATGCAGCCTGTTACCTGTGTAATCTATCATATATTACAACCCGTTAGTCTCAACTGTCAAATGGGAGCAGTAGTAAGCGCCTTCTTTAGAAAAAGCTTTGGGAGGACCACGCGAAAAAAACACCAACCGCCAATTCTATATATAGAATTCAACAATACCACTTCATCCCCCCTTTTCTCCATTACCTTTCCAGAACATCAACAATTTGAGCATCAAATGGTTCTAAGTTTTTTCACGTAGGAACTCATTTACTGTATGCAACTACCATGAGGTAGGTACTGTCATTAGCCCCACCTCGTAGAGGGGAGGGGCGGTATGCAGAGGCTTTGAACATATCCAAGGACACACGCAGACATTGACGGGGGAGGGAGCTGGGCTACAAATGGTCACATTCTGCAATCCAAGTCCGGTGTTTTCTGGATTTCATTGTCTTTTTGCTATGAGGCTAACTCTCTACCTCTCCTTATGTCACTAAGACTGTCTTCAGAAAAGCTTTCCAAAACTTAGCTGTTCTACTTACTCTTTTGTAGATTAGGAAGCCAGCTCATCAGTCATGCACAGTTAGTGCCGAATAAAGGGACATTCTAAGTGCAGACCTAAGAGGCACAATATATTCAGTACAGATATTGTATGTTAATTTGGAGGTTTAGAAGCTCTTTTTGCTTGTATCTTACTCAAAGTATAATGTCAATGTATTTTGTATACATTACCTATGCTCTATTTTTTCCAAGTAGTCCCTAAAGGAAACTCATAACAACTGTGATAACAATAGCTGATGTTTACTGAGTGCTTATAATGTATCATGCACTCTGCCAAACATTAACCTAAGTATTTAAGGTACTCCTCACAGCCACCCTAGGAAGCATTATAAAAGACTAGTGATTGCTAAGTAGCCCAAGGACGCCCAGGGAGTGGATGGAAGGGCAGGGATGCAGCCCGGTTCGTGTCCACACTGAGGGAGAGGCAGGGCCTTACTCTCCCGGCAAGGTAGTGCCGCGCACCCCGCAGGGAGCATGCAAACAAGCAGTCGGTGAATGAATACATGATGTGCTCTTTGCTCAAAACCCAGAACAGAAAAACACTTTCAAGTGATACGAAAGGGGACTTGAAGGTGAAAGGGGCATTTACTGTGTAGAAAGGAAAAAGCTTTAAAAGCAGATCTTTTCTTGACAATTTATGGTAACTTCTTTAATCCTAAAAAATCCACACTGTCACCGTAATACAAGTTTCCCATCCCCTTTTCACCAGACGGACTTGCAGGCTCTACCCAGGTTAACACCCAGCCAGGGACAGCAGAAGTTTCAGCGTGTCTGAAAGTGAGGTGGGGATGAGCATCAGAAAGCCAGTGCGTCAGCCCTGAAGTGTTTATTTTGATTCAATCTAGTCCCCCTTACCGCCGCCTTTTAATATTATAAGCAACATATGCCATTATGACAGCTATTAAGCGTGAAAGAATTCATTAAGACTATAATTATCTGATAAGGCTAAGCATACTGTCTAACCCGACTTAGGGCAGATTCATCTACTTCAACTAAAATTACTGAATAGGAAAATTTTAAAAGGTGAATAATGAAATAAAAACCCTGCAGGTCCTACTTCCACTATATATTTCCCAAGTGACCTTAAGGAAGGTACCATTCAAACAAAGAGTCAGTGTGTTTTACATTTTTATTAATAAGAGTTCTGAGTGCAAATAAATTTAACTTGACATTTAGAAAAAAAAAGTTATTCACTAAGGTTTGTTCATAAAGAAAAACTTGTTCTGTATAATCTCCAATTTTAATGCTTAACACTATAATGCTAAGTCTATAACTTAATTTTAGGTTTAATTTAATAATTCTGCCTTATTGCATCTGGTTAAAAAGACTAGAAAACATCAGGTAGAAAAAAGCAAGAGACTAACTAAAATGACCTGAATATAAAACTTTACTAAAGGACTTTTTACAAAAGCCTTTAGAACAAAAAAACCCTAAAAATTAGAATACTTTTGGCTGAAAAGTTAGCAGCTATGAACAAAATTAACATTACATAATATTTTATCAAGAACTGCACTACAATAATATTGTGGTTTACATATATTAGAATGATTTACAATATACTAAATGCTTATTTATATCAGTCATAGAAAACTCTTTATTAAAAAAATTTTAATATACTTTAGCACTTTTGAGAGATTCAGTTCCCAGTAAATAACAGGAACACAATTTAGAAGATGCTAGGTGGTAACATCTTTTAATTAGAGACCTAACCAGGTCAGTCTTGTCAAAGAATTATGAAATTATATTCAATAATAAGCATTTATAAGAACTCAAGATAAAACAGTAACTCTAGTCCCCTCATCAGTATGTATGCTTGGCATGAGAAATCATACTATGAGCAAATATGTAGTAAATTCTTGAAAACAACAGTTCACTTTAGAATTAGTGCCAATCCACATTATTTATTCTTCCCCTGACGCACTATTTCCACCACTCTTCATCTGAACTGTGTTTTCTCCTTGGTTGGTGGTGTATTACTGCTTCTTAAAGACCAATCGTGCCCAGCATAACCCAAGGTCATCAGCTCCTTTGCAGCTGAAGTGAGCTACAAACAGCAAAAGACCAAACACTTTGCAACAGAAAATCAACCACCCTACTCCGCGAGGCAGGAGCCCCATCTCTTAAACAATTTTTACCAAGGTTGCTTTAAAATTAGCCCTGTAAGTCCAATAGTATCACACTATCGTCTCTTTGGTTTGACAGTAAGTTCAAATCTTAAAAGTACGTATTAAAATTTCCTAGTTATGTTACTCTGGAAACATAATTGAGTTGAAAGTCTTGCTATTTTGGGATGAAATTTCTTCTATCCGTGTATTTGGTATGAACTCTCACATCTAGTCACTGAGATATAAAAAGCGTAGGAGATCAAGAAGACGAATTACTGATTACACTGCACCCAAGCCTCTGGGAGCCATGACAGGGAACTGTCCACCCAAACAAACATCTTCTGAATCCAACCTAATGTATTAGCACAGTTGTAGGTAAGTGATTTAACGAGACTCTGTAATTGGGAAATGAGTAGCATTTAACTGTGGTTGCTTCCAGAGGAATGGGAAGTCCCCATGTTGTCACTGTTCCACTTAAGAGTACCCTCAGCCTTGCCACACTTCCCAACAGAGCCTCTCACTCTTCATTTCCATTCGACAATCAGCAGGAAGACTGTATTTAGCTCAGAGAGGATAGGGCCAAAAATAAAATAAATAAATAAATAGGGATAAAATAGAAAATGAATACGTACGCCAATGGAGTAAAACTCCCCACTGAGCTGATTCAGAGGTAAAACCCATTTGTAAAAAGAAAGTAAGATGCATCTCTATTTTCGGTTTCAGTCAAAAGAGCATGCTTCATTCTTGGCAAACTAGCTATGCGGTGTGATATGATCTACTTTCTATTTCCGCTGTATTTATACTTTAAAAACTATTGCTTAATAAGGACTTCTTAATATTTATTAAAAACTCTGTTTATAATAAATACTGTATTAAAACATTTTAATATTTACAATTGGAAAAAATATATACTCTAGTCAGTCATCTCAGTGCTACTTCTTCAATTTCATCTTCTACAGAATCACCTTTTACTGCTGGTTTATTGTTTGCATGTTTTAATTGGTGTCTATTTGGATTAAAACTTCTTCCTTCGCTGAAGAAAAAGTCACTGTCATCATCATATTCCCTACCCCTATTGCTTTTATCCCCAGGGAGAAAATTTAGAGGGTCAAAGTCTCCATTGGTGGCAGCCAGAGAATGTGGGTCACTGCTTTTAGAGGAAATGCTGCTGCCACCACTGGCACCAAATAGCTGTTCCATCAGATTAGCTTTTTTCTCTTTTCTTGTAATTAAATCGCCACTGTCTTTACTAAATTTCTCTATATTGTTTCTTTGGAAATCCAAAAGGCTACTCTTGTGGCTAACTGGACTTGACTTGCCTAACGTTTTCGCAAATGAAGGCACATAGCTACCAAATGCAAGCCCATCTGGAGAGGCTGGTTTTCTGATACTGCCCGGATTCTGACCATCACCTTTTGTACTGAAAAGACTGATGTCTTGCAAATGATGCCCATTAAATAATCTCTCCGAGGATTCAAAGAATGTGTGTGTTTTGGGGTTTCTCTCTGGGGAGCGCAGTTTTGATTCCAAATCACAAAGCAATGGCAGAGAAGGATATTTTAGATTCCGAGAACCTTGGAGTTCTCTGCTGATTTCATTCAGTTTAGCAAGTAGCATTTCTCTCTTTAGCCTTTCTTCTTCCTCTTCTTCCAATTTATCAGTATTTTGAATTTGGTACGTTTCCATTCGGTATCTTCCAGTTTCCAACACTGGCTTTTCTTCTCTCTCCAACAAAGATGTCTTTTCCTTTTGCTTTTTAGCAAGTTCTTCTCTTTCCTGCTCTGTATAAAATCAAATTTTAAAAATGGGATTTTACAGTAGTCAGTATTTTCAAATAAGAAAACTCAACTCTCATCTTTTACAAAACAATAGCTTTATCTAATTTGTGTATGATCAGTACATTGAGGGTGGACACCATAAATTTCATTTTTATACTTGATATTTAGGGTTTCAAAAAATAATATATACTTAACATATATTTAAGATTCACAATTATAGAAAAAATTTTGTTCTTCAAGTTAGGGGTGAGAAAGAAGGTTCCTCTGCCTATTTTTTATACCTAATAGTGTGCTGTACACTGAATGGAGGATGGTGGGATGGGTGGAGCAAAAACTTTTAAATTTAAAAATAAATTGAACCTTTGGATGTCATACCCTGAGAGGGACACAACATCACTTATGTAGTGTTCTGACAGAAGATGCAATAACCTGAATTTAATTAACAGAAAACTTCAGATAAACCCCAAACAAGAAACATTTTATTAAAAAAAGGGGTCGGTGTTCATGAAAAATGTTAATCTCACAAAATATTTTTAAAAGGCTGAGAAGCTGTTTTAGATGAAAGCAGACTGAAAAGATATGAGACCTGAATGCAATTCATGATCACATCCTAAAGGGAAGAAAATGCAGAGATGGCGAGGAAGATGGCAGACGAGTAAGACACGGAAATCACCTTCCTCCCCACAAATACATCAGAAATACATCTACACGTGGAACAACTCCTACAGAACACCTACTGAACGCTGGCAGAAGACCCCAGACCTCCCAAAAGACTCGACTGGTGATTGGTGTCTGAACCAGGAGGGAGGGCAGTCGCAAAGGACCGAGCCCTGGACCCGTGGAATCTGATGCCATCTCCAGCCGTGTGGATGAAAGGCTCTTGGTGCTGCAGGCAGGAATCAGTGCTGTGCCTCTGAGGTGGGAGAGCCAACTTCAGGACACTGGTCCACAAGAGACCTCCCAGCTCCACATAATATCAAACAGCGAAAATCTCCCAGAGATCTCCATCTCAACACCAACACACAGCTTCACTCAACGACCAGCAAGCTACAGTGCTGGACACCCTATACCAAACAACTAGCAAGACAGGAACAAAACCCCATCCATTAGCAGAGAGGCTGCCTAAAATCATAATAAGTCCCCAGACACCCCAAAACACATCACCAAACGTGGACCTGCCCACCAGAGAGACAAGATCCAGCCTCATCCACCAGAACACAGGCACTAGTCCCCTCCACCAGGAAGCCTACACAACACACTAAACGAACCTTAGCCACTGGGGACAGGCACCAAAAACAACGGGAACTACGAACCTGCAGCCTGCAAAAAGGAGACCCCAAACACAGTAAGATAAGTAAAATGAGAAGACAGAAAATCACACTGCAGCTGAAGGAGCAAGATAAAAACCCACCAGACCTAACAAATGAAGAGGAAATAGGCAGTCTACCTGAAAAAGAATTCAGAATAATTATAGTAAAGATGATCCAAAATCTTGGAAATAGAATAGAGAAAATGCAAGAAACATTTAACAAGGACCTAGAAGAACTAAAGATGAAACAAACAACGATGAACAACACAATAAATTAAATGAAAAATACTCAAGATGGGATCAATAGCAGAATAACTGAGGCAGAAGAACGGATAAGTGACCTGGAAGATAAAATAGTGGAAATAACTACTGCAGAGCAGAATAAAGAAAAAAGAATGAAAAGAACTGAGGACAGTCTCAGAGACCTCTGGGACAACATCAAACGCACCAACGTTTGAATTATAGGGGATCCAGAAGAAGAAGAGAAAAAGAAAGGGACTGAGAAAATATTTGAAGAGATTACAGTTGAAAACTTCCCTAACATGGGAAAGGAAATAGTTAATCAAGTCCAGGAAGCACAGAGAGTCCCATACAAGATAAATCCAAGGAGAAATACGCCAAGACACATATTAATCAAACTGTCAAAAATTAAATACAAAGAAAGCATATTAAAAGCAGCAAGGGAAAAACAACAAATAACACACAAGGGAATCCCCATAAGGTTAACAGCTGATCTTTCAGCAGAAACTCTGCAAACCAGAAGGGACTGGCAGGACATATTTAAAGTGATGAAGGAGAAACCTGCAACCAAGATTACTCTACCCAGCAAGGATCTCATTCAGATTTGATGGAGAAATTAAAACCTTTACAGACAAGCAAAAGCTGAGAGAGTTCAGCACCACCAAACCAGCTTTAAAACAACTGCTAAAGGAACTTCTCTAGACAAGAAACACAAGAGAAGGAAAAGACCTACAATAACGAACCCAAAACAATTAGGAAAATGGGAATAGTAACATACATATCAATAATTACCTTAAATGTAAATGGCCTAAATGCTCCCACCAAAAGACACAGATTGGCTGAATGGATACAAAAACAAGACCAATATATATGCTGTCTACAAGAGACCCACTTCAGACCTAGATACACATACAGACTGAAAGTGAGGGGATGGAAAAAGATATGCCATGCAAATGGAAACCAAAAGAAAGCTGGAGTAGCAGTTCTAATATCAGACAAAATAGACTTTAAAATAAAGACTATTAGAAGAGACAAAGAAGGACACTACATAATGATCAAGGGATCGATCCAAGAAGAAGATATAACAAAATGATCAAGGGATCGATCCAAGAAGAAGATATAACAATTCTAAATATTTATGCACCCAACATAGGAGCACCTCAATACATAAGGCAAATACTAACAGCCATAAAAGGGGAAATCGACAGTAACACATCCATAGTAGGGGACTTGAACACCCCACTTTCACCAAAGAACAGATCATCCAAAATGAAAATAAATAAGGAAACACAAGCTTTAAATGATACATTAAACAAGATGGGCTTAATTGATATTTATATGACACTCCATCCAAAAACAACAGAATGCACATTTTTCTCAAGTGCCCATGGAACATTCTCCAGGATAGATCATATCTTGGGTCACAAATCAAGCCTTGGAATATTTAAGAAAATTGAAATTGTATCAAGTATCTTTGCCGACCACAACGCTATGAGACTAGATATCAATTACAGGAAAAGATCTGTAAAAAATACAAACACACAGAGGCTAAACAATATACTACTTAATAACCAAGTGATCACTGAAGAAATCAAAGAGGAAATCAAAAAATACCTAGAAACAAATGACAATGGAGACACGACGACCCAAAACCTATGGGATGCAGCAAAAGCAGTTCTAAGGGGGAAGTTTATAGCAATACAAGCCCAACTTAAGAAACAGGAAACATCTCGAATAAACAACCTAACCTTGCACCTCAAGCAATTAGAGAAAGAAGAACAAAAAACCCCCAAAGTTAGCAGAAGGAAAGAAATCATAAAAATCAGATTAGAAATAAATGAAAAAGAAATGAAGGAAACAATAGCAAAGATCAATAAAACTAAAAGCTGGTTCTTTGACAAGATAACAAAATTGCTAAACCATTAGCCAGACTCATCAAGAAAAAAAGGGAGAAGACTCAAATCAATAGAATTAGAAATGAAAAAGGAGAAGTAACAACTGACACTGCAGAAATACAAAAGATCATGAGAGATTACTACAAGCAACTCTATGCCAATAAAATGGACAACCTGGAAGAAATGGACAAATTCTTAGAAATGCACAACCTGCCAAGACTGAATCAGGAAGAAATAGAAAATATGAACAGACCAATCACAAGCAATGAAATTGAAACTGTGATTAAAAATCTTCCAACAAAGAAAAGTCCAGGACCAGATGGCTTCACAGGCGAATTCTATCAAACATTTAGAGAAGAGCTAACACCTATCCTTCTCAAACTCTTCCAAAATATAGCAGAGGGAGGAACACTCCCAAATTCCTTCTACGAGGCCACCATCACCTTGATACCAAAACCAGACAAGGATGTCACAAGGAAAGAAAACTACAGGTCAATATCACTGATGAATACAGATGCAAAAATCCTCAACAAAATACTAGCAAACAGAATCCAACAGCACATTAAAAGGATCATACACCATGATCAAGTGGGGTTTATTCCAGAAATGCAAGGATTCTTCAATATACGCAAATCAATGTGATACACTACATTAACAAATTGAAGGAGAAAAACCATGTGATCATCTCAATAGATGCAGAGAAAGCTTTTGACAAAATTCAACACCCATTTATGATAAAAACCCTGCAGAAAGTAGGCATAGAGGGAACTTTCCTCAACATAATAAAGGCCATATATGACAAACCCACAGCAAACATCATCCTCAATGGTGAAAAACTGAAAGCATTTCCACTAAGATCAGGAACAAGACAAGGTTGCCCACTCTCACCACTCTTATTCAACATAGTTTTGGAAGTTTTAGCCACAGCAATCAGAGAAGAAAAGGAAATAAAAGGAATCCAAATCAGAAAAGAAGAAGTAAAGCTGTCACTGTTAGCAGATGACATGATCCTATACATAGAGAACCCTAAAGATGCTACCAGAAAACTACTAGAGCTAATCAATGAATTTGGTAAAGTAGCAGGATATAAAATTAATGCACAGAAATCTCTGGCATTCCTATACACTAATGATGAAAAATCTGAAAGTGAAATCAAGAAAACACTCCCATTTACCATTGCAACAAAAAGAATAAAATATCTAGGGATAAACCTACCTAAGGAGACAAAAGACCTGTATGCAGAAAATTATAAGACACACTGATGAAAGAAATTAAAGATGATACAAATAGATGGAGAGATATACCATGTTCTTGGATTGGAAGAATCAACATTGTGAAAATGACTCTACTACCCAAAGCAATCTACAGATTCAATGCAATCCCTATCAAACTACCACTGGCATTTTTCACAGAACTAGAACAAAAAATTTCACAATTTCTATGGAAACACAAAAGACCCCGAATAGCCAAAGCAATCTTGAGAACGAAAAACAGAGCTGGAGGAATCAGGCTCCCTGACTTCAGACTATACTACAAAGCTACAGGAATCAAGACAGTATGGTACTGGCACAGAAACAGAAATATAGATCAATGGAACAGGATAGAAAGCCCAGAGATAAACCCACGCACATATGGTCACCTTATCTTTGATAAAGGAAGCAGGAATGTACAGTGGAGAAAGGACAGCCTCTTCAATAAGTGGTGCTGGGAAAACTGGACAGGTACATGTAAAAGTATGAAGTTAGATCACTCCCTAACACCATACACAAAAATAAGCTCAAAATGGATTAAAGACCTAAATGTAAGGCCAGAAACTATCAAACTCTTAGAGGAAAACATAGGCAGAACACTCAATGACATAAATCACAGCAAGGTCCTTTTTGACCCACCTCCTAGAGAAATGGAAATAAAAACAAAAATAAACAAATGGGACCTAATGAAACTTCAAAGCTTTTGCACAGCAAAGGAAACCATAAACAAGACCAAAAGACAACCCTCAGAATGGGAGAAAATATTTGCAAATGAAGCAACTGACAAAGGATTAATCTCCAAAATTTACAAGCAGCTCATGCAGCTCAATAACAAAAAAACAAACAACCCAATCCAAAAATTGGCAGAAGACGTAAGTAGACATTTCTCCAAGGAAGATATACAGACTGCCAACAAACACATGAAAGAATGCTCAACATCATTAATCATTAGAGAAATGCAAATCAAAACTACAATGAGATATCATCTCACACCAGTCAGAATGGCCATCATCAAAAAATCTAGAAACAATAAATGCTGGAGAGGGTGTGGAGAAAAGGGAACACTCTTGCACTGCTGGTGGGAATCTGAATTGGTTCAGCCACTATGGAGAACAGTATGGAGAACAGTATGTAGTTTTTTCCTTGAAAAACTACAAATAGAACTACCATATGACTCAGCAATCCCACTACTGGGCATATACCCTGAGAAAACCATAATTCAAAAAGAGTCATGTACCAAAATGTTCATTGCAGCTCTATTTACAATAGCCCGGAGATGGAGACAACCTAAGTGCCCATATCGGATGAGTGGATAAAGAAGATGTGGCACATACATACAATGGAATATTACTCAGCCATAAAAAGAAACGAAATTGAGCTATTTGTAATGAGGTGGACAGACCTAGAGTCTGTCATACAGAGTGAAGTAAGTCAGAAAGAGAAAGACAAATACCGTATGCTAACACATATATATGGAATTTAAGAGGAAAAAAAATGTCATGAAGAACCTAGGGGTAAGACAGGAATAAAGACACAGACCTACTGGAGAACGGACTTGAGGATATGGGGAGGGGGAAGGGTGAGCTGTGACAAAGCGAGAGAGAGGCATGGACATATATACACTACCAAACGTAAGGCAGATAGCTAGTGGGAAGCAGCCGCATAGCACAGGGAGATCAGCTCAGTGCTTTGTGACCGCCTGGAGGGGTGGGATAGGGAGGGAGACGCAAGAGGGAAGAGATATGGGAACATATGTATATGTATAACTGATTCACTTTGTTATAAAGCAGAAACTAAGACACCATTGTAAAGCAATTATACCCCAATAAAAATGTTAAAAAAAAAAAAGGGAAGAAAATGCTATAAAGGACAATACTGTGTCAACTGACAAAACAGTACTGTGGACTGCAGATTGAAGAAATGTGTTGTATCAAAGTTAAATTTCCTGAAGTTAAACTATACTGGAATGATAGAAGAGAATGTCCTTATTTTGGAGAAATACATATGAAAGTATTTTAGGATATGGCCATGAAGTATACAACTTACTCTTATGTGGTTCTCTGGCTATTATTGCCACTTTACTATAATTTTGAAAGGATTTCTAAAAGAAAAAACTAAAAATATTAAACATGTAAGAACACTATGCATTTGGTAACTTTATAAATGGCACATATTCTCACTGATAATCAGATCATTCCACACAGACTCCAGGAAAAAAAAAATCAGTCAAAAATGACTAAGAAGAGACAGTCTTCTGCTACGTTATTCCTTTTCCTGGTTCCTAGACAGAACTGACCATAATACCTATTTTCTACTCTATAGTTTAATATGTTGCAAGCGTGTCTTCCTTTGTGGTTTAGCCAACATTGATATAAATGTGGCTTCTATTTCAACTATTAGATTGTTTTAAATACACATATAAAAATATACATACTCTAAGCAATAATTAGGTCATGATTTTTTGTTAACTTTAAGGGAAAAACAGTATTTCTCTGTAAGCAGGTAATACATAATTAATAAAATACATGCAAAGGATTAGAGTCTGGGATCCTTCTCGCTTATACCTTTAAGACATTTTATCCAAATGGAAATGAATTTATTCCTGAACTTCATTTCCAGTATCTGAAACTATGTGAATTGGTTCACTAAACTTCCACATTAATGGTTGAATATGTTAAAGATTTATTTTATATATTAAAACTGAAGAAAAATTACAGGAATATATTCAAGGCCTCACAATTCATTGATTTTAATGTTTGGGCTGGTCTACAGACTAGACAGGCTCAAGGTCAAGCCAATAAACAGGGTTGTCTTTCAGTTATCTCTTCATCAGGCTTTAGTTATAAAGAATTTTTTTCCCCTTTCAAATGAATTCTACTTTATCTGAATTTTCTGAAGGTAACTTGTTTCTATCCCCTAATCCCAAATAGCAACTGACTTACAGTCTTCATTCTTTTTCTTTCCTTAGTAACTTCATTCAAAGGTTTGTGACTGCTTGATAGACTCCCCCCACTACTGTATCAACCTTTTGTTGTTCTGTATAACCAATTCACTGTTCAGCTGGAAGATATTAGGGGATATTAACCCTTTCTTTTCCAAGGCATGCTGACTTATCACTTGCTTACACTCTTTCTTACCATCCTCCAGCTTCTCAGCCTCCTGTTTCACAGCATGGAGTCCTTGATCTTTAACAAATTTGTCTTCTCTTTCCACAATTGGGTTTAGAATCCCTGCTTCTTCATGATCACCTCTCTCTTGAGATTCCAGATCCTATTATACATTTTTTTTAAAATGCAAGTTCACATGCAGGAAAAGGGGGATAAAGCAATTTAAATATCATAGATTTATCTCCCATTAAGCACAATCCCAACTGTTAGAAATTAAAGCAAATTTTCCATTTCTAAAGCAGCAAGCTACAAGTTACCACCTTTGAAAGATTTTCAAAAGCACACAAGATTATTTCTTACTTTAGTTAAAATTTTTAAAGAGGCATTTGGAAAACATATCAGAACCAATATAATGGAAGCAAAGCCAATGCCCTACATAAAATTCTTAACAGACAAGTATCAGAAGTATCCTTACTGGGCTTCCTTGGTGGCACAGTGGTTAAGAATCCACCAGCCAATGTAGGGGACACAGGTTCGAGCCCTGGTCTGGGAGGATCTCACATGCCGCAGAGCAACTAGGCCTGTGCGCCACAGCTACTGAGCCTGCACTCTAGAGCCCACGAGCCACAACTACTGAAGCCCATGCACCTAGAGCCCATGCTCCGCAACAAGAGAAGACACCGCAATGAGAAGCCTGCGACCGCAACAAAGAGTAGCCCCCACTCGCTGCAAGTAGAGAAAGCCTGCACGCAGCAACGAAGACCCAACACAGCCAAAAATAAATAAAATAAATGTTTATTAAAAAAAAAAAAGAGGTATCCTTAACTTTGCATATTTCACAACAAAATCTGATGAATTCAGTTAACCAATAAAGGCTATTCATCAACTATTAAAGGCCAAGTGTTATGGTGCTGAGCTGTAACACCGACAGTGACAATGGCATAGAATCTTTCAAGTTTATACTATGCCCAAGGTCTCCAATTAATAAATCTTATAATATTTAAATCAAATAAAAATGTAAACTTAAAATTTATTGTTTCTTCTGGTCCCTTTCACGTGTGTGTGTAATTTTTCTTAATAAAAGTAAAATTTATTACTAGTGGATTTGTAGAGAATTGTCTCCTAGTATCCATTTTCCCCTTCTTCCTTTTTGTTACAGAATCCCTTAAGTTTTAGCAGAGCACAGGGTTGCCTAACTGGAGACCACATTTGCTAGCCTCCCCTGCAGCTAGACAGGACCAATGGAATGTGAGTGGACGTATGTATGCAACTTCTGATCACATTTATAAAAACAAAAGCTGCTTGCCCTCCACTTCCTCATTCCTCCTTCTCCCAGGTATGATAAGACAATTGCAACCACACAGATGTGGTTACACGCTTCATGAGAAAAACAATGAGATAGAGAATGGCTACCATGGAACAAAGGTGTCTACCTATCCTGGGGACTACCCACTGACCTTCAGTTTATTACAAGAGAAAGAATCTTATCTCTTACTTGAGCCACTGTATTCTGGGTCTCTTTTCCAATAGCAACAGCCTATACTTTTACTAACAGAGCTCCCATTTGCTGGGACCCCTCAAAGTGACAGGATTAGTCTTAAGGGCTTTATAAACTTCGTGATTAGTTATTACCACAACCCTGAAGGGTAACCCACCCTTGTTTTATAGATTAGGAAACTGAGGCTCCAACAAGTCACACAAGTCACTAAAATGTTAGAACTGTAATTTAATTAAAACGCAGTGCTAACTCCAGGGCTATATCCTCTTTCACTATATCAGGTTGCTGCTTCTGCTGAATCTTATAAAGGGCAAATTTTTTAACCCTTCTAAAATTAAGAATTACTTTGCTATTCCACAATTTGCCTTTTCAAAAAAAAAAAAATTAACATGATCTAGTCTCAAGGATTTGTAAATATAGGAAGAAACACACTTAGCAGATACAGCTAACTTATCTAAATTGTAAAACAAAAACAAAATAAAGGAAAAAAACAAAACAAAACTAGAGTACACACAGGAATCAATTCAGTCCACACACAGGTGATCTCAGGATCCCTGGGATACTTACAAGTAGTATCAAAAATACAGCATTATATGAAATATGCAGGATCCCTCGTATATTGTTTTCTTTAGAGTTTCAACTGTAAACACTAAAGATAAAACCCTATTAGAGAAAAGGACCTTCCAGTACTCAGTATGAGTCCTTTTAAATGAAGATGCAACACAGACCTCCTGAATTCCACTCTAATTTGAATGATATAAAGTCAGATTCCACTGCAATTACTTTGCTCGACATTCAGCTAAACTATAAAATTCTCTTACATAGGAAGCCAAAAAAATTAAATGTAGTCAAATTCTAACAAATCATTTGAAAGCTACTATAACTTGCTATTAAACATAAAAGCCAGAAGGATTTTTAGAGACTATCTGGTAAGAGACATAAAAGGTAAGAAACTTAGATAATTTTTTCTTCTTCCTCCAACCTAGAGAGTACAATTGACATTTCTGAAGCATCTGAAAGATGCAGTGTTAACTAAGAGTCAATCCAAAGGAGTTTAATAAAATGCACAGATGTTATCTCTCTCCCTGTAAAAGGCTAGTTGCGTATTTATACAGCTATGGCACTGGCTTCATTGCTGAAATTTTAAAATGTTTGATATTGTGCATTTAGGAATAACTTCAAACCTAGAGTTTCGTACCTAATCATATTGCTAAACTCACCAAAGAAAGACGTTCAGGTTCTTTCCATTTGTTTTCATAACACATAACTGTTTGTGGTGTTATAGGATATTCCTCCAGCTCGAAGTCTTCACTGGTTTGTACTTCTTTTGTACACTGGTTTGTAAAATCACTCTGGCATGCAGCTACCATGAAAATTATAAAAGAATTTTTCTAATCGTATTGAACAGTGCTAAGATATATGGAATTCAATTGGTATATGTTCACCCTCTAAATGAGAAAATGCATGTTTCTCAGCTCCATGACTACTCACTATTACTGTTTTTATTTCTAGGATTTACTGGCAATTTTGTCATTTGAGGACAACTCTGAGGGATAAATCTATTAAACTTTTACAAAGTTTATGTTTTTAACTTTTTGCAAACCAGAGAAGAAGGAAATTATACTTTTGTTTTTTGAAAAAGTAAGAATATGCATAAAAATAGCAAAGTATTTATGAGTGAAATGAAATGACAGCTGGGATTTGCTTTAAAGTACTCCAGAAAAAAAGTAGAAAAAATAGGTGAAATAAAATTAGTAAAATGTATAACTGTTAAAGGTGGTGATACCTAAATAAAGGTTTATCATACTATAATCTCCTGTTTAGGGTATGCTTATAGTTTTTCATAAAAGTTTAGAAAAATAAGTTATAATTAGAAAAAACATTTCAATTATGTAAAACATAACTGTAATGACCTCAAGGGAAAAAACTGAGAAAGTGAAAGGATTTCTGAAAAGTACCTATAAGGAAATCTATTTCAATAAAGTTCTTTCCCTTCATCTTCCTTCTACTTCAAAATTAATTTATTTTATTATTAATAACTACAATATTTTTCAACAATAATAACTACTATACCATTTTTTTTTGATGTAATTTCTTTTTCTTTCTTTGGAGAAGACTTTGGCAGACGATTAGAATATATGTTTTTTAAGTCCAGTTCTCTCTCCTTTTCCTGAAAACAAACCCAACACAATTAAGAATGTAGAGTCTCAGTTTAAAATAAAAAAAAAATCCTCATCTTTTCAACTGGTATTTTCCTCACCAAACTGGAATATACCTAAGTTCAGCTTCCCTTTGTAACTACCAATTATAGAAAGGAATGTCTTTAGGACATTTAGGTTACGGTAGAGCAATGATTCTCCATTGAAAGTCCAATATGCACTAGCAGTCATGAAAATCAGAATAAGGCCAAATTCATTTTCTACCCACTCCTACATGATATAGTAATGTCTTCAACTGACTTCCAGGCTTAGCCACACAAAGAATTTAATTAGCATCTCTCAAATGTGGGTTCCAAATTAATGGCGAGTTAAAAATTAGACCATTTTTTAAAACACAAGTGTTCTTCACCATTTTGCGGCTATGGCTTTCTCTGAGAATTTGATTAACAAAATGAAAATTCTATGCAAGATAATGCATAAACACTTAATGTTGCACAAAATTTCAACCCATCAATGACCTCTGGATAGAATTAAGAAACACCTACTTTAACAGAATTAATTAATTCTAATGCTTCTTCTAAACACTGTGAAAAGGAAGGGCATTATTTGGAACAACTTTAAAAATAATCAATCATGGGGTTATCTGAGGAAGAACACTGAACTATTCAACCATGCAACACAGAAAAACTCTAGTTCCCATAACTTTCTTGCAGGATTTTATAACTTTTTTCAGTTATATCATTCCTATTAGTGTATCTAATATCTCATTTTAACAAATATTTTCTTTATAAGTGCCAAAGAAAATATTAGAATTTTGTAAATGATATTGTACCAAAGTTCCAAATATAAATGATAACAATGTTTTAAAATAGAGTCTTCATCTAATATATAACATAGGGAGAAATGATGCCATTTAAAATAAAATGCTTACCTTTAATTTGTGATGTAGTTGTTGTAGCTCATTTTGAAGAATTTTATTTTCATCATGAGCCTCATATGCCCTTTTCCTTTCAGCAAGCAACTGTCGCTGGAAACTGTTAGTACTTAGCTCAAGGTTTCTTGATAGTTCCTATGATATGTGTATAAATACATTAAAAAATAGTACTTAAAAAATAATTCAACAGTAAAATACTGCACTTAGTGTCAGAATGACATTTTCAGTGGTACTAAACAAGACATACAAATCAGGTTGGCCTTAGCGTTCATAAACATACAATAAAACGGAATATAGATTTACCAACAATTTAGTAAGATACTTCACCTATTATTCCTCTCTTTGTTTTCCACAATGATTTGTAGATAAATTCTTAAGCAGTTGCATCCAGAGCACATGAATAGTCATTTAAGTTGGGAGCAAGAGACAGCCAAAGGATGTGACGAGAAGCACTGGCATTTGGGAATCATTGTTTGGGCAAACAGAACCTGAGGCAGCCGTGCAAAATTACACAGCACTATTCAAGGTGCAGCGACCATCATCCCAGTTTTTACTTATTTCAGCTCTAAAGACACACAGGATCAAAGTGAAAGGATGGAAGATGATATTTAAAGCAAATAGAAACCAGAAGAAGGTGGGCATAGTCATACTTAGATAAAATAGACTTCAAGGCAAAAAGGGTAACAAAAGAAAAAGAAGGTCATTATCTAATGATAAAGTGGTCAACACATAAAGAAGACAACAATCATAACACATACACTCCTGGGACTTCCCTGGTGGTCCAGTGGGTAAGACTCTGCGCTCCCAATGCAGGGGGCCCTGGTTTGATCCCCGCATGCATGCCACAACTAAAAGTCTGCATGTCGCAACTAAGAAGTCCACATGTCACAACCAAGAGTTTGCATGCCACAACTAAGAAGTCCTTATGCCACAAGTAAAAGATTGCACATGCTGCAACTAAGACCCAGCACAGCAAAAATAATAAATAAATAAATAAATATTTTTTAAAAAACACATACACTCCCAACACCCAAGCACTGAAACATATTAAGCAAATACTGATAGTTCGTAAGGGAGAAATTGACAATAATACAATAATAGTAGGGAACTTCAATACCACACTATTAGCAATGGAAAGACTGTCCAGATAGAAAATCAGCAAGGAAATGTTGGAACCACACTTTAAAACAAATGGACTAACAGACATATACAGAACACTACATCCAACAGCAGCAGAATACACATTCTTCGCAAGTGCACATGGAACAGTCTCCAAGATTGATCATACTGACCACAAAACAAATCTTAGCAAATTTAAGAAGAATAAAATCATACCAACTATCTTTTCTGACCACAATGGTATGAAAATAGAAATCAACAACAAGAAGAAAGTGAAAAGATTTATAAATATGTGGAAATTAAACAACACACTTCTAAACAACCATTAGGTCAAAACAGAAATCAAAAGGGAAATTTAAAAATTATCTCAAAACAAATGAAAATGGAAATACAACATACCAAATCTTGTGGGATGCAGTAAAAGCTGGAAGTTTAGAGAATTAATCCATATATTAAGAAATTAGAAAGATCTCAAATAAACAACCTAACTTTACACTTCAAGAACTCGAACAAGTTAAGCCCAAAGTTAGCAGAAGGAAGGAAATAATAAAGATCAGAGTGGAAATAAATGAAATAGAGACCAGGAAAGCAATAGAAAGGATCAACGAAACTAAGAGCTGGTTCTTTGAAAAGATAAAATTGACAAACCTTTACTTGGACTAAGGAAAAAAGAGAGAATTAGAAGTGAAAGAAGAGACATTACAGCTGAACTACAGAAATGCACTGAATCATAAGCAACTAGTATGAAAGATTATATGCCAAAAAGCTATGTAACCTAAAAGAAATGGATACATTTTTAGAAACACACAACCTACCAAGACTGAATCAGAAAGAAACAGAAAATCTGAACAGACTAATGAGTAATGAGATTGAATCAGTAATCAAAAAACTCCCAACATGGAAGAGAAAAGATCAAGATGGTGGAGGTAAGGGGACGTGGTGCTCACCTCCCCCCATGAACACATCAAAAATACACCTACGGGTGGAACAATTCTCACTGAAAACTAACTGGAAACTGGAAAAAGGACTGAACAAGGCTGTAAGGAAGAGGTAATCACACAGGAATGGAAGAAAAGCGATCAGGTAGGGACCTGTGCTCCTGAGAGGGAACTCAGAGGAAATAAGAAATTGCAAAGGTGGATACCCACCCTGGGTATCCAGGAGTGAGTAGGTCAAGCCACAGACTGGGTGTCCTGGTCCTGGGGTCCTATGTGGAGGAGACAAGCCTCCTGGACTGCTTGGACAGATAGAAAGGCTGGAGAAGCCTGGACTCTATTCATGAGGTGTGAGCACTGGCCTGCCTCTGAAGCAGGGTGAAGAGAGGTCTGCTCTAGCAGCTGCCGGATTTCCCACAACCGTGCCACTCTGGGCCCCACTGTACCACACCTCAACACCTCCCTACCCCATAAACGCAGAGAAACCATTCAGGCTCCCCTCCCCTGTAGAGCACAGTGGAGGCTGGGAACAGTAACCAGCTGTGAGGGGAAAAGGGGTCTTGCCTCTGAGGAGAGGTCTGGGTGGTTGCTGGGTTTCCCACAGCCACCTCACCGTGCACCAGTGAATGCTTTGGCTCTACTCAGTCTGTGCCACAGTGCGGCACTGGATGTGGGACAGCCACGACCAGGAAAAAGACTCTACCATGGGTTGCATCTGAAGGAGCCACAGACACCTACACAAGCAGTGCGTTGAACCTTTGTATGTGAAAGGCCCCACTTGCTTCAGCACTCCCTACTCTGGGGCAAAGGTCTTGGTGCTGGGAGAGAGAAAAACACACACGTAAAGGGAACAGAGGCAGCTTGAGCCTGACACAAAGGGCTTCTGCTTCAGCAACTTGGGATCAGACCCCGCCCCTGACAGAGAGGTGACAGCCACTGAACAGAGAGAAAGTCCCGTCTCACACCAGGAGCCAGCTCTAGCCCCTCCATCCCCAGTCACACCCCACTACCAAGGTAAGAGCTGCCAGCACAACATCAGGAAAGATGTGACTGGCATCCACATCAAATCCAGCCCTCCCACCAAAGGCACTGGGCATGTGCAGTCTGCATAGGGACACTCCCAAATAAGAACACCCCTTCAAGTCCACAAAAGGTCACTGCTTCACCTTAGTTCATAGAAGCAGAGAAAAGTAAAATTAGGGCTTCCCTGGTGGCACAGTGGTTGAGAGTCCGCCTGCCGATGCAGGGGACACAGGTTTGTGCCCCAGTCCGGCAAGATCCCACATGCCGAGGAGCGGATGGGCCCGTGAGCCATGGCCGCTGAGCCTGCGCGTCCGGAGCCTGTGCTCCGCAACGGGAGAGGCCACAACAGTGAGAGGCCCACATACCGCAAAAAAAAAAAAAAAAAGAAAAGTAAAATTAAAAGGCAGAGGAACTATTCTCAATTCAAAGAGCAAGAAAAACACCCTGAAAAAATAATGAAATGGAAATAAACAACAGATAAGTAATTCAAAACAATTGGTAATAAAAAGCTTAACTGAATTAGGTAAAACAATTGATCTAAACACTGAACATTTTAACAAGGAATTAGAAACATTAAAAAAACCCCACCAATCAGAAATGAAGAACTCAACAGCTGAAAAAAAACACACTGAAAGGAATGAATAGCAGGTTAAGTAATACGGATAACTGCATAATTGACCTGGAAGATATAATCATGGAAATCACCAAATCAGAACAGCAGAGAGAAAAACACATTTTATAAAGTGAAAGCAATCTAAGAGATCTCTCCAATAACATTAGGTGTTCCAACATTTGCATTATAGGGGTTCCAGAAGGAGAGAGAGAAGGGGATCAAAAATGGATTTGAAGAAATTATGGCTGAATACTTCCCAAACCTGAAGGAGGAAACAGATATCCAGATACAGGAAGCAGAGAGGGTTCCAAACAAGATGAACCCAAACAGACCCACACCAAGACATACAATTAAAATGGCAAAAGTTAAAGAGAATTCTAAAGGCATCAAGAGAAAAACAAAGTGTCATATATAAAGGAATCCCCATCAGGCTATCAGCTGATTTCTCTGCAGAAACTTTGCAGGCCAAAAGGGATAGGCATGATATATTCAAAATCCTGAAAGGGAAAAACCTGCAACCTATGATACTCTGCCCAGCAAGATTATCATTTAGAATAGGAGAGATAAAGAACTTCTGAGACAAGCAAAAACTAAAAGAATCCAGCATACTAAACCTACCCTAAAAGAAATGTTGAAGGGTCTTCTCTAAATGGAAAAGAGGTAAGAATCTGTAGGAAAGGGAAAATCCCAGTAGGAAAGTCAAATACACAGTAAGGATTGAAGATCACTTAAATAAGCCAGTACGCAGATTAAGACAAAAAGACTATAAAAGCAACTATAACTAAAATTAAATAGTTAAGGGATAATCAAGAAGATGTAGAATATGATATCAAATACACAAAATGTGGGTTACGAAGGTAAAACATGTAGATCTTTTAGAATGTGTTTGAATTTAAATGATTACCAGTTTAAAACAAGTAGATATAATTGTGAGTCAACATATACGAACCCCATGGTAACCACAACTGGAAAACAAGTAATAAAGTGGCAATAAGTATGTACCTATTAATAATTACTTTAAATGTCAATGGACTAAATGCTCTGATCAAAAGACATAACGTGGCTGACTGGATTTAAAAAAAAAAACAAGACTCTTGAATATGCTGCCTACAAGAGACTCACTTCAGGGGTGAAGACACACAGAGTGTGAGAGGATGGAAAAAGATGTTTCATGCAAACAAAAATGACAAAGTGTGGGTAGCAATACTTATATCAGACAAAATCATATCAGACTTTAGAATAAAGACTACAATGAAAGACAAAGAAGGCCTTATACAATGATAAAGGGATCAATACAAGAGGGTATTACACTTGTTAACATAAACACACCCAATACAAGAGCACCTAAACATATAATGCAAATACAGACATAAAGAGAGAAGTTGACAACAATACAACAATAGTATGAGATGTTAACACTCCACTGACATCAATGGACAGATCATCAAGACAGAAAATCAGTAAGGCACAGAGACCTTAAATGACACAACAGACCAGTTAGACTTAATTGATATCTACATGAGACTACATGCAAAAAAAGAATGCACATTCATATCAAGCACACATGGAACGTTCTCCAGTAGAGATCACATACAAAGTCACAAAACAAGCCTCAACAAATTTAAGAGGACAGAAATTATTTCAAGCATCTTTTCCAACCATAGCAATATAAAACTAGAAAATCAACTACAGAAAGAAAAGTGGATAAAGAACAAACGTGGAGATTAAACAACATATTACTAAAAAAAAATGGTCACTGACGAAATCAAAGAGGAAATAAGAAAATACCTCAAGACAAATGAAAATGAAAACACAACTTTCCAAAATCTATGAGATGCAGCAAAAGCAATTCTAAGATGGAAGTTCATAACAATACAGGACTTCCTCAAGAGCAAGAAAAATCTCAAACAACCTAACCTACCACCTTAAAGAATTAGAAAAAGAGCAAAGCCCAAAGTCAGCAGGAGAAGGAAATAATAAAAATCAGAGGAAATAAAGATTTAAAAAATGTAGAAAAAGATCAATGAAACCAGGAGCTGCTTTTTTATAAAGATAAACAAAATTGATAAATGTTTAGCCAGGCTCACCAAGAAGAAAAGGGAGAGGACCCAAATGAACAAAATAAGAAATGAAAGATGATAAATAACAACCAATACGACAGAGATACAAAAAATCCTAAGAGAACACTGAACAGTTATATGCAAACAAACTGGACAATCTAGAGGAAATGGACAAACTTCTAGAAACAAAAAGCCTGCCAAGACTGAGTCAAGCAGTTTTTTTGTAATAAAAAAAAAAAAAACCCAGCAAACAAAAGTCCAGGACCAGATGGCTTTACAGGGAAATTCTACCAAGCATTTAAAGAACTTATACCTATCCTTCTCAAACCATTCCAAAAAACTGAAGAGGAGATTACACTGCCATATTTATTCCACAAGGACACCATTACCCTGATGCCAAAACCAAAAGAAGACACTGCAATAAAAGAAAGTTACAGACCAATATCTTTGATGAATATAGATGCAAAAATCCTCAGGCAAAGTACACGCAAACTGAATCCAGCAATATGTAAAAAGGACTATACAACATCATCAAGCTGGATTTATTCCAGGGTCACAAGGATGGTTCAATATTTGAAATCAATGTGAACACCACATTAACAAAAGGAAAGATAAAAATCATATAATCATCTCAAAAGATACACACAAAAAGCATTAGATAAAATTCAACATGCGTTCATGATAAAAACTCTCAACATAATAATGGCTATTTATGACAAACCCAGAGCCAGCATACTCAATAGTGAAAAGCTGAAAGCCTTTCCACTAAATTTAGGAACAAGACAAGGATGCCCACTCATACCACTTCTATTTAACACAGTATTGGAAGTTCTAGCCACAGCAATCAGACAAGAAAAATAAATAAAAGGCATCCAGATTGGAAGAGAAGAAGTAAAACTGCCACTATTTGCAGATGACATGATACATTACATAGAAAACCCTGCAGTCTCCAACCCAGAACTATTAGAATTAATGAATTCAGCAAAGTTGTAGGATACAAGATACGTATACAAAAATACATTGCGTTTCTATACACTAATATTAAACTATCAAAAAGAGAAAGTAAAAAAAATCCTGCTTAAAATTGCATCAAAAATAATAAAATACCTAGTAATGAACTTAACCAAAAAGGTGAAAGACCTACACTCTGAAAACTATAAAACACGAATTGAAGATAAAAAAAGAAATGGAAAGATATCCCATACTCTTGGACTGGAATAATTAATATTGTTAAATGACCATACTACCCAAAGCAATCTACAGATTTAATATAATCCATGACATTTTTCACAGAACTAGAACAAGTAATCCTAAAATTCATATGGAACCACAAAAGACCCCAAATTGTCAAAGTAATCTTGAGAAAAAAGAACAAAGCTGGAGGTATTACCCTACGAGATTTCAGATTATATTACAAAGATACAGTAATCAAAACAGCATGGTACTGGCACAGAAACAGACACATAAATCAATGGAACAGAATAGAGAGCCCAGAACTAAACCCATGCACCTTTGGTCAATTAATCTATGACAAAGGAGGCAAGAATATACAATGGAGAAAAGACGGTCTCTTCAATAAGCTGTGCTGGGAAAACTGGAAAGCTACATGTCAAATAATGAGATTAAAACATTTCCTTACAACATATACAAAAATAAACTCAAATGGATTAAATCTAAATGTAAGAACTGAAACCACAAAACTCCTAGAAGAGAACATAGGTGGAAGCCTCTTTGACATAAATCCTAGCAATATTTTTTTGGATCTGTCTCCTATGGTAAAAGAAATAAAAGCAAGAGTAAACAAATGAGATGTAATTAAACTTAAAAGTTTAAAACTTAGAACCCATTCCATAGGTTGTCTTTTCATTTCAACAGAAATGAAACAACCAAAACCAAACAATCTGATCAAAAAATTGGCAGAATACCTGAACAGACATTTTCCTAAAGAAGACATACAGATGGCCAACAGGCACATAAAGAGATGCTCAACATCACTAATTACTGGAGAAATGCAAATCAAAACCAAAATAAGATATTGCTTCACACTTCTCAGAATAGCTATCATCAAAAAGAATACAAATAATAAATGTTGGCAAGGATGTGGAGAAAAGAGAACCCTTGGTGGGAATGTAACTTGGTGCAGCCACTATGGAAACCAGTATGGAGTTTCCTCAAAAATCTAAAAACAGAACTACCACATGATCCAGCAATTCCACTCCTGGGTATATGTCCATAAACAAAAACACTAATTTAAAAAGATACATGCACCCAATGTTCATAGCAACACTTTTTACAATAGTCAAGACATGGAAACAACCCAAGTGCCCATCAACAGATGAATGGATAAAGAAGAAGTGGTATGTATATATGTATGTACGTATGTGTGTGTGTATACATGCACACACATAATGGAATATTCCTGTCATAAAAAAGAATGAAATTCTTCCAACTGCAGCCACGTGAATGGACCTAGAGGATATTATGCTCAGTGAAAGAAGTCAGAGAGAGAAAGACAAATACTGTATGATACCACTTATATGTGGAATCTAAAAAACAATACAAATGAATGTATATGCAAAACAGAAACAAACTCACAGATCTAGAAAGCAAATTAGTGGTTACCAAAGGGGAAATGGAAGGGGAGGGGGCAAATTAGGGGTACAGGATTAAGAGATATAACCTACCATGGGTAAAATAGACAACCAACAGGACATATTATATAGCATAGAGAATTATAGCCATTATCTTATAACAACTTTTAATGGAATGTAAACTGTAAAAATACTGAATTACTATGCTGTACACCTGAAACTAATATAATATTGTAAATCAACCATACTTTAGTTTTAAAAATTTTCATTAAAACAAACCAGGGCTTCCCTGGTGGCGCAGTGGTTGAGAGTCCGCCTGCCGATGCAGGGGACACGGGTTCGTGCCCCGGTCTGGGAGGATCCCACATGCCGTGGAACGGCTGGGCCCATGGGCCATGGCCACTGGGCCTGCACATCCGGAGCCTGTGCTCCGCAGCGGGGGAGGCCACGGCAGTGAGAGGTCCACATACGGCAAAAAACAAAAAAACCCCAAAGACCTCCCAACATGGAAAACTCCAACTCCACGATTTCACCGGAGAATTCTACCAAACATTTAAAGAATTAACACCAATCCTCCTCAAACTGTTCCAAAATATCGAGGAGAATGGAACACTTCTGAACTCGGAAATTCTAAGAAGCCAGAAATATCTTGATACCAAAATTAGATAAGGATACCATATAAAAAAAAGAGAAAACTATAGACCAATATCCCTCATGAATATAGATGCAAAAATTCTCAATGAAATATTCGCAAACTGAATTCAAGAACACATTAAAAGGATTATACACCATGACTTAGTGAGATTTATCCCTGGGATGCAAAGATGCAAATACAAAGGTGCAAATACATCACATCAATAAAATGAAAACTAAAATTCATGTGATCATCTCAAAAGATGCAGATAAAGTATTTGACTACAATATCCTTTTATGATTAAAACCCTTAACAGATTGGGCATAGAGAGAATGAATGCATCTCAACATAATAAAGGACATATACAACAAACCCACAGCTAACAATATACTCAGTGGAGAAAAACTGAAAGCATTTCCTTTAAATCAGGATCAAGAGACAAGGATGTACACTCTCACCCCTACTATTCAATATACTACCAGAAGTCCTAGCTAGAGCAATTAGGCAAGACAAAGAAATAAAAGGCTTCCAAATCAAAAAAGAAGAAATAAAACTGTCACTATCTCCTGATAATATAATCATTTATATAGAAGACCCTGAAGAGTTAATCAAAAAACTGCTGGATCTAATTAATGATTTCAGTAAAATGGTAGGATATAAAATCAATATACAGAAGTCAATTGTGTTCCTTTACACTTAAAATGAAGCAACTGAAAAAGAAATAAAACTATTCCATTCATAATAGCATCAAAAACAATAAAATACTTAGGAAAAAATTTAACAAAGGATGTGAAAGATCTGTACAATGAAAACTACAAGATTTTGCTGAAAGAAACCAAAGAACACACAAACAAATGCAAAGACATAACATATTCATAGATTAGAAGAATATTGTTAAAATGGTTATACTACCCAAAGCCATCTAAAAATTCAATGCAACCCCCGTCAAAACACCAAAGACATTCTTCACAGAAGCAGAAGAAACAATCCTAAAAATTTATGTACAACCACAAAAGAATCCAAAAAGGCAAAGCAATGCTGAGAAAAAAGGACAAAACCAGAGATATCACACTTCCTGATTTCAAACTATACTACAAAGCCAAAGTAATTAGAACGGTATGGTACTGGCACAAAAACAGATACCAGGATCAATGGAACGGAACAGAGAGCCCAGAATTAAGTCCCAGCACATACGGTCAACTAATATTTGACAAGACAGCCAAGAACACACAATGGGGAAAGGATACTGTTTTGAACAAATGGTACTGGGAAAACTGGAAAAAAGACATGCAGAACAATGAAGCTGGACCTTTATCTTACACTGCTCACAAAAATTAAACTGAAACGGACTAAAGACTTAAATATAAGACCTGATACCATAAAACTCCTAGAAGAAAATGCAGAGAAGCTCATTGTTATTAATCTTGGCAATGATTTTTTGCAAATGACCTCAAAAGCGCAAACAATAAAGCAAGAAATCAACAAATGGAACTACATTAAATTCAAAAGCTTCTGAAGAGCAAAAGGAAAATTTACAAATTGAATAGACAACATACAGGATGAGAGATATATAGGATAAGAGGTCAATTTACAAATTGAATAGACAACATACAGGATGAGAGATATATAGGATAAGAGGTCAATATCCAAAATATATAAAAAACTCAGTCAACTCACTAACAAAAATACAAACAATCCAATTTTTAAAATGGGCAGAAGAACTAAATAGACATTTTTCTAAAGAAGGCATCAAAATGGCTAACAGGCACATGGAAAGATGATCAATAAAGGAAATACAAATCAAAACCACAATGAGATATCACCTCACACCTGTTAGAATGGCTCTCAAGAAGGCAAGAGACAATAGGCGCTGGCAAGGATGTGATGAAAAGAGAACCCTTATACACTGTGGGTGGGAATGTAAACTGGTCCAACCACTATGGAAAATGATAGGGAGGATCCTCAAGAATTTAAAAATAGACCTACCATACAAACCAGCAATTCCACTTCTGGGTATATACCCAAAGGAAATAAAAACAGGATTTTCATGAAATACATGCACTCCAATGTTTATCACTGCATTATTCACAATAACCGAGATGTGGAAACAACCCAAATGTCCATCAGTGGATGAATGGATAAAAAGATGTGAATATATATACACATAACAAAATTTTTTTTAGCCATGAAAAAGGAGGATATCCTGCCATTTGTGACAACATGGATGTACCTTGAACACAATATAGTAAGCAAGATAACTGAGACAGAGAAAGACAAGTACTGCACAATATCACTTATGTGTGGAATCTAAAAAAGTCAAACCTGTAAAAACAGAGTGTAAAATGGTGGTTACCAGGGGATGAGGGCTGGGGGGATAACTGATGGTGCTTAAGGGTACAAACTCGTAATGAGGAGTAAATAAGCCATAGACATCTAATACATCATATAATGAATGTAGACAATAATACTGCACTATAATTATGTAACACTGATAAACATCACTACAGTGAATCATATTACAATATTTAAGTGTTATCAAAGTAACACACTATACACCTTAAATTTATTTAAATTTATTATACAATGTTACATGTCAAATTTATTCAATTAAAAAATTTTCTTTTAAATAACTTAAGTTGTCAAGATACCATTTCTAACATCTGGATGAAAAAATGCCTTTTATTGATATAATTATAAAATTTTACTACAAATGTAATAAGTGTTTACTTTAAAATATTAAAAAATCACAAAGAATAGAAAATTTTAAAAAGTGACAGTCTATCACTCTGTGATAATCACTGCCACCATTTTGGTGTGTATAATTTGAGACTTTTATACATTTTTCTCAGTAAATAATATCATAAATGCCTTTCTATGTCAATAAAAACACTAATATCACAAAACTTTTTAAGGAGATAACATTCTATATTATAGATTATCAAAATTTATTTAATCATATTCTGCTCAACATTTGAGTACTTCCAATTTTTCCTATGGTGAACATCCTATTACACATAAATTTAAGCTTATTTTTTATTATTTTCTGAGGGTAAATACTAAGAAATTAAGTTTCTGGGTTGACAGACATTTATACGATTTTAACGCTTTTCAAAAGCATTACCAAAATGACTGCTGGAAAGATTGCAACAATTTACATTCTCTTCAAAAGTCTACTAGCCTTTTACTATATATTTTACTATATTCTATATTATATTTTACTATATTCTTGAAATAACTGGATATTGAAATTTTTAAATCTATTGGACTAGCAAAAAAGGATATTAATATTTTAATTTGTATTTCTTGGATTAATACTTAAGTTAATTTTTATGTTTATTGGCCATCCATATTCTTTATAAACTTTTTATATAGTGTAATAGGAATTTAAAAGATAATGACACAATAGGGGAAAAAACAATATTGAAAAACAAAACAAAAAGACTAAGAATTTCCAGACAGAAAAATATAAAAAGAAGATATAAAAAGAGAGAGCTGGAAAAACCATCACAATTAAGACTGGATCAGGAAAGAATCATCAATGGATGTTAAACTTTGATGGGAAATAAGATATATAAATTCCAAGTGGCTCATCACAGACTGCTTATTGGTTTCACTGAAGGGGAAAAATAGTAATTGTATATATGGTGTACAAATCAAGAAACATCGGTAAAGTGATCAAAATTAACATCAACAATAAAGGATAGGTGAAGATCATGTACCTCCAGCTGTGATATCTTAAGAAGGAAATTACATCACCTATTCAGTATTCTAGCCAAGAATACAAAAACCTCAGTCTAATAACAATAAAACATCAGAGGGCTTCCCTGGTGGCGCAGTGGTTGAGAGTCCGCCTGCCGATGCAGGGGACACGGGTTCGTGCCCCGGTCCGGGAAGATCCCACATGCCGCGGAGTGGCTAGGCCCGTGAGCCATGGCCGCTGAGCCTGCGCGTCCGGAGCCTGTGCTCCGCAACGGGAGAGGTCACAACAGTGAGAGGCCCGCGTACCGCAAAAAAAAAAAATCAGAGAACTGCAAATTAAGAACATTCTATTAAATGAAAAGGGATGGGGTACCATATTCTTCAAAAATGTGAATGTTGTAAATAAGACAACAAAAGTATGAGGAAATGCTCCAGATTAATGAAGGCTAAAGACATCTAGACAACCAACACACTACCTGACTCTAGACTGGACCTTGTACTGAAGGAGTAAAGTGGCATAAAAGACAATATTAAGTCAACTGAAAAAACTATATTGTGGAGAGATTCGAGAAAATTATTTTACAAATGTAAATTTATATCATAATTATACTATGTTTATACAAGGGCATATCCCTATTATTAGGAAATAAAACCAGTGTATTTAGGGGTAAAAAGCATGATGTGTGGAACTTGCCCTCAAATCGTTTTTTAAAAATTTACCTATGTACATGTATGTCTGTGTTCACATGACAGAGAGATAGCATGTGTACATAAGACAAATGGGGTAACATGTTAACAAAAGGTGAATCTGCGTAAAGAGTATGAGAGTGTTGTTAGAACTACATATATATTTACAACTCTCTGTAACCTTAAAATTAATCCCATATAAAAAGTTTATTTAAATAAGTGTACCCTTCGATATTTGGAGGCAAAACAGGAAACCACTATACATAAAGAAAAAATGTTGAAAGCTACTGGAATTAAAAAAAAATCAAGTTCTAAGTGATAATAACTGTCAACCTAGACTCCAAGACCCAGTAAAATTATCATTCAAGAGTGAAGATAAATTATGTACAAAGACTAGAAAATTTTACCACTCAGAAGCCCTCACTGAAAGAATCACCAAAAGATAAGAAAGACAATGAACCGTGAATGAAAGGTGCAGTAATGAGCAACGGTGATGTGCAAGTAACAATGGTGAGCAAAGAAACTAATGGTAAACCTCATAAGCATGGTTAAAAAATTGAGGAGTTTCAAAATAAGGTAAATTAAGACAGACAATAATAATGTGGAAGATGACATGAGAAGAGACTGGAGAAAGAAAGTGTTCTACTGTCCTGAGAGAATTTGGAAAAAAAAAGATATTAATTGCTTTAGATTTCCTTAATTCAAGTACACATATCTTAAAAATTCAAGGCTAAACTCTAAAAGAATAGTAGAATCTGTCATTCTGAAATCAATGGAAAGTCAGGGTAAAGGGTTAAGAAGCAGGAAGTAAAAAAAAGCAGAGAGAAAAATGATAATTTTGTTTTTAAAGATAACCCACGTAGATCTAACAATCTCAGTAATCCCAACAAACGTAAATAAATAATTTTGTGGAACGAGATATTCTTATGTTGGATCCTTTTTAAAAATGAATTTAGTCAAATATTGTACAAGCACAGAGATAAAACATTCACACACAAAAAGATGAAAGTAAGGGGCCTCCCTGGTGGCGCAGTGGTTGAGAGTCCGCCTGCCGATGCAGGAGACACGGGTTCGTGCCCCGGTCCGGGAAGATCCCACATGCCGTGGAGTGGCTGGGCCCATGAGCCATGGCCGCTGAGCCTGCGTGTCCAGAGCCTGTGCTCCGCAACGGGAGAGGCCACAACAGTGAGAGGCCCGCATACAGCAAAAAAAAAAAAAAAAAAAAAGATGAAAGGAAAAGAAAAAATATATTAGGCAAAAAAAAAAAAGTAATGTAGATTAAATAGGCTTTAAGACAAAAAGCATTATTAGGGAGAGAGAGGAATTTTTATTCAACATTGAAAAAAAAAATCACCAGAAAGGCAAAACAACCCTGAATATGTTTTAGTTTCAATTCTGAACCTATAAATAACACAGCTTCCAAACATGCTACGTTTTTTGGCAAGCTTTATCAAGAAAAAGAAGAGGTACATATTAACTACATTAGGAATAAGAGTTGGGTATGTAACTATAGAAGTGACAGAAATTTAAACATCATAAATACTATGAAAAACCTAATGCCAACAAATACAAAATCTGAGATAAAATGAATAATTTCCCAGAAAAATATAAATTATTAAAACTAAAAATATAAGATCTGAGTCAATCTACAAATGAAGTGAATAAGTAGAAAAAATTAAAAAAAACAAACTAGATCCAGGTTTCAGAAGTGATAATCTACAAATTTTAAGGTAGAGATATTTCCTATCTTTTATAATCTGTGAAAGAGAACAGAAAGAAGAAAAAGCTCTCCAAGTCATTCCCTGTGAGAACTTATATAACCTTGATGCCAAAACTGGATCAGGACAGCTTGAAAAAATACATCATTTTTACATATCATTTTTATATTTTCCATTCTTACATATGCATATTGCTGCAAAAATCCCAAATATTAGCAAAAGGAATTCAGCAATGTACAAAAATTACATCACAAGAAGCACTTCTCCCATAAAAGCAAAGCGTAAGAGTAATGTAACAGTAAAAATATATAAATGTAATTTTCCATGTTAATTAAATGAGAAAAAAATACTTGATCACTTTAATAGTCGCAAAAAAAGGCATTTGAACATTTGACAAAATTCTCCACTATCTGTGATTTAAAACAAAAATCTTAGGAAGCTAGTAATAGAAAAGCTAGTAATTCTTCATCTATAATACATATTATACACATACACAGAAAAGATCAAGAAGGATATATGGGCTTCCCTCGTGGCACAGTGGTTAAGAATCCACCTGCCAATGCAGGAGACACGGGTTTGAGCCCTGGTCCAGGAAGATCCCACATGCCGCGGAGCAACTAAGCCCGTGCGCCACAACTACTAAGCCTGTGCTCTAGATCCCACGAACCACAATTACTGAGCCCATGTGCCACAACTACTGAAGCCCGCGCGCCTAGAGCCCGTGCTCCGCAACAAGAGAAGCCACTGCAGTGAGAAGCCCATGCACCACAACGAAGAGTAGCCTCCGCTCACCGCAACTAGAGAAAGCCCACGCGCAGCAACGAAGACCCAACGCAGCCAAAAATAAATTAAAAAAAAAAAAGGATATACACTAAAATGCTAAAACTGATGATATCTGGGTGTAAGAATGTTTTTATTTTTCTCAAGATTTTAAAAATGTGTATGTGCTACTTATATAAAATAAAAGGACAATTTCTAAAAATACATTTAACTGTAAAAAGTCAAATAGGAAAAAGATATATCAACTTCAGAATAGTTACTTCTGAGGAGGGAGAGTAGAAGAGAGATGTTTTGGAGAAAGTGTACAGGGGAACTTTAACATCTTATTTTTTAAAATATGACCTAAAGCAAAATTAACAAAATATCAAGCAGGTAGATGAATGTTTTAAATATTATTCTCTTTTTTATACGTTCAAAATATTTCATAAGAAAAAAATTAAAAGTGCTTTAAGAAATTAAAGATATGGAATAGAAAAAGAAGAAAAATTTTTGGCTGGAAGGACTATGGGTGTTTTTCCCCTACTTCACTGTAAGTCTAAAAATGTCTTTAACAAACATTTTTATAATACAAAAAAAAAGTTAAATAACTTATTTTTTTCCAAAAGGAAAGAGCACAGAATTCTAACTGTTTAAAAGAGAGAAATAAAGGTTTACATAATTTAATTTTTGCAAGCAAACCCAAAGGATAACTGAACTTACCTTCACTTATTTTATTAATTAATAGAGCAATACATACTTAAATAACAACACTCCATTTGTTAAAACAGGTCTATAAATGTCAGTTGTTTTATTCATTGCTCAGTGTTACTGTAACTCAATTCTGAAGGCTTAGACCCTTGTATAAGCAAGGAACCTATAGCTGTGGTCCCCAACCTTTTTGGTACCAGGGACCAGTTTCGTGGAAGACAATTTTTCCACGTACTGGATAGGGATGATTCAGGCGGTAATGTGAGCTTCACTCACTCGCCTGCCATTCACCTCCTGCTGTGCAGCCCGGTTTCTAAGGGGGCGGGGAACCCCTGCCCTATAGGAACAGTTTTTACATTCCTAGTAGGTGGTCATGCAGCCTCTGTACAAATACCTGTGGTGGCAGAAAAGCTCAATAATATAAAGGGTACTGATTTCATTATCATTGGACAATTCCAACTATTAGGAAGCTCTTGTTTATAAATGAGTGGAAACCTGCTTCCCAGAAATATCCATTAGGTTCATGTTGCCTTCAGGAACATCCAAAAGCATATCTGTTTCTCCTCTTTCACACAACAGCTCTTTAAATACTGAAGTTACATTTTCCCTTAATTTGAATCTTATCCATAATTTCATGCTTCTTCCACTGTTCCTTATATGCCAGTTCTTTGACCCCTTGGTTCTTCTGCTTGCTCTCTACAGGTCAGTTTGTTACCTAAAATTGGGTACCTGTTATCAGATGTGATCTGGCCAGTAAAATAAGTTATTATTACCTTGAGAGCCTGGGCACCACCATACTCAATTAACTTTTTTCTTTCAGTTATCTTTTTAAACAGTTATATGATTATAGGTTCCTCAACTGAAACCTTAGACTTTTTAAAAAACTGAATAACTTTCAAGCCAGGTCTCCCCATATGGTATCCATAAAATGGATGGAAAAAAATTGAGGACTCAACAGTTAACTTGATTAAATTTTATCTTGCTTGTTTTCTGCCAGATTTTGAACCTAAGGAGATCAATTCAATCTCAGTCTTCTCATCCATCAAGTCAGCTGTCCCTTCTATTTGTGAACCTGTCCACGAATGCCACTTTATTTCATTGATCTATCCATCCATTCATTCCTTTAAGAGACACTAAGTCTAGCCAGATAGTGTATCAAATGTTGCAAATACAAAATCAAATAAGACTTGTTCTTGTCCTTAAGGAGCCCACTCAAATACACTGATAAACATGCTGAAAGGGGCAGGGCCTAACATGGCACCCCAAACACCCACCTAGAAATGTTCTCTCCAAGCTGACAGCTGTGTGTTTATTTGCACTCTCTGGGTTCAGTTACTGATCCAACTGTAATGCTTTCTAACATTATTTTCAACCAGTCCACATTTCTCCACTAAATCACAAATATGAAAGATTTACTGTATCTACTGTATATCAAGATATATTCTACTTATTATATATCAAGATATACCTATTAGAATCCAGTAGATATAGTATATACCTACAGAATATAGATGTATGTAGTATATATACTATATAAATGGTATAGTATAATCTGTAGTATATATTGTATAGTATAGAGCATATAGTTTAGAATATGGATGTATACATATATGTAAATAGTAGAATATAATAAAGTATACCTCACTGTACCAATCTACCAACCTCATGGGGAAAAAAGTGAGGATACTTCTAAGTGAGAAATATTTTCCAAAACATACTCAAAAATTTGGTAGAGACTGGCATTAAGTATACTGATTGATAATTTCTAACATCTACTTCCACCTATCTTTGAAAACACTGGTACTTGTTTTTTGTTACTTTTCTTGCCTTTCTTACTCTTCCTAACTCCACAAAGAATACTGACAAAGATTCTGAAATCACATTCACAGGGTTCTTCAGTCCTCTGAGGTATAATTCATCTAAATCTGGAGACTGAGATTTTTAAATGAGTTACCCATCACTTATTATTTCTTCATCTGCCTCGAGCAGGAAAAGAAAGAAGCAAAACATAGAATCCAAAAGTTATGTTTCCTTTGAGCATTTCAAGTGTTGAGTTTTGGTAGAATTACTCTAATGAAACTTCTACTGTTTTCTTTTAAAATGTTTGCAAGCCTTTGCTTACTCTGAGTTTTTGTCTTCCAACATTGTTAGATTTTACTCCACAGTATTCACCACAGTTAGCGCCAAAAATAAAACAGATTTCCGAAGTGTTACCTACTCAACAAACTGCATATAGAAAATTAATATGAGAGATTCTGAAAAAATGATTTGTTTCTTTAACAGCATGTGGATACTGATAAAACAGCCAAGGTTAATTTTAATCTTAATTCATGCTATCGTTAAAAATTATGAAAAAAACACAAATGCACTATAAGAGGAACATATTATTCAGCATTTAGATACATGATAAAATCCTAAGGCTTTTACTAAAATGATAATAAAATAATAGAGCAACAGAATGGGAGACAAAAGACTGCAGCTCTAGTTCCAGACATGTGGTCCTAATGACCTGTGTGACTCTATGTAACCTAGAACATGGTAAATAACATCTGTCTGTCATAACCTCCTCAACTGTAAAATGCTTGAGTTGGACTAGAGAGTGCCCCATGAAGGAGTTTCATGGGCTGCCTCAGATTGCTGGGCAAGTGACTTTCTAAAGCCCTCTCTGCAGCCTGACTCACCAATCACCACACAGAATAGTTCAAGTTCACCCTTTGTCTGGTTTTCTATGAAGAACTGCTAAAATTTGAAAAACAGATGGACCAAATCAGTAGTTGTAAACTTAAAAAAAAAAAAAAAAGAACGCTTAAAGTCCACTGAGCTCAATTTGAAAACCAATGCACTAAACCATTTCTATGGTCCTTTCAAATTGTAGGATACTAACTGTAATGTACTTATTTTTAAATAGTGTACTTTTCCCTCAGTGTATTTTTTCTTTTTCAATTCATATATTAGGTGCCTGATAAATACCAGGCACTAAGCCAGACTCTTTATGAATTTTATCTGTAAAATGGTTCATCACCACCTGCAAGGTTTTACAGACTGAAAACAGAGGTTCAGATAATCTAAGTGGTAAAGCACATCATAAAGCTAGCCCGGTATAGAACAAGACTTGGAACCTGGTTTATATAATGTATGTCCATAAACTTCCAAGTTTCATTAGGATATAACAGCTTAAGAGGTAGGTATTAATTAACAGAATAATTAAAAGAAATAATTGTTATGTGGCCTTGAATGCTAAGGCCATATTTTCTAACAACTAAGTTACAAAATTCAACAGTTTTCATATTAAAGATGCTTACATAAAAATGCATATGTTTTAAAATCTTAGGTGATATTAATCACAAGGAAGGCCAATTTGATCCTTCAAAAAACAGAATAATTTACTTTATTACTCCAAGAAAAACAATTATCCAGCAACATTCTTTAGGACCTTATATTAACAAGTAGCAAAAATGATTTTTAAATGACTTGCTGATCCAGAGACTTTAACTTGCAGAAATTTTGCATTAGTATACTTATATATGCATGCAAAGACTTATGTTCCCTGCCATGTATATTAGACTACCCCCAAAACAAGAAACTAATATATATATTAATAAGGGAAAGGGTCAACATAATATATATACACAATTGAATAATACAAAACCTTTAAAAAGAATGAGAAGGGTAGAATGACATAACCAAGATGATGACGTAAGTTGTTCCTGACTTGGCTCTCCTTTACAAGAAAAACAACTAACAACTATGCAAGAATAAGACATTACTTAGAGAGTCTCAGAACATGGGAGTGAGGCTGAAGCACCTCCTGCACCACACAGACCAAGACAGACTGAATTCAAGGGTGAGAGAAACAGCTACACGCTGACCGCATGGCCCTTTCCCTGGGCCAGCACAGCACCGTGCCTACAGCTCCTCCAGTGGCAAAAGAGAACACACCGCCAGCACGGGGGTCACTTCATGGGAACCCCTACTCTGGTTTCACCCCATGGGGCTCACAGGAGCATCTGTGGGCTCAACCACTGGGAATCTCATTGTGATGGAGAAACGGAGGAGGGGCTTCTAACAAGCAGCACTCGGATCTTGGCAGACTGAGCTCCTGCCTGCAGAGCCCAAAGAGTCAACCCAACCAGCAGCTTTGCTCTTCTGCAGCCCATTTGGTGGCACAGTCTGACGACGGAGCTTGGTGGGGCGCAAGTCTGCCTAATTCGGGTCTTCCAATGAGGAGATCCGCCAGCCCTGGAGCCTGGTCTGCCCACGCCCAGCAGAAGAGCTGAGTCTTAGCTCCTCCCCCAGCCTCCCTACCAGAAATCCTATTCAGAAAAAACTAGGGAGTTGCCTGAAGTGGTCTCTCCCAGTCCCACCCAGGCAGAAGTCTGGGTCACAGCCCCACCCACCAGAGTGTGTGGCCCCCAGCCCCATCTGGAGGAAGGGCTGACAAGAACACCCAGAAGCTGCACAACCCAGCAGGTGAGTGGGCAGAACTGGTGGACCCCAGAGCAAAGTCAGTAGCACTGTTCGGCCAGTGAAACTGGGGCACAGGTTGGCTTGTGTCAAGATGACAAAGAGCATTAGTGGCTTTGGAGATACTTACCTGATGAGCCCGGGTTGGGAAACTAACTCACAGCCCCACTTATTGCTGAAGACAGACTTCAGCCCGCCTGACCAGGGAACCTCACCAGAGCACACAGGGGGGCTGCAGAGCCCAGCCAACATCCCTGCTGACAGTGGCACTTGAACAGAGAGCACGGCCCGTGGCTTTCCCTGTCTGCAGAGCAAAGCTGATGGCCTCACCTGATTAGGATATTCAGCGCACACTCTTGCCTGAACTGGGTCCCCAAACAATGAGGCACCCAGGCATCCTGTTACCCCACCAGGGCAGGGCCGCTAATTCATAGTCCCATCCACTGCTGAGTGTGTCTCCCAGTCTGTACTGTCTGGTAAGCCTCTCCAGAGAATCCAGGCAATAGCAAGGCCATCCTACAGCCTCACGTTGTCAGGGAACCAAGCCAGCAGGCCTACCCAGCTGCTCTCCACCAGTGGCACACCCCGCCACTCCTGACCTCAGAACTCAAGTAGTTGCCTCAGCCAAAAGTAGACCCTAAAAGCAGGCCCTGCCTGCTCAAGGATGTGACCAGCAGAAACATCCAGAAACCCAAACTGAGCTGACAGGTGAAGAACTGTCTCTGCCAAAGCAAAGCTGCAAAGTCTGGAAGAAGGCACCACTTAACGCAAATGCACAGACAACCAATGCAGGAATCAAGGATCTCACTCACTCACACACACACACACACATACATCAGGTAAATATGACACCACTGAAGGGAACTATTAAAGCTCTAATACCTGACCCTAAGGAAACGGAGAGCTATGAACTGTCAGACTAAGAATTCAGAATAATCTTCTTAAAGAAGTTTAGTGAACTACAAGAACACACAGACAACTAAAAATATTAGGAAATCAATGCATGAACAAGACAAGAAGTTTATCAAAGAAACAGAAACCATAAAAAACAAATGAACAAACTGAAATTCTAGAGCTGAACAATACAATAACTGAACTGAAGAATTCAATAGAGAACTTCAAAAGGAGAGTCAACCATACAGAAGAAGAAATTAGCAACCTGGAATTAGGACACTTGAAATTATCCAGTCATAGGAGTCAAAAGAAAAGGGAATGAAAACAGTGAAGAAAGCCTATGGGACTTATGGGACAAAATGAGAAGAAACAATATTCAAATTATGGAAATTCCAGAAGGAGAAGAGAATGAGAAAGGGACAGAAAGTATATTTAAAGCAATAATGGCTGAAAACTGCCCAAGCTTGTGGCGTGAAACAGACCTCTACATCTAAGAGGCCCCAAAGACCCCAGATAGTCTGAACACTAATAAGGCTAGACAGAGACACATTGTAATTATATTGTCAAAAGTCAAAAACAAAGAATTTTATAAACTCAACAACAACAAAAAGACGTTACATACAAGGGAAACCCCACTAAGACTCCTGGCAGATCTCTTAACAGAAACTACTCAGGCTGGAAGAGAATGGAATGACATATTCAAAATATTAAAAGAAAAAAATCCCAACCAAAGATACTATACCTTGGTTATAGGTTATAAAGTTATCCTTCAGAAGTGAAGGAGGGAAAAACACTTTCCCAAACAAATGAAAGCTGAGGGAATATATGTATACCTGAATCACTTTGCTGTACAGCAGAAATTAACACAACATTGTTAAACAATTATACTTCAGTAAAATAAATTTTGAAAAAAACTGAGGAAATTCATCACCAATAGACCTGCCTTACAAGAAATGACTACGGAAATTCTTTGAGAAGAAGTAAAAAGATGGTATTAATGTCATTAAAAACAGAAGGTAGTAAAACTCACTGGTAATGGTAAATATATAGTCAAATTTGGATTCTGTAATATGGTAATGGTGGTGCATAATTCACTTACAATTCTAGTTTAAAGTTAAGGAAACAAACTCAGTAAAAATAATCATTACTACAATAATCTGTTATTAGTTACACACTATAAAAAGCATGTAAACTGTAACATCAATAACCTAAAATGGGAGGTAAGAGAGAAGTGAAAGTGTAAAGTTTAGGAATTTTACTCAAATCAAGTTGTTACTAGTTTAAAATACAATGTTATAACTTTAAGAAATTTTATGTAAGCCTAGTGGTAACCACAAAAGAAAACTCTACATTTATTGCCTCAGAGAACATGATAAAGTCAAAGCATAATGATACCTCAAGATATCAAAACACACACACACAAAAAGACAGCAGGATAAGAAACAAGGAAGAGTGGATCTACAAAACAACCAGGAAACAGTTAACAAAATGGCAATAGTAAGTCCTAACTTATTAACAATTACTTTAAACATAAACAAATTAAATTCTCTAATCAAAAGACACACAATGGCTGATAAAAACAAGATTCAACAATATGCCACCTACAAGAAGCCATTAGCCTTAAAAGACACACATAGACAGAGTAAATAAAGGGATGGAAAAAAATATCTCAAGCAAACGGTAATAAAAACAAAGCAGGGGAGAGGGGGAAGATGGCGGAAGAGTAAGACGTGGAGATCACCTTCCTCCCCACAGATACATCAGAAATACATCTACATGTGGAACAACTCCTACAGAACACCTACTGAACGCTGGCAGAAGACCTCAGACCTCCCAAAAGGCAAGAAACGCCCCACGTACCTGGGGAGAGCAAAAGAAAAAAGAATAAACAGAGACAAATGAATAGGGACGGGACCTGCACCAGTGGGAGGAAGCTGTGAAGGAGGAAAGGTTTCCACACACTAGAAGCCCCTTCACGGGCAGAGACTGCGGAAGCTTCGAAACCGTGGAGGAGAGCGCAGCAACAGGGGTGCGGAGGGCAAAGCAGAGAGATTCCTGCACAGAGGATCGGTGCCGACGGGCACTCACCAGCCCGAGAGGCTTGTCTGCTCACCCGCTGGGGCGGGCGGGGCTGGGAGCTGAGGCTTGGGCTTCGGTCGGATCGCAGGGATCGCAGGGAGATGACTGGTGGTGTGAACACAGCCTGAAGGGGTTAGCGCACCATGGCTAGCCGGGAGGGAGTCCAGGGAAAAGTCTGGACCTGCCAAAGAGGCAAGAGACTTTTTCTTCCCTCTTTGTTTCCTGGTGCAAAAGGAGAGGGGATTAAGAGCTCTGCTTAAAGGAGCTCCAGAGACGGGCGCAAGCCGCGGCTAACAGCGCACACCCGAGAGACGGGCATGAGGCGCAAAGGCTGCTGCTGCCGCCACCAAGAAGCCTGTGAGCGAGCACAGGTCACTATCCACACCTCCCCTCCTGGGGGCCTGTGCAGCCTGCCACTGACAGGGTCCCGGGATCCACGGACAACTTCCCCGGGAGCTGTGCAAACAAAGAAGGGAAAGGGAAATTTCTCCCAGCAGCCTCAGGAACAGCGGATTAAATCTCCACAATCAACTTGATGTACGCTGCATTGGTAGAATACCTGAAAAGACAACGAATCATCCCAAATTGAGGAGGTGGACTTTGAGAGCAAGGTTTATTATTTTTTTCCCCTTTTGCTCTTTTTGTGAGTGTGTATGTGTATGCTTCTGTGTGAGATTTTGTCTGTACAGCTTTGCTTTCAACAATTGTCCTAAGGTTCTGTCCGTCCGTTTTGTTTTTTTTCACTTTTTAAAAAATTTTTTTTCTTAATAATTATTCTTTATTTTAATAACTTTATTTTATTTTATCTTACTTTATTTTATTTTATCCTCTTCCTTTCTTTCTACTTTTTCTCCCTTTTATTCTCAGCCATGTGGAAGAAGGGCTCTTGGTGCTACAGCCAGGAATCAGTGCTGTGCCTCTGAGGTGGGAGAGCCAACTTCAGGACACTGGTCCACAAGAGACCTCCCAGCTCCACATATCAAATGGCGAAAATCTCCCAGAGATCTCCATCTCAACACCGACACCCAGCTTCACTTAATGACCAGCAAGCTACAGTGCTGGACACCCTATGCCAAAAAACTGGCAAGACAGGAACACAACCCCACCCATTAGCAGACAGGCTGCCTAAAATCATAATAAGTCCACAGACACCCCAAAACACACCACCAGACGTGGACCTGCCCACCAAACAGACAAGATCCAGCCTCATCCACCAGAACACAGGCACTAGTCCCCTCCATCAGGAAGCCTACACAACCCACTGAACGAACCTTAGCCACTGCAGACAGACAACAAAATATATGGGAACTACGAACCTGCAGCCTGCAAAAAGGAGACCCCAAACACAGTAAGATAAGCAAAATGAGAAGACAGAAAAACACACAGCAGATGAAGGAGCAAGATAAAAACCCACCAGACCTAACAAATGAAGATGAAATAGGCAGTCTACCTGAAAAAGAATTCAGAGTAATTATAGTAAAGATGATCCAAAATCTTGGAAATAGAATAGAGAAAATGCAAGAAACATTTAACAAGGACCTAGAAGAACTAAAGATGAAACAAACGATGAACAACACAATAAATTAAATGAAAAATTCTGTAGAAGGGATCAACAGCAGAATAACTGAGGCAAAATAACGGATAAGTGACCTGGAAGATAAAATACTGGAAATAACTACAGCAGAACAGAATAAAGAAATAAGAATGAAAACAACTGTGAACAGTCTCAGAGACCTCTGGGACAACATTAGACACACCAACATTTGAATTATAGTGGTCCCAGAAGAAGAAGAGAAAAAGAAAGGGACTGAGAAAATATTTGAAGAGATTATAGTTGAAAACTTCCCTAAAATGGGAAAGGAAATAGTTAATCAAGTCCAGGAAGCACAGAAAGTCCCATACAGGATAAATCCAAGAAGAAACACACCAAGACACATATTAATCAAACTGTAAAAAATTAAATACAAAGAAAACATATTAAAAGCAGCAAGGGGGCTTCCCTGGTGGTGCAGTGGTTGAGAGTCTGCCTGCCAATGCAGGGGACACAGGTTCATGCCTCGGTCCGGGAAGATCCCACATGAGGCGGAGCGGCTGGGGCCGTGAGACATGGCCACTGAGCCTGTGCGTCCGGAGCCTGTGCTCCGCAACAGGAGAGGCCACAACAGTGAGAGGCCTGCGTACAGCAAAAAAAACAAAACAAAAGCAGCAAGGGAAAAACAACAAATAACACACAAGGGAATCCCCATAAGGATAAGAGCTGATCTTTCAGCAGAAACTCTGCAAGCCAGAAGGGACTGGCAGGACATATTTAAAGTGATGAAGGAGAAGAACCTACAACCAAGATTACTCTACCCAGCAAAGATCTAATTCAGATTTGATGGAGAAATTAAAACCTTTACAGACAAGCAAAAGCTGAGAGAGTTCAGCACCACCAAACCAGCTTTACAACAAATGCTAAAGGACCTTCTCTAGGCAAGAAACACAAGAGAAGGAAAAGACCTACAAAAACAAACCCAAAACAATTAAGAAAATGGGAATAGGAACATACATATCGATAATTACCTTAAATGTAAATGGATTAAATGCTCCCACCAAAAGACATAGACTCACTGAATGGATACAAAAAGAAGACCCATATATATGCTGTCTACAAGAGACCCACTTCAGACCAAGGGACACATACAGACTGAAAGTGAGCGGATGGAAAAAGATATTCCATGAAAAAGGAAATCAGAAGAAAGCTGGAGTAGCAATTCTCATATCAGACAAAATAGACTTTAAAATAAAGATTATTACAAGAGACAAAAAAGGGCACTACATAATGAACAAGGGATCAATCCAAGAAGAAGATATAACAATTGTAAATATTTATGCACCCAACATAGGAGCACCTCAATACATAAGGCAAATACTAACAGCCATAAAAGGGGAAATGGACAGTAACACATTCATAGTAGGGGACTTGAACACCCCACTTTCACCAATGGACAGATCATCCAAAATGAAAATAAATAAGGAAACACAAGCTTTAAATGATACATTAAACAAGATGGACTTAATTGATATTTATAGGACATTCCATCCCAATACAACAGAATACACATTTTTCTCAACTGCTCATGCAACATTCTCCAGAATAGATCATATCTTGGGTCACAAATCAAGCTTTGGTAAATTTAAGAAAATTGAAATGGTATAAAGTATCTTTTCTGACCACAATGCTATGAGACCAGATACCAATTACAGGAAAAGATCTGTAAAAAATACAAACACATGGAGGCTAAACAATACACTACTTAATAACCAAGTGATCACTGAAGAAATCAAAGAGGAAATCAAAAAATACCTAAAAACAAATGACAAGAGAGACACAACGACCCAAAACCTATGGGATGCAGCAAAAGCAGTTCTAAAAGGGAAGTTTATAGCAATACAATCCTACCTTAAGAAACAGGAAACATCTCGAATAAACAACCTAACCTTGCACCTAAAGCAACTAGAGAAAGAAGAACAAAAAAACCCCAATGTTAGCAGAAGGAAAGAAATCATAAAGATCAGATCAGAAATAAATGAAACAGAAATGAAGGCAATGATAGCAAAGATCAATAAAACTAACAGCTGTTTCTTTGAGAAGATAAACAAAATTCATAAACCATTAGCCAGACTCATCAATAAAAAAAGGGAGATGACTCAAATCAATAGAATTAGAAATGAAAAAGAAGTAACAATTTACACTGCAGAAATACAAAAGATCATGAGAGATTACTACAAGCAACTCTATGCCAATAAAATGGACAACCTGGAAGAAATGGACAAATTCTTAGAAATGCACAACCTGGGCTTCCCTGGTGGCGCAGTGGTTGAGAGTCCGCCTGCCGATGCAAGGGACATGGGTTCGTGTCCCGGTCCGGGAAGATCCCACATGCCACGGAGTGGCTAGGCCCATGAGCCATGGCCGCTGGGCCTGCACGTCCGGAGCCTGTGGTCCGCAACGGGAGATGCTGCATACTGCACAAAAAATTAAAATCTTCCAACAAACAAAAGCCCAAGACCAGATGGCTTCACAGGCAACTTCTATCAAACACTTAGAGATGAGCTAACAGCTAACCTTCTCAAACTCTTCCAAAATATAGCAGAGAGAGGAACACTCCCAAAGTCATTCTACAAGGCCACCATCACCCTGATACCAAAACCAGACAAGGATGTCACAAAGAAAGAAAACTATAGGCCAATATCACTGATGAATACAGATGCAAAAATCCTCAACAAAATACTAGCAAACAGAATCCAACAGCACATTAAAAGGATCATACACCATGATTAAGTGGGGTTTACTGCAGGAATGCAAGGATTCTTCAATATACGGAAATCAATCAATGTGATACACCATATTAACAAATTGAAGGAGAAAAACCATATGATCATCTCAATAGATGCAGAGAAAGCTTTTGACAAAATTCAACACCCATTTATGATAAAAACCCTGCAGAAAGTAGGCATAGAGGGAACTTTCCTCAACATAATAAAGGCCATATATGACAAACCCACAGGCAACATCATCCTCAATGGTGAAAAACTGAAAGCATTTCCACTAAGATCAGGAACAAGACAAGGTTGCCCACTCTCACCACTCTTATTCAACATAGTTTTGGAAGTTTTAGCCACAGCAATCAGAGAGGAAAAGGAAATAAAAGGAATCCAAATCGGAAAGGAAGAAGTAAAGCTGTCACTGTTTGCACATGACATGATACTATACATAGAGAATCCTAAAGATGCTACAAGAAAACTACTAGAGCTAATCAATGAATTTGGTAAAGTAGCAGGATATAAAATTAATGCACAGAAATCTCTGGCATTCCTATACACTAATGATGAAAAATCTGAAAGTGAATTCAAGAAAACATTCCCATTTACCATTGCAACAAAAAGAATAAAATATCTAGGAATAAACCTACCTAAGGAGACAAAAGACCTATATGCAGAAAATTATAAGACACTGATGAAAGAAATTAAAGATGATACAAATAGATGGAGAGATATACCATGTTCTTGGATTGGAAGAATCAACATTGTGAAAATGACTCTACTACCCAAAGCAATCTACAGATTCAATGCAATCCCTATCAAACTACCACTGGCATTTTTCACAGAACTAGAACAAAAAATTTCACAATTTCTATGGAAACACAAAAGACCCTGAATAGCCAAAGCAATCTTGAGAACGAAAAACAGAGCTGGAGGAATCAGGCTCCCTGACTTCAGACTATACTACAAAGCTACAGGAATCAAGACAGTATGGTACTGGCACAGAAACAGAAATATAGATCAATGGAACAGGATAGAAAGCCCAGAGATAAACCCATGCACATATGGTCACCTTATCTTTGATAAAGGAGGCAGGAATGTACAGTGGAGAAAGGACAGCCTCTTCAATAAGTGGTGCTGGAAAAACTGGACAGGTACATGTAAAAGTATGAGATTAGAACACTCCCTAACACCATACACAAAAATAAGCTCAAAATGGATTAAAGACCTAAATGTAAGGCCAGAAACTATCAAAGTCTTAGAGGAAAACATAGGCAGAACACTCAATGACATAAATCACAGTAAGATCCTTTTTGACCCACCTCCTACAGAAATGGAAAGAAAAATAAACAAATGGGACCTAATGAAACTTCAAAGCTTTTGCACAGCAAAGGAAACCATAAACAAGACCAAAAGACAACCCTCAGAATGGGAGAAAATATTTGCAAATGAAGCAACTGACAAAGGATTAATCTCCAAAACTTACAAGCAGCTCATGAAGCTCAATGACAAAAAAACAAACAACGCAATCCAAAAATGGGCAGAAGACCTAAATAGACATTTCTCCAAAGAAGATATACAGACTGCCAACAAACACATGAAAGAATGCTCAACATCATTAATCATTAGAGAAATGCAAATCAAAACTACAATGAGATATCATCTCACACCGGTCAGAATGGCCATCATCAAAAAATCTAGAAACAATAAATGCTGGAGAGGGTGTGGAGAAAAGGGAACACTCTTGCACTGCTGGTGGGAATGTGAATTGGTTCAGCCACTACAGAGAACAGTATGGAGGTTCCTTAAAAAACTACAAATAGAACTACCATATGACCCAGCAATCCCACTACTGGGCATATACCCTGAGAAAACCATAATTCAAAAAGAGTCATGTACCAAAATGTTCATTGCAGCTCTATTTACAATAGCCCGGAGATGGAGACAACCTAAGTGCCCATCATCAGATGAGTGGATAAAGAAGATGTGGCACATACATACAATGGAATATTACTCAGCCATAAAAAGAAACGAAATTGAGCTATTTGTAATGAGGTGGATAGACCTAGAGTCTGTCATACAGAGTGAAGTAAGTTAGAAAGAGAAAGACAAATACCGTATGCTAACACATATACATACAATCTAAGAAAAAGAAACAAATGTCATGAAGAACCTAGGGGTAAGATGGGAATAAAGACACAGACCTACTGGAGAATGGACTTGAGGATATGGGGATGGGGAAGGGTAAGCTGTGACAAAGTGAGAGAGTGGCATGGACATATATACACTACCAATCGTAAAATAGATAGCTAGTGGGAAGCAGCCGCATAGCACAGGGAGGTCAGCTCGGTGCTTTGTGACCACCTAGAGGGGTGGGATAGGGAGGGTGGGAGGGAGGGAGACGCAAGAGGGAAGAGATATGGGAACATATGTATATGTATAACTGATTCACTTTGTTATAAAGCAGAAACTAACACACCATTGTAAAGCAATTATACTCCAATAAAGATGTATTAAAAAAAAAACAGGGAGAGCTATACTTACATCAGACAAAATAGTCTTTAAACTAAAAATGGTAAAAATAAATAAATAAAAACTACATCAGTTTGCACATTCTAATCACTTTCCAGGATCAAAAGGGAGATTTTTACTTATATAATAGTCCTAGTGTATGCAGCTGGTAAAACCAGAGGCTACAATCCAGTATTACTGCTAAGAGACATTTTTCATCCACCAATGTTGTACATGTATGAAAATGGTGTACAGTACAATAATGTAAATCCTAAAAGCACCACTCTTTTAGCATAATAGAAGAAAGTCCGAAGAGCTCCTATACAGACTACTGTAGATAACTTCACTTCTTTGATACTTGTAGCTTATCGTAATTTTTAAAAAATAAATTCAAGGTCATTCATTGTAAAAAAAAAAAAAAAAAAAAAAAAGACAAAGGTCATAATATAATGAGAAAGGGTCAATACACCAAAAAGATATATCAGTTGTAAATATTTATGTACCCAACATCAGAGCACCTAAGCAAAAGGAGAAATAAACATCAATATAATAATAGTTAGGGACTTTAATAATGCACTCCCAACAACAGATAGCTCATCCAGACAGAAAATCAGTAAGAAGACCACAGATTTGAACAGTACTATAGACCAAATGGACCTAACAGACACACACAGAACATTCTATCTGACAACAGCAGAATACACATTCTCCTCAAGCAGACATGGAAAACCACATGCTAGGGCAGACCACATGCTAGGCCACAAAACAAGTCTTAGCACATTCAAGAAGACTGAAATTATACCAAGTATCTTCTCTGACAATGGTATGAAATCAGAAATCAATAACAAGAAGAAAACTGGGAAATTCACAAAACATGAAAATTAAATAACATTCTCCTGAACAACTAACGGATCAAAGAAAAACTAAAGAGGAAATTTAAGTGTATCAAGACAAACAAAAATGGAAACACACCATACCAAAACTTACAGGATGCCCCAAAAGCAGTTCTAAAATAGAAGTTCAGAGCAATAAATGCTGACATTAAGAAGCAAGAAAGATCTCAATAAACAATAACTCCATGGCTAAAATAACTAGAAAAAGAAAAAACTGAGCCCAAAGTTAGCAGAAGAAAGGAAATAATAAAGATTAGAGCAGAAATAAATGCAGTAGAGAACAGGAAAACAATAGAAAAGATTAACCAAACTAAGAGTCCGTTCTTTGAAAAGATAAAATTGATAAACCTTTAGCTAGACTAACCAAGGAAAACAGAGGATCCAAATCAACAAAACTGTATGAAAAAAGGAGACATTACAACTGATATCACAGACATACAAAGACTCCTAAGAGGCTACTGTGAACAACTATATACCAACAAACTGGACAACCTAGAAAATGTACCAATTCTTAGAAACATACAAACTACCAAGCCTGCTAGTTCTATTTTTAGAGAAACCTCCATACCGTTTTCCACAGTGGCTACCCCAACTTACAGTCCCACCAACAGTGTATGAGTATTCCTTTTTCTCCACATCCTTGCCAACATTTGTAATTTGTGTTATTTTTGATGACAGCCATTCTGACAGGTGTGAGGTGGTATCTCATTGTGGTTTCAATTTGCATTTCTCTAATGATTAGTGATGTGAGCATCTTTTCATGTGCCTGTTGGCCATCTGTATTTCTTCTTCAGAAAAATGTCTATTCAGTTCTTCTGCTCATTTTTTAATCAGGTTGCTTTTTTTTCATGTTGAGTTCTGTGAGCTGTTTCTGTAGATTGGATATTAACTAACCCCTTATTGGTCATATCATTGGCAAAAACTTTCTCCCATTCAGTATGCTGTCTTTTCATTTTGTAGATGGTTTCCTTTGCTGTGCAAAAGCTTTAACTTTATTTAGGTCCCATTTGCTTATTTTTGCTTTTATTTCCTTTGCTTTAGGAGACAGATCCAATATTGCTACAAGTTATGTCGAAGAATGTTCTGCCTGTGTTTTCCTCTAGGAGTTTTATAGTATCCAGTCTTACATTTAGGTCTTTAATCCACTTTGAGTTTTTTAATCAATATATAGTGTTAGAGAATGTTCTGATTTCATACTTTTACATGTAGCTGTTCAGTTTTCCAAGCACCACTTACTGAAGAGACTGTCTTTTCTCCATTGTATATTTTGCCTCCTTTGTCACAGATTGACCATAGTCTGTAGGTTTATTTCTGGGCTCTCTATTCTGTCCCATTGATCTATGTGTCTGTTTTTGTGCCAGTACCATACTGTTTTGATTACTGTAGCTTCATAGTATAGTCTGAAGTCTAAACTACCATATGACTACCATATGACCCAGCAATTCCACTCCTGGGTATATATCCGAAAAAACCAAAAACACTAATTCAAAAAGATACATGCACCCCAATGTTCATAGCAGTATTTACAAGTGCCAAGATATGGAAGCAACCTAAGTGTCCATCAACAGATGAATATATATATACCACATCTTCTTCACACACACACACACACACACACACACAATGGAATACTACTCATACATAAAAAAGAATGAAATTTTGCCATTTGAAGCAACATGGATAGACTTTGAGGGCATTATGATAAGTGAAGTAAGTCAGACAAAGACAAATACTGTATGGTATTACTTATATGTGGGATCTAAAAAATACAACAAACTAGTGAATATAACCAAAAAAAAAACACAGATTCACAGATATAGAGAACTAGCGGTTACCAGTGGGAAGAGAGAAGGGAGAGGGGCATTATGAGGGTAGGGGACTAAGAGATACAACCTATTAGGAATAAAATAAGCTACAAGGATATACTGTACTACATGGGGAATATAGCCAATATTTTATAATAACTATAAATGGATATTAACCTTTAAAAATTTTGAATCACTATATTGTACACCTGTAACTTATACTGTACAGCAACTATACTCCAATTATAAAAAACAAAGACAAGGGGCTTGCCTGGTGGCGCAGTGGTTGAGAATCCGCCTGCCGATGCAGGGGACACGGGTTCGTGCTCCGGTCCAGGAAGATCCCACATGCCGCGGAGCGGCTGGGCCCATGAGCCATGGCCGCTAAGCCTGCGAGTCCAGAGCCTGTGCTCCGCAACGGGAGAGGCCACAGCAGTGAGAGGCCCGCGTACCGCAAAAAAACAAAAACAAAACTACCAAGACTGATTGAAGAAGAAACAAGTCTGAATAGACCGATTACTAGTAAGGAGATTGAATCAGTAACCAAACTTCCAATGAAGAAAAGCACACGACCCAGATGGCTTCACCAGTGAAGTTTGCCAAACATCAAACTCTTTCAAAAAATCAAAGCAGAGGGAACACTCCCAAGCTCATTTTACAAGGCCAGCATCACACTAATACTAAAGACAAAAAAGAACAGTACCAGAAAATAAAACTACAGATCAATATCCCTGGTGAACACAGATGCAACAATTCTCAATGACATACTAGCAGACCAAAATCAGCCCCATATTAAAAGGAACATTCACCATGATTAGGTGAGATTTATAGCTGGGATGCAAAGACGGTTCAATACATGCAAATCAATAAATGATATACCACATTAATAGAAGGAAAGAAAAAAATCATATGCTCATCTCAATAGATGCAAAAAAAGGAGTTGAGAAAATTCAACATTTGTTCTTGATAAAAACTCTTAACAAATTAGAAGAATTATTCCTCAACATAATAAAGGCCACGTATGAGAAGCCCACTACTAACATGATACTCAAGGGTGAAAGCTTGAAACTTATTCTCTAAGATCAGGAATAAGACAAGGATGCTCACTCTCGCCACTCCTATTCAATATAGTACTGGAAGTCCTGGCCGGAGCAATCAGGCAAGAAAAAAATAAAAGGCATCTGAGGGCTTCCCTGGTGGCACAGTGGTTGAGAATCTGCCTGCTAATGCAGGGGACACGGGTTCGAGCCCTGGTCTGGGAGGATCCCACATGCCGTGGAGCAACTAGGCCCCTGAGCCACAGCTACTGAGCCTGCGCGTCTGGAGCCTGTGCTCCACAACAAGAGAGGCCACGATAGTGAGAGGCCCGCACACCGTGATGAAGAGTGGCCCCCACTTGCCACAACTAGAGATAGCCCTCGCACAGAAACAAAGACCCAACACAGCAAAAATACATTAATTAATTAATAAACTCCTACCCCCAACATCTTCTTAAAAAAAAAAATTTCTAATTTCCAAATTAGAAAGGAAGAAGTAAAACTGTCTCTATTTGCTGATGACATGATTTTATATAGAGAAAATCCTAAAGACTTTAGCCAAAAAACCGTTAGATCTATTCATTGAATTCAGCAAAGTTACAGGATACAAAATTAACATACAAAAAATCAGTAGCATTTCTATACACTAACAAATTAGCTGGAAAAAAAGAAAATAATCCCATTTACAATAGCATCCAAACAATAAAATACTTAGGAATAAACTTAACCAAAGAAGTGAAACATCTCTTCTCCGAAAGCTAAAAGATACTGACAAAGAAATCAAAGAAGATATAAGTAAATGGAAAGGCATCCAGTGTTCATGGAATGGATGAATTAATATTTTAAAATTGTCCACACTTACCCAAAGCCATATACTGATTCAATGCAATGCCTATCAATATTCCAGTGGCATTTTTTTTTTTTACAGAAGCAGAAAAAGAATCCTAAAATTTATAATGAATGGCAAAAGACCCCAAAGAGCCAAAGCAATCCTCAAGAAGAACAAAAAGCAGGAGGCATCACACACATCCAGACTTCCCGCTAATACTATAAAGCTATAGTAATTAAAACAGTACAGTAGTGACACAGAAACAAAGAGATCAATGGAACAGTACTGACAGCCCAGAAGTAAACCCAAGCACACACAGTCAAAACTAATATTTGACAAGGGAGTCAAGAATACTCAGTGGAGAAAAGACAGTCTCTCCAACAAATGGTGCTGAGATAATTGGATATTCATATATAAAAGAAAGAAACTAGACCCCTATATTACACCACTCACAAAAATTAACTTGAAATGGATTAAAGACTTAAATGTAAGACCCGAAACCATGAAACCCCTAGAAGAAAACATTGAAAATAAGCTTCTTAATATGGGTGTTGGCAATAATTCTTTGGATATGACACCTAAAGCACAGCAACAAAGTAAAAAATAAACAAGTGACACTACATCAAGCTAAAAAGCTTCTGCACAGCAAAGAAAACAACCAAGTGAAAAGACAACCTATGGAATGGGAAAAAAATATATGTAATAAGAGAATAATATCCAAAATATATAAAGAACTCATTCAACTCAACAGCAAAAACCACAAATAATCCAATTAAAAAATAGGCAAAAGACATTAATACACTTTTTTCCAAAGAAGATATATGAAAGGCAAACAGGTACATGAAAATGCTCAACATCACTAGTCATTAGAGAAATGCAAATCAAAACCGCAACGAGTTATCACCTCACACCTGTTAGAATGACCATCATCAAAAATTGAGACAACAAATGTTAGTGAGGATGTGGAGAAAAGGGAACACCTGTGCACTGTTAGTAGGACTGTAAACTGGTACAGCCACTATGGGAAACAGTATGGAGGATCCTCAAAGAATTAAAAATAGAGCTACTATATGATACAGCAATTCTATTTCTAGGAATATATCCTAAGGAAGTGAAAACACTATCTCAAAAAGATATCTGCACCCCATGTTTGTAGCAGCATATATTTACAATACCCAAGACATGAAAACAACCTTAGTATCCACTGATGTCCATTATTCATCAGTGGATAAAGAAGTTGTGGGGTGTGTGTATAAATGATCTTAAAAAACAACAACAACAACAAACAAACTCACAGAAAAAGAGATCGGATTTGTGGTTACCAGAAGTGGAGGTGGGGCAGGGGGCAGTGGCGGAATTGGATGAAGGCAGTCAAAAGGTACAAACTTCCAGTTACAAAGTAAGTACTAGGCATATGATGCATGTATAGGATGATGACTATAGGTAACACTGCTGTAGAATATACATGAAAGTTGTTTAAGAGAGCAAATCCAAAGGGTACTCATTACCAAAAGCAAAACAAAAAACCTTTTTTGCTTTTTATTGTATCTATGAGATGATGGAGGCTAACTAAACTTGTTACAATAATCATTTCACAATATATGTAAGTCAAACTATTTTGCTGTACACATTAAACGTATACAGTAATATATGTCAATTATATCTCAATAAAACCTGAAAAATAAAAATGAGGCCGATTTAATATATGTGTATGTGAGTGTACACACATATATATATTACATATACATCCACAATGATATGTAAAGAACGCCAAAATATGTGAAAAAAACACATATTAAGCAATGTGTATGGTACACTTTCATTTGTAGTTAGTAAAACAAGGGACATACACATATACATGTATGAATTTGTGCATGTAAAGACGATTTCTTAACAGCGATTACTTCTTGAGAAGAGGCCTACAAAAGGATAGCATAGAGGGATACTGATGTTTCACTGTATACCTCTCTGTATTATTTGAATTTTTAGGCCCTTTTTTTTAGTACTTCTATTACTTTTTCGATAGAAGGTTTTTACTGTAAATATTAACACAAAATTGCTGTAATAATTGTTCTACCTAAATGGTTAGTTTCTAAGCACCCTACCAAATTTATTCTCTGCAATGGTTTTAAACTTTACCCTTCAATCACAGATCTCATAATTTCATTGTAAATCTTCTTCCACCAAAAATGATAAAAATTTTGTAAATAATATAATAAAATCTAGCCAATTAAGGATCTCAATGGATGCTATTTTATTTCACAATCAGTTCCTTTCTTCAACATTAGAAATCTTTCATTTCTCCAACTTCAATAATAAGCCTAATAAGGACTTAATTTTTTTTAATAAATACGGTTTACCATGCTAAAAATACTTTTGACACATGAAAGGTATAAAAACATGATTTAGACTCTTATTCAGATTTCAGAACTGAGAGGGGCCTCAGAATCATTTAATTCTGCAAACAAAGCAACCAAAATCTGGGCATTAAGAGGGCTGCACAACGTCAGAATAGGGCAAAAACTGAGCTGAGCTCCTGGTCTGACCTCCATTACTCTGTCCTAATTAGCATTTTTTTTTTTTTTTTTTAAAGAAACAAAGCAGGTAGGTGAGGCAAAGGCAGGCCTTCTGGATTTGGGTTTCTGGAGGGTGAAAGGGCAAAAAAAACATTTAGAGCAGAAACCTAGCCACTGGAGTAAGGTATGGCACGGAAAGATACAGGAGAAGGAATCTACCTAGCCAACACTACACAGCTCAATTCTCATTCTGAATCAACTAGGAAGGGTAAGGGAAGACAAAGCTGAATCAATTCTTACTTTTGAAAATGATTTACAGTGGAGGACAATATTATTTTTTTATCGACAAGAAACAAATACCTACTTGAGGGCAGCTCTAGGGCCAAGGGAATTTGAATGCCAATCTGTTACAAGAAAAACTATCAAAAGAAAAAGAAGTCTATTCAAACTTCATTTTAGAGCTCTATGATATTCAGGCTACTCAAATCATTCCCCAAAATCTTCAGAAATTTCTAAAAAGTGAGAGAAAGCCTTGTTAACAGTTTCATTATATTTTTCTGACAAGGTAATTCACTCTGTGCCAATTTAATGTTAAAATAGAGTTGGATTTTTTTTTTTTTTTTTTTCAGGTACGCGGGCCTCTCACTGTTGTGGCCTCTCCCGTTGCGGAGCACAGGCTCCGGACGCGCAGGCTCAGTGGCCATGGCTCACGGGCCTAGCCGCTCCGCGGCGTGTGGGATCTTCCTGGACCGGGGCACAAACCCGTGTCCCCTGCATCGGCAGGCGGACTCTCAACCACTGCGCCACCAGGGAAGCCCTAGAGTTGGATTTTTTAATGCATTAAAATGTGTGCCCTACAGCTTACTGGAGTATTTTAATAATTATGCGCATGCTATTACATTTATGATCTTTTCATAAAACTTAGTAGATAACTTCCCATTTAGTGATTAAGGATTCTTATGATAGTTAGCAATTCATGATATTTGCTTTATGACAGACTGTTGATCATATCTCTGACTAATCTGCTACTGCATCCTGAGATCGGGAATGCAACCCCAGCTGTAAGGCTTTCTTATGAGGGACAGGACAGAATCGGTGCCTTTACCCTCAGCCCCTACTGGAGGACAGTTCCAGGCCCGGTAAACAATGGTGCAGTTTGGCAGTCATCAATAGAAACTGCAAACTGGGGGAATCGCTAATGAAGTTGCTAACAAAGAACCACTGATAATCAGTGATTCTCGAAGAGTGGTACAGGGACCCCTAAAGGTCTCTGAGACACTTTCGGGAGTTTGCAAGGTCAGAACTACTTTATAATACAATATTATTTGCTATTTTCACTCACTGTCATGAGTGTACGATGGAGCTTTCCAAAGGCTATGTAACATGTGATATTATATAACGCAACATGTCAATATTTGGAAAGTGTGCCTAATGCAATGAACGAACATTTTCCAAATAACGAACATTTTCCAAATGGCTAATCCATGATATTACAAAATCATTCATGGGTAAAACATTCATTCAAAGGAGAAGACCGATGGATTTTACGGCGACAGAGTACAAAAAATTCTTTGACACGGTTTTAGATTCCACATTGCAACAAACCTTTAGAACACCACTTACTAAGTTTTGATGTAGTATCAAAGAATATCCAGTTATCTGAAAAGCTTTTAAATATTCCTCCATTTTCTAACTCCTATAGACATCTGTGTGAGGCTGAATTTTCTTTTATTTATCAAGCGTAACAACATATTGCAACAGATTGAATGCAGAAGCAGCTATGAGGACCCAGCTGTCCTCTATTAAGTATGACACTGAAGAAATGTGCAAATATATATCAATAAAATGATGCCACTCTTGTCCCAATTTATTTTGGGTTTAGAAAATAGATATTTTGCATTAAAAGATTTCATGATACCATTTAGTGAGTTGTTGTTTATTTTAAATAAATTAAGAAATATTTTTGAATGTTCTCAATTTTAATTTCTAATATGGTAAATATCAATAGGTATAGCCATATAAACAAAAGCTCCTGTGGTAATGGATGGGGGGGGGATCTGCAATAATTTTTAAGAGTATAAAAGGGCCTTCAGAACAAAAAATTTGAGAATCACTGCATTATATAACTAAAAATATTTTACTGCTGCAAATGTTAGCACTTTAACAGTTTTTTGCAGCTTTTTTACAATTTGTTGCAGTTTTATTTAAATATTAATATATATAGCTATTAATATTAAAATAAACATATTTAACTGGGGCTGCTACTTTGATAGGACCCTACTCAATAAACTTATTGAAGTAAAAGCCTAAATGAAGGTATAAAGCCAACCCTAAATAAAGTAATAAACATGTAGTCTGATTTAGCTGTCTGTACCTTTGTACAGAGCTCAACAAATTTAACCCTATCAAGCAGCTCTTCATTCCTGGTATAAGGCCCAGGATCCGGCAGACCACGGGGCACAAGGCTGGTGAAAAACAACTGCTATGGGTGATTGATTGTCCCTACTCGTATTTTAAGAGGTTGTTTGTCTAACCATGTGTCCACTTCTAAACCACAGTACTCTTAAATTACTCAGACTATGCATTCTGTCACTTCCATCAACTAACAAAATAAACTTGTATCCAACTTACAGAGGGTGAAGAGGGAAGTTTTTCACAGCTCAACTATTTAGAGGTAACCTTGAAGAATGCTTCCCCGCCGCCCCTCGCCCCCCCCCCCCCCCCCAGGAAGAAAATGTAACACAAGGGGAATAAGAATTGTGGCCTGAAATCCTTTCTGGGATAAGGCAATCTATAAACAAATAAACAAAGTTGCCTGTCACAAACTCCAGCTTAAGGACATATTCCTACAATAAACAACACCGTACAGATAGTCATCCTTAGTAAAGAATAGCACAAAACTTAAAGACAGCACTACTAGGATTTTACTGCAATTTCAAGGGACACTCGGGACTTTCTCAGGTTTTAGTTAATTTGCAAAATGAAACACCACAATTGAGCTCCTAGATTCCTCCCTTACCCTTAAAGTCAATGGTACTGAGTCTGAAGAAAAAAGATTAACTTAGTGTTAAATAAAATTTGAAAAACTGAATGAGGCATGAGAACAAAAGCTAACAAAAGCTAAACTTCACACTAAATTAAGACACTCAATAGTAAATATTTCGAATTCTGGATTGATTACTGAGATTATGAAAGATAATTTTCTTTCAAAATGAAAACTTTAGGAAGTATCAAAACTTTACGAAGTATGAAAAAGTAAGCTAAAAAGCAGAGAATAATTACCCTCAGGTGGGTTTGCAGAGGCTCCTCCATTCATAAGAGAGCTAGTTTGATATGACAGCTGACTTGAGATTGATTTGAGAGTAGGTTCATAATAACGTATTAAATGTTGATTCCAATATAATTTACAACAGAAATGAAGCAGTTTAGATCTCCCAAACAAACTTTGAGGCTTGGAGCTAATAAATTTAACATTCCTGAAACTTGCGAGTAAACTTCTAAAGCTAAGCCATTCCTTTATGTGCATTAAATAGTCATAATCCCTTGTGAAAATGATTTTTGCAATAAAAATGAGCTTTGAAATTTGAAAATAAAAGTTCAAAAATAATTTTCTCATCCAGAAAAAACTGAGACTATTTACAGTTGCTTCAAACAAAATGAAATATTTAGGTATAAATCTAACAAAACCTGTTTCGATCTGAATCCAGAAAATTAAAAAATGATGATGAAAGTAATCAAAAATGGAGAAATATACTGTGTTCAAGAATTGGAAGATTCGGGGCTTCCCTGGTGGACCAGTGGGTAAGACTCCATGCTCCCAATTCAGGGGGCCCAGGTTCGATCCCTGGTCAGGGAACTAGACCCCGCATACATGCTGCAACTAAGAGTTCACATGCCGCAACTAAGAGTTTGCATGGCGCAGCTAAGAGTTTGCGTGCCACAACTAAGGGTCCACATGCCGCACCTAAGAGTCCATATGCTGCAGCTAAAAGATCCCATGTGCCGCAACTAAGACCCAGTGCAGCCAAAATAAAAAAATAAAAAATAAATATACTAAAAAAATTGGAAGATTCAACATAATAAGGATGTCAATTCTCCACAAATTGATCCATGTTTAATGCAATTCTTATCAAAATCTCAGGAAGGTGTTGGTAGACAGAGACAAGTTTATTCTAAAGTTCATTTGGAAAGGCAGAGGACCTAGAGTAGCTAAAATAGGTAAAATTTTAAAAACAAAGCATAACATGAGATGAATCCCTCTACCATAATCATATATATACGGTTTACTATGTAGCCTGTAATGAGGAGAGTGTGGTATCGTCAGAGGGACAGACACATATATCAATAGAATAAAGAATCCAGAAACAGACCCACAAAAATAAGCCCAACTGATTTTTGACAAAGGTGCCAGATTCAGTGGAGGAAGAACAGTCTTTTCAACAAATGGTACTAGAGCAACTGGGCACTAAAAGGTGGGGAAAAAAAAAAAATGAACCTCGACCTAAACCTCACAACTTATACAAAAATTAACTCAAAATGAATCATGGACTTTAAAACATAAAACCATAAAGCTTTTAGATAAAAACACAGTAGAAAATCTTTGGAGCTACAGACAAAGGGTACCAGGGATAGCAAAGAATTCTTAACTTGACACTAAAAAGCACAATCCATGAAAGAAAAATCTGATAAACTGGACCACATCAAAATTTAAAACCTTTCTTCTGAAAGACCCTGTGAAGAGGATGAAAAGACAAGCTACAAACTGGGAGAAAATATTTGCAAACCACGTATCTGACAAAGAACCTGCATTTAGTATATATATAAAGAACTATCAAAATTCAACAGTAAAAGCACAAACAATCCAATGAGAAATATAGGCAAAAAACAAACAAAATGAATAGGATCTTCTGATGTCAAATAAGCATATAAAAAGATGTTCAACATCATTAGCCATTAGGAATAATGCAAGTTAAAACCAAGAAATAGTGCTAAAAACCTGTAAGAATGGCTAAAATTTTAAAAAGTGATAACACCAAATGCTGGCAAGGATGTAGAGAAAGTGGATCACTTATACATTGCTGGTAAAAATGTAAAATGGTACTGCTGCTCTACAAAAGAGAAAGGCGGTTTCTTACAAAACGTGTGCTTATCGTACAATCCATCAAGTATACTTTCATGCATATATTCCAGAGAAATGAAAATTTATGTTCACACAAAAATCTGTACATGAATGGTCATAACAGCTTTATTAGGTAATAGCTAAAAACTGCAAACAATCCAAATGCCCTTCAACGGGATATACCATAACACTCTGTTGTATATCCATGCCATGGAATACTACCTGGGAATAAAAAAAGGAACAAGCTATTGATATACGCAACAACTTGGATGGAGCTCAAGGGAAAAAATGAAATCTGCCAACCGCAAAAGGTTAAATACTGTATGATTCCAGTATTTATATTACATTCTTAAAATGATGAAATTATAGAAACGGTGAACAGATCAGTGGATGCCACAGATCAGAGAGCTGGGGAAGCCAGGAAGGTAACTGTGCCTATAAGTTGGTAACACAAGTTCCCTGTGATGGAACTGTTCTGCATCTTGACCACGGTGATGGTCACATGAATCTACACATGTGATAAAATTGCATAGAACTAAATACACACACACACACACACACACACACACAGAAACAAGTCCAGGTAAAACTGGTGAAATCTGAATAAGGTTGATGAGTTGTATCAATGTATTACCACCAATTTCCTAACTGCAATATTATATTCTAAGTATGCTATATGTTACCACTGGAGAAACTGGATGAAGGATCTATGCGATCTCTCTACATAATGTTGTTAAAACTTCATGTCAACCTAAATTAACCAAAAATAAAGTTTTTTTAAATTTCTTAACTCCACTAAGAAAAAAAAGTAAGAATTGAGGACACTATACAGTTAACAAGTATTTCAAAGACTTATCATCA